>NW_023339696.1:9971481-9987699 GCF_004916995.1 Morone saxatilis | reverse complement strand
AAGCATCAGATTTCTATTCCACTATGGAACAAAAAACCATGGCATGTACAAACTAATTTCTGGTACGAATCCCACAATGCAATGCTCGGCATTTCACAGATGGGAAAATTACAGTTGTGCGTCTCTACAGATATAACAAGGTGATAATTATTAACTATTGTACAGGGAGAGTGAACAAAGGGGTGATTTAAGTTGTTGGGGCTGAAAGAATACACTACTCAGGGCTTATAGGGTAAGAAAAAGTAAGTAATCTATATTTCTATTTACAGTTAAAAGATGCTCAAATTTAAATCGTCCAATTAGTTTTTTGTGGTAAAATCAATATTATCTATTCAGGAGTGAAAGCATATAGAGGAAACAAATAAATGTGTTAGTGCAACAAGAATACTTGTTTACATTTATTTTCTCTCTAAATTTTTATTTAATTTAAATTTTAAATTATTATTTTTTTTATTTAAGTTAGAAAACCTTATAGTGAAACCTCACCTACGCCCTTGTATGTAACTTATGTGCGGGCATACTCTGTCCTGTTGCATGGTCCCGGCTCCTTATCTCCACCTCTGTTTACCTGTTATGTTGCCATAGTAACTCCCTCCTCGGAAGCCCATTGGCCAACCCGCGGAGGTAGCGACAGGTGAGGGAGTGCAGGTGCGTGGGCGTAACTAGGGAGGAAGGGAGGACGTTTGCAGAGCGAGGAGGGGCCGACTGACACCGAAAGATAAACATGCAGATATAGAAGAGAAAACAATAGAGCAATAAATGTATAGACGGCGGGTAAAGACGTTGGTAAATGGAGGAGAGAAGTTAAAAGGCGGCATTTCACCTCACGCGGCTTTCTCAGAAACAGGAAGTCGTCAGTTCAACCGCCGTCTCCTCCTCTGACGCAGCCATGTGTCACTGTTGCTATGGGAACCACTCAGCAAGGACAAACATCCGGATTACTGCTTACTGCCGTGTCACCGTTTGTATCGTGGCTTAACCGCTGTGCATTATCACCGGTTACCATGGTGACCGGAGGGGAAATGAAGAGGATGTACGGCGACAGTTTTCCCTTTCAGCTTTCTGACCTCTGCAGTCAGAAGCTGAGTTATTCATATTTTCTGTGCTTACATAGGCTTTGAATGAAAAAGAGTTAGAATAAAATCAGTTTGCATGTAAATACAGTGTATTATAAATTTAGGCCTCACATTTTCTGCTGTACAAATAGTGAAATCACAACCTAGCACTGTTCTATAATAATATTTTTCACTTATTATGACTAAAAACTACAAAGTTGCATATGCATCTGTGTCATTCTTCATGTAATTTAAGTAGGCTTTATTTCCAAAACTTCCAAAATGAGAAGTCAGACTTATAGCTGCATTTATAGATACAATGCATGTTAGGTAAGGACAGTTGAAATGGTGCTAAACAAAGTGAATAATTAGCCAAAATCAACCTGGACTCCAGAGGGTTTACACACTCCAATGTACACAAAGTTGCATAATGCTAGTGCAGCCAAAGGGTGTGGCTAATGTCAGAAGAGGTAAAGAAACGCCAGCAACGTTTGCATGTCTCTTATAGATCCCCTTTAAAGGAAGTGCTGTGTTTGCTCAATAGGCCTTCGTGTCGTTATACAAATATGTCTTAATATTTCCTGACATTACGAGATGCAGATTTCATTGAATGAGGTAAGAATTGTGACAACGTGGACACTCCAATGTATTTATTTCAACTTCACTCACTATAAATGTTCAATATCACAACTGAGGCAAAAAAAAAATACAAAGTAGAAAAATATAGGAATTTGAATTATTTCGCATTCTTCATTTGACCTGTAACATTAAATTGACATATTATTATATAGATTTGTATTTTCTGAATAAACATATTAAACATATTTTTCTGTTTTTAATTGACAGTAACATGGTAATATGAAACTTGATCATTGTCTCTAACTTTTTGTTTTTTCCCCTTTGTAGTCAACGTCTCAGGAAGACTTTCAGCTATAGGCAGATGTGTGAAATGTCAGACTGCAGACTTCATAAGAGGTCAAAAGTTAATGTTGCATAACTGTACTGCCATCTAAGTAAAACAACACATCATGAACATTTTCACCAACAGGCAACCAGGTGCTCTGCCAGTATGTCAGAGTAAAAAGAGACTAAAAGTCAGTGTACGCTGATGAGAGGATGACTCTTTGTAAGTGGAATCTCAAGGTGTAATCATTGAATTATTTTTAATATTGTGTTTGTGACTTAGGATTTATTCTATAATTGAAGACATGATGGAAAAAAACACAAAAGACACATAAACTGCTTTTTTTTTAAAAGAAATTCAACTTTAATGTTGACCACATAGTGATCATATTTATTTTTATTACATTTTGGTTTAAAAAACAAAGGCACACATGAAGAAACTGCAAAACCCTCTACCTCTTGAATATATATTTTATAACAAGAACAAGACGAGTGACAGAAAATAATTCTGGATTTGATCAAATAAAAGCAACACATAAAAAAACACTGAAGCAAATATTGCAGCACAACTTATTACACATATTTTATTACAAGCAAGGTATGCATTTCAAAGTCTAATTATTCACATACATTTTTGAGTATAATCGCTTTTATGGTTTCATGAAAAATTTATCTTTTAGTGCTCTGTAAATGCAATAAGAAAACAGGCATAAATCCAAGTAAAGTGTTTCATTACAGAATGTGTGACGTGTGTGTATATCAGAGAAAAATGTTGCAGCTAGACATACAGTGTAACAGCAACATAGACTGAAATAATATTGTCAATCATTTCCAAATGCATGTATTTAAACATGCACGTACACATACAGACTTTAAGACGATATAACAGGCTACAGTCATTATTGAAGTGAGCTGTGTGTGTGTGTGTGTGTGTGTGTGTGTGGAACGGAGACCAGTCTCCTGTTCCTGCTGAACTGAGCCAGCCGACGTCACACACTGATTATCAGCACAGCAGGCACAGGAGACCGACCCAGCAGGGGGCAATGGGTGAGGGGTTGGGGGTGGGGGGGAGGCAGACAGACACACACACACACACATACATAGGAAAGTCAGCCAAACACACACACACACACACACACACACAAGTCAAACAAACAGACACTGATGCTCATGCAGAAATCAACAAGTGGAAGCATGAAAAAGAATATGGATGCAAACACAAAGTTACACACACTGACACACATGCTGCCCCTGAGAAACCCTGGCAGCCGGCGATACAAATGACGACATGCGATGACATATTGCTCGCCCTACAGGAACAGGAGCAGTCCTCGGCACTAATGAGACAGCTGACATTTAGCAGGCACGGGGCACACTGAAGCCGCACAGTTTCAGCTAATTCAACCGATTACCAGTTATAACCTTTATAGACAGTGATACCTGCTCTCGGCCACAGCGCACCACCCTCACGCTTTCACAACATAAAGTGAGTCATCTCTGAACCACACATGTACTGGGCGTCCAACACACGTTGTCATGCAGGATTAAGCGATTAGGTGTGATTTTTAAGTATTGGTGGGCCCGGGAAAAGACAGTCAAAGAATCAATCAATGTAGCGAATGAGAGGCAACATGTCTTTTGCTTCTTAATGAAAGCTGTTTAAACTGGCACTGAGCTACACTAAAGTCAAGTTTCCATACACCTTAAGCGAAATCATAAGATGAAAATTCAAGTGTGTGCACGTTTGCATCCATTACTGTTATGCAAATACTAGGATTTGGGCCCATTGAGATAAACATTTGGCGGTGCTAATTCTCCTGTCAGGTGCCATCAAACTGCCGCAGAAAAAGACGTTGCAAAGAGATGACGTAGTTAACAAAGTGCAGGTCAAACCTTAAATGACTGATGTCGAACAACAAACATATATTTTGGAATTTGTGTTTGTTTGATGTGCTCAAACACTCAACAAACAGGTGGAAACCCTTTAAGAGTTTCATATTTTGGGGGTCTTTTGAGGATATAAAATGGGTCTGGGTCAACCATTATGAGCAGCCTTGTGCTGTAGATGCTATCATGCTCATCTGTAGTCTGGTGTTGATGTGTGGAGCAGTGGTTTGATGCAGTGCGGCCCCTCCCTGACCTTTACTCTCCCCCTGCAGGCTGCAGCCCTGTGGCGGCAGAACTTAACCACTGTGAACATGGCAGACACTCACTGTTCACATGTGGGTTAAGTCCTGCTGCCGCACAGCCAGGTCGTCCAAGCATCTGTTCGTGACAGAGACCGAGATGGGTGTGTTTGCAAGAGAGTATGCAAATTAGAAACAAGGGTGTGACTGTATGTTAGTAAACGGATTAGTGTGTTTGTGGCGTTTGTGAGAAAAAGCTTGCTTTCTTCATGTCAGCCATTGGAAATCCCTGGCAATGTGATTCAGTCATGTAGTCTCAAAAATCACTCTGCCAGGAATTCCCCTGGCCAACAGAGACAACTAGACAGTCTGTGGTGAGAGGAAGATGTCAAAGTATGCAAAAGAAACCAAAGAGATACTAAATACCATGATAGACCTCCCGCATCTTTTCACCCTGTAACACTTAATTTTGCCTTCTTGTCCTTGCTAGATTACCTCTATCCCACATCCCTACCTCGGGGAGAAAGAGTAAATTATCACCATATTCCGATGTGCTACATCTTTGTCATTTACAGGTCACAGTCATTGCGCTTTCTCATCCTTGTGTGTGCTGTATGTGCATAGTTCTCGTCAACTCCCAGACTTCCCGTGGCCTCTTATAAAAATAGCTTTTCAATGACAGAATGGAGAATTAGGTTAGAAGGAAGTGGCCAGTCAAGTGGCACTCCCTTTAAAGACGTTTGCCCTGCTCTGTTCTACTTCTGCCCCTTTATCTGTGCCCCTTGTGTGGAAAAAAAAAAAGGCCGGAGAGCACTGGGCTATGTTTCCTCTGCTGCTAAGCTACTGCTAAATCTCGTAAGAAATTATCAGGAATTTTCATGTTGTGTAAAGAAACTTGATACTGTATTTATATGTTATTATTAATTCCTACTCTATCGAAGAAGCACAAGCACATACACTCATCACCCCCGGAGCCGAACCTATCACTCTGAATTCCTTTTTTTTTTTTTTTTTAAATTCTACTTGCCCTGACAGGACATATTTAGATAACCGAATGTCATTCCAAGCCTCAGATCCACATGGAAGTTCTCATCCTCTGCAAGTCTCTTTATTTTCAGCAGCATGAATATTCCACCATGTACAAGGTATGAGTCAGTGGGACACTTTTGGGGAACTCCAGACTCTAAATAAGTTTTAGCCGGCTGTCTGTTGTCAGTGTGGGCCTGCCTGAGAGCTGTGCCAGGGACACAGTGAACCCTCTCTAACGCTGTATCATTGTTGTCACAAATCTGCTGCAGCCAGGTCTGAGAGTTTCGGAAAGAGCTTCCCAAAATAGCACAAAACCTACTCCTTATTCTATGCCGTATCTTTAAGGAAGTTAAATATTTTAAATACTTCTCAACGTAGCAACTCCAGTCTTTAAGCAGCAAATCTAATACAAAAAAAACAACAACCCTGTTTCAGCTGCAGACGCCTTCTAGTTTCCTCCAGGCCAATGTTCTTTCTCTCAGTCTGTGGTCCGATCAACCAATAACAGCAGATTATAACCGCTTAGAACACACTGTGATTTTGGTGCTACTGGTAAGAAACTGGAAAAGCATTGTTTCTCTCTCTGTCTGATCTCTCTTTGTACTCGAACGGCTCTCTTTTTTACGCTCTCACAGATTACAGTACGAGAGGCATTTTTGAGGCCCCAGCTAGATTAGTGTAACTTTAGGGCCAGACTATTAGAGGTTTAATTTTCACCATTTTTGTTATCACTCAGTTATTTGAAATCGAAAACTATCTACATGAAAGTGAGTCTTTACACATTTTGTGTTGGATTTTTAGTTGTTAGCGGCTCCTTCGGTTCAGTTTTGTTTTATGTGATGTATGTGCGGTCTGCGCTTGGTCAAAAAAGATCGTCTCAAGAAAGAAGGTCGTTTAAGGTCCCAGCACCCTTCAAAGACAGCGTGCTAACTCCTCTTTAACTCTTCTCCTCCATCAACCTAAAACCATCTATCCCGCCATCCTTTCATCTGGCAATGGTTGTTATTTTCTCTGCCTTTTCATCTTTTCCATCGGTTTCTCTCTTCCCCTTTTGCGTTCCCCCCGTCGAACCCGCAGCCGTTAATGTCTATGAGCTCATTCCTTCCCTTCCCCTGTAATGACGGCATTCTGGTTGACGCACACTGTCCAACACCTCACCTCAAACGCTCGCTGCGAGGATCTCAACATGTCTCACTTTTGCATTTGGCCTGTCTTGGTTTTTTATTTTTTAATCCTACAGTGGAGCCAGGCAATCCTGTTGTTACACTCTTTTAAAATTGGATGTTTATTATGGTTAGAAGAATAATCATAAGGTTCTGCCATGTGGGCTGCAACTTATTGGCAGTTCATAATTGTGCCAACGCGTTGCATCCTGACGGAGGCGTAGAATAGGAAAATTAGTATCACTGAGTGACGACCGCCAGCAGATGTACCCTAGTAAAGTCAAAATGTTTTCAGAGTGTCTTCATGGCTTACGGCCTTGTGTGTGGGTGCTTTGATGGTTTTAGGGTGTACAGTTTATGCTATGTGTGTGTTCTACTAAGTTTATATTCATGCAGACAACGTATGGAGGTCCAAGTGTAGACGTGGCCACTGGCTGTTTTCTCAGACCGTCTCTCCCCTTCAGCCAGAGTTCAGAATTGACATTGCCGTTTACACAAGGGCACATAGTTAAGTGGAAAAGCCTCTGTTGAGACAGCTGGATCTCAACCCCTTGTTGTTTCAACACATATCTTCTCTCTCCCTATGCCCTTTGCGTGTGCGCACACACACTCAGATGCACTAAGAAATGCACACATGCTCACAGGCCAGTCGCAATCTGCCTCTCCGCACATAATATGCTCGCTATCAATAAACAAACACAGTTGTGTCAGTGGGCTGCCGGGCAAACATGGCATGTGAGTTAGCTGGGTTCTCACCCTGTCTCATAAACCAGGAATAGTACAAATACATACCAATCTGACATCATTCACACCTCCAGGCTGTGAACCGCTTCACAGAGCAAACAGTGAGCGGGGTCAACCCACAGACTGGCTGCATGCTGCTTTTGTGCACTTCATCAATAATTATGTATCAAACTGAAGCATATGCCATTTTGGTATCTTTCCATTGCATGAGAGAATTTTACTGAGGGCAGTTTGTCTCCAGCCACGGTTTCATGTGAAATCGATATATCTGAGTTTAATGGTTCAAGACATTATGTCAACACTGGAGCACAAGAGTTACAATAACATCTGAATTCCCTTCTTAAAGTGTAAATATGCCACATTTGCTTTTCATAATTGCGCTCGTATCCATTACACCTCGCCCTGATAGGTGCATATTGTGTCTCACAGAGGAGGAATACGTGGAAAAAAACTGTATTAACCAGAACATGGTTCCAAAGGTGAAGAGAAGAGTGTGGTGAGGAAAGATGCCTGACCCAGCAGAAACTGCATTTCCTCTGCAACTTACTTTTCAGCCCTTAGATTTCTTCTAGAAATGTAATAACCGAGTAGCAGAACAAGCTAACTTTCAATAGCCTAGCCCTCTAAGATCTGTTGGATGGATGCCAATTCAACACCAACAAGATCTGCAAAACTGTCAAAAAGAAACTGCAGTGAAAACACTTTGAACCCACACACCTTACATGTGTAGTACCACACCCTGACTTTCTTTCAACCAGAGTGTGTGTCTGGGTATGTACGTGCATGTGAGATTGTATTTGTTTCGTGTCAGGGTGTAATTATTGCTGAGGCCGTGACATTCAGTGACATTCAAACAAGGACTCGCGCTCTACTATGGGCCCTCTCTGTTGCAGTTTTCCTAAATCAAAGGGGAACGTTCATTGGTTGGCCTGGAATCAATGGAACGCACCACCACATGTGGGACATTAGTCTGAGAATAAAAAGTATTTCCAGCTCCAGATTTAAAAAAAAAAAAGAAAAGAAAAGAAAAAAGCTCAAAGTCTTTTCGGGCTGTAAAGCTAGCCTCAGCAGTGAAGAGCCCAGCCCAAGCCCGTGGTCTGCTCCCTGTAGCCCAATGCGTGTAACCCTATCCTCAGCCTGTTTCTTTGCCAAACACCCTTACCACCACCAGCCCTGTACTTAGTGTACAGCCGCCCTGCTGCCACTGAACCACACATGCACAAATGGATGCAGAAACTACACACACACACACACTTTTATTCCACTACGCCACGGTTTCCTGAGCCCAGGCCCATTCCTACAGATTGCTGCTGGGCACACCCACCCACCCACCTTCCCCACCAAAGCCAATTCTTGAGTGGATCCCCACCTTTTCTCCTCCTTCTATTCCCTCTTTCCTCCATCCATTCATCCATTTGGCCTTAGGTTTTCCAATCTAATGATTCTTCACCGTAGACCTCTTTCTCCTCTTTCCCTCTTAACATAGAGGTTATCTAAAGTCACAGTCAGTCGCATAGAGAGCAAAGCAACAGACACCCCCTGTTGGGCTAAATCAACTCATTCTTATCTTGTCTTTCCTCTTGTGCTTCAGTGTTACGTTAATCTCCTCCAGATTTATTTCTGCCTTCCACTGCCCAATTTTGGTCTATACCAGCACTCCCAGAGGGGAACCAGACAGGACGACGGACTGGAGACAGAGACAGTCGGCTCTGAACTGTAGCTCAAACTGTGTTAGCTACAGTAGCTGCTGGATTCCCTTCCTTTCATGGAGGTTTGGGAGCTCGCAGACTTACAGGGCCTCTGAACAATGAGAGGAATGTTTGAGCGGCTCCGGCCTCGCTTCAACCACTACCATTACGTCTCTCGGCTGCTTTTCTAGAACTTTTTATGACCTCAGTTCCCACTCTGTGCTGCCAGAAACACCCCACGGAGAGGCACACAGACTGATGGACGTGTAGACAGACAGATGACACACATGGGTAGTTGGATGACATACATACTGTAAGCAGACAGTTGCGAAGGAAGGCAGAGAAACAGGTAGAGGCAAAGCAATTATTCACTCAAGTCATTCAGACGGGTGGAGATATAATCCCTAAATCAAACAGAAGTACTGCACAGACAGACAGGCAGAAAGACAGACAGAAATTAAACCATCCCATTCAAAGGAACTATTTACGTCTGACCTTTGTAATGGAGCCGGTCCACAGTGGCAGACCTCAGATCAGGGCAATATTCCAGTGCCAATACAGTACATTTGAACACACACATTACTGTCGCTCCGTGTGAATTTCTGTCCTGATCAACAGGTTGCTGTGAAGTGAGTGTGAAGTGCCTCTCTGTGGAAGGACCAGTGGTTCAAGACAAAAAAAAAGTCAAAGAAAAGTACAGGTTTGCCAGGTCATAAAGTCATAAAGCAGTAAAAAGCCAACAATCAACTTCTGTAGAAGAGGCAGACGCGATGCTGCACCTACCTGAGACAACAGCTTTTACTCCTTTCCTCTGTCTCCATTTCTCTTTCCTCACGCTCTCCAGTGTCACACTCGAAGTTGAACTTCACAGTTGTTGTACCCCCCTCCCTCACTCGCTCTCTCTCTCCTCTCTGCCTCAGTGTTTTTCAGTGTCTCCTACTCTTTCGTCTCTCTCGTGGGTCTCTTCCTCCTTCCTTCGACTGTGCAGACAGCAGTGTGTGTGGACGGGAGTGTGTCTGGGAGCCAGACAGGGTGAGAGTAAGAGAGTGGGCGGGCCCAGCTCAGTGCAGGGGATTCCTTTATGACGATGTCAGAGGAGAGGAGGCCCTCCCCTTCCTCGTCTCTCTGCCTCCCTCCCTCCCTCCCATACCCTTTCCTCCCTCCCTCCTCTCCCTTGTATGGCCGAGGCTGCAGCTAGAACACAGGAAAGGGGGTAGGGAGATAATTGGCCGCACAGCTGCTAATAAATGAGCAGAGGCTGTTTGAGTCAATATCAGGCAGGAAGAGCAGCTAAATGTGCAGTGTTTCGGTGGACAAACATACTGAGATAGTTTCTTACACTATATTGAAGATGTTCCATAGAGGGCCGGAAAAAGTTTCATGCATGTTTTTAATTATCCCTCCCAGCAGATAGTGATAATTTCTCTCTTTGTCTGACAGTGATCAAAGTAAGCACGTTTAGCCTAAAGACACTCTTCTAATAGCAGTTGTTTAGATGTCAAGACATGCTTTGCAAACTGGTTTTGAGATGTTTGTTATTTTGCTATTATCCCAGAATGCACATTTGCGCGTGTTCGCTGGATAGTGTTTTTTATTTGCGTAGCACAAAGCAAAGCAATAATACAGTGAAGTTACATAAAAGCAAATGAATCTAAATTGAACATTAACTTAGTGATAACATTAGTGATTTGAAAGATGGCATAGGTTTAGCTAAAGTCAAACAAACACTGTGGATCTTGCTTTGAATCAAAATGTGTGTGAAGTCAATAGGAAACGTGTGCAGTGTTTGTTGTAACAAGTTGTAACCCTTATTATTCGAGAGTGTTAAAGTTAGTGTGGTAATATTGGTGTAAAGTGGTCTTGTCTCTTGTTTTGGTGAAACTTCAAGCTGCCTTTTTATGCTGAGAGAGGGACTTTAACTGGGGCAGGAGTGCAGGGTTACAGTAATCTAAGCAAAAAGAGACAAAGCCTGGCTGATTTTTCCAGATCACTTAAAGCTAGACTGTTTCAATATGGAAATAATTCTCAGAGTGAGAGACATCTATGGGTATGAGTCAACTGATGTGCATAAAATTATACAATTGAGTCACAGTGTGTGTGACATGACAACATCACATTAATACCATAACAACTCTTGTAAGAGTTTGGTTACAGTATATAGCCCAACAACACAAATCACAATTTACCTCAGGGGGCTTTACAACCTGTACAACGACACCCTCGGATCCTCCCTAAAAACTCCCCCAAAAGCACTTTTAACAGAGAAATAATAAAACTCTCCCAGGACTGACAAAATCATACTACATACGAATTATGATGACAAATTTTCACAATTACATGTAGATTATAAAATGCACATGAAGAAAGAGAAAGTCTTTCTGTATTTTAAGGAATCATGAATAATGATTCAAACTGCCTGGTGGTAACGGTGGTTTCATGACTCTTCAAAGGAAGAAAACACCAGAAACGTATGCACATCATGCTCTTTACAACTTTTTTTTTGTGTGTGAGTTGTTTGTGTCTAAGCTTGGTTTGATCTGCACCTGTCAAACATGGGACCCCATGTACCCCCCACCTCCCTGCCCCACCCCAGCTCGGCCCCCCCTTACAACACACAGAGAGACAGTAACAAGAGCTTCACAGAAGGGCTATTAGAGGCTTTATGACTTCCCTTTCTTCCCCTGAAGCCTTTGGGTGTGTGTGTGAGTGTGTGTGAGCGGCAAAGTCCCGCACAGACAACCTCGCCCCTGTGAGAGAGAGCGGACGTCACACATTCCACACACGCACACACACACATACACACTTGTGCGTCTCTTAGCAACACATACACTCCAAGCTTAGTGAAATGACTATGCCAGTAAGACACATGACCCACGACACATCGTTTATCTTCAGATGGGATAATGTTTTGTTTATGGACCTCAGTTTCTATGTTGTCTTCGATGGGGATTTACAACTTTGCATAGCAGCCAGATTTGAATGAAGTGTAATGAATACCTTAACTTTTTGATTGCTAGTTAGCAAAGATTACTTGTGGTGTGAGTGAACTTGGTTATTATAGAGTGGCGTAGAGCTTCATAAATTTCTCTTTTCCCACTCCTTGTCTCCTTGTCTTCTCTCTCTCTCTCTCTCTCTCTTTATGTGTATATGTGTGTATATCTTTTCATATCATGTAAAAATGTCTATGTAAGCAACAATAGTCAGATGAGCTGAATTGTCATAAGACAAAACTGGGTCATATATGTGATAAACTTATCTCTGGTAAAAAGGTTTCCATCTTCATTCTGTGGTCTAAACCTCAGTGCATGTCTTGCACACTCCTCACAGAGTTGACAATTAGCCTAGCCACACGCAACACCAGTAATGTAATGAGTGAAATGATACAACTAAGCTCTTAAAAGCTACTCATCACAAGAAAATTTGAGACTTTCACGTCAGACCAGTACCATTTCTTTCAGCTGGGTGAAATATGATCCAAATAAACTTGGTATGAAACTGTAAAAAGGAGGCCATATCTTGCAACTTTTCCACCAATGCCAATTTACTGAGAGCAAACTGTGGTGCGCAATGTTCTGCAATCATTCTTGCTGGCAGTGAGGGTAACAGAATTTGGAAAATAGTGCTGCAAGAGAGTTCTGTGCTTCTTCTTTCCCCTAAGGCCATACATTTTATGGTTCTGTAAAACATTATCAACTCTATGTAAAGTGTAATGATATGTAAGCATGGTTTTAAATGTTCCCTGTGTGTGTGTTTGTGTGTGTGCATGTCTGTGTTTCCAGTCCATTTTTCAACAGTGACAGATGCAGTGTTTTTGAGTGTATTTGAACTATATACAGTTTTGTATACAGTGTGTGTGTGTGTGTGTGCATGTGTATGTTAAGGAAGTCATTCATTGATCTCTAAGGACTACAGATCACAAGCTGCAGCGGGTGAATTTGTGAAGTCATGTGTCATCTTTAGTTAATAGTTCATTGAGAAATATGCTCCATAGTATGTTTTTACCTCCGAGGTGAGAGTACAGTGTGTGTGTGTGTGTGTGTGTGTGTCTGTCTGTCTGTACATATGAATGCGTATTTCAAAACATGTTTTTCTGTTTGATCTAACACTGTCCATGCTTCTTTGTGCCTGTATTTCAGTGCATACCGGTAAATTAGTCATGATGTGTCTTAACATGTGTACTGCATGTGTGTGTGCCTGTGTAGATTTGTGTGTGTCAACTGGTCACACATTCGTCTGAGTGACCATCTTTAGACAGTGAGTCAGACAACAGTAAGTGACTCTAATCAGGGCCACAGGGTCTGGGAGTACAAAAAAATAAAATAAATAAATAATAATCTACTTCCATTTGGTTGCCATGGTGAGTCAGAACCAATTATGCAACAAGCAGTGGAAAATGGTTTTGGAGAGAGAAAGAAATGCGGGAGAACGAGAGAAAGAGCAACTATTGGTGCCAGCTGATCTGTTTGGTATCTGCGTTACCCTTATTTAACCAGACACATTGCCTAAGAAGAGTTTCTGTAAGCAGAGGGAGAACTGCACTCACATGTAAAATGTTTGACCGTCTTCTTCCACTCTCGGTGAAGCTCCGTCATTCTCTCGCCTAAGGGCTCTTTAACGAAAAGTTCTTCTAGTAAAAGGAGTGTGGTACATGGTCGTGTCTTCTGTCCCTGCACTTTCACAGGCAGTCCAGGGATCTGAAACGATCAATCCAGTGCACCTCCACCACATGCAGATAATAATCCAAATACTGACCGGTCTTCTGAACCTAGCTATCAAAAGAATACAGGAAACTACAAGCTTTCTGCTCGTAGGACAAAGATTGTTGATTTTTTCCCCTTCCATTTCTTGTTAGCAGGCATTCCTTTGATTTTTTTTTTATAATTTACTGATGGATTCCTTTATTGTCTTTTTTAAAATTTATTGCATTTTTCATGCAACTCAATTGTATTGACCGGTCCATAGAAATGAAACGTTCGCGTTACCTAACCCCTCTTCCAAGCTCTCATTCAACCTTTCTTTCATCTGACAAAAACAAATAGAAGATTGTTTATTATAACTTGTTTTTTTCCATATCTACAATATTCTCTAGCACTCTTTTCTATTTACCAAATTTTTACTTTACTTTTCTTTTTACTTTATCTTCTGTCTAAAAATGTCTCCACTATTAAGTCTTCTGTTGTCATTACAGACATGTCTGAACTAGCATGAGCTTGTGTCCTTTATTAACCTGCAATGGCGTTGGGCTTATGGGCAATGGTGCTCATTTAAAGGGAGCTTAAAACTGAAATACTGAATAAACAATATTAGATTGTTTATTTTAAGAATAATCATATACAGTAGACTTAGAAAGTTTTTTGCTTTCTAAAAATGCCATTGGGAATTTTTTCCAGTTTCATTTCCAGTTTCACTTTGGCTCTCAATAAGTGAGTTTCCAATATAATAGATAATAATTACACTGATTTTACACACATTTGATGTAAAACATAATTTTGTTTGATGCATTTTTGAGTTTGGCCAGTTCCAGTTTTGCTCTCGCTCTCTGTAATGTACTGTACTGTATATAAACAGTATGCCTTGAGTAGGGGTGTTGGCCCTGTTAGCAGTGCTGCTGGAGAGGACTCATCCAGCAACCTGTCAGCTAGTAGGTGGCCCCCTCTCCTCCGAATTAACCTGTCAATCCGTTATCCCTCTCCTCCTCCTCCTCAGCTCCACTCTAAAAAAAGGCGCCTTGGGCACCCCACCCCTTCCTCCCCCCGCCACTCTCCCCATTTCCTAGCCTCTTTTTTCCCCCATCTGCCCCTGACCCAGTCCTGGGACATTTGAGGTCATAACATTTCTACACCACCTCATCCATGCTGGACCATGTCACTGGAATCCAGTCCAGAACAACGGTCATAAAGTCCACCCAAAGACCAGCACATCTTAACCGAGCTCAAACCAGCCAGCTATGAGGCTCCGAATGGATCCACTTGACTTTGACTGAGCTGTCCTTATTTTCTCTTTCCTGTGCTCTCTCTCTCTCTCTCTCTCTCTCCCTCTCTCCTACCTCTCTGGTATTTATGTGTTGGCAGTTGCCATGGAGACAAGACACACAAACACTGTGGCGGTAGACAGGAAGTGCTGCGGAACCACAATGGCGTCACTGCGGCTCTGCGCTCGCTCTCCTCTCCCTCTCTCTCTTTCTCTGTCTGCCCCAGCCAGCATGCATGCTATTATCCTTAGCAAGCTATATGGAGACCACACTACTCCCTCTCTCTCTCTCTCTCTCTCTCTCTCTGTTCTCTCATTTCTCTCATTATTATCAGCATTGCTTTTTCAGCTGTGTCTCTCTCTTTTCAACTTTATACCACATTAGCTGCTTTAGTATTTGGAAAATCTCTGTCTGATTTGCGGTGTCTGGAAATGCCTGGTGCTAGTTGATGTGCTGAAAAGCTGCTGGGCACTGAGCGTTTTAAAATGTTCGACCTGTCTACAGGGCGTTCACTGCCGAGAAGCTACTCCCCTGTTTCAAAACTGGGTCAAGAATGTGTGTGTACTGTACGTTTTTGGAGTTTTCGAGAGGCCTGTGAGTGTGGGGGTGAATTTGTAGTCGTTCAACAGAATACAGACTATACAGGCATAGTGTGTGTGTACTTTGTATATGATCAAGTGAGTGAGTAAGAGGCAGATATAGCGAGGGCAGTGTCACAGAGAGAATAAAAGGAATGTGTGTGGTCCTATTGCAGACTCTTACATCAGACTGGCATTAGTGTACAGTGCACATCCCTCCTGTTCTCCCTCTGTCTTTTTTACACACCCTGACTCTAAATATACTCCTCTGGAAAAACCCCTTGAGAAGATACCGCCCTCTCCCACTCCACATGCTAAAAATATCCAGCCAAGACCACCTTTACACCCCCCCCACTCGCTTTTCTTTCTGTCCTCACTCCCTTCATTGGCTCGTCTGCTGCCCCACATGTTTACGTCTTGCACTCGACGCCGGTTCATTATCTCACACAACTAACTTTTTTATGTGATGTTACTTCTTTCCTTTGTTTTTCCTACTCCTTTAACTCCCTTTTTCTGCTCTCACCTTCTCCCTATGTCGCTCGCCTTTCTGATAGCGGCACCTCCTTCCAATCCCCCCACGGCCTCTTGGCATTTCTGCTGAAATAGACAGCCAGTCATCCCTCCATCCTTCCATCCAGGCAGCCAATCAGACATCCAGCCAACCAGTCTGTTGACAAACCAGCTGATGACCACCCAGCTGGCCAGATGAAGAGTGGTCCAGCAATCTGTGTCTGGCTGGTGGTGAAACCCGGTGAACAGATGAGCTCTCAGGACACACGAACACAAAAAAACAGAAGTGGATTTTCTTGAAGTGAGCTCATAGGATGGGAGCAAGAGAGAGAGCAAGTCAAGGAGAGAAAAGAAAAGATTAAAAACAAGATGCCAAAACATTATACTAGTGTTTCCTTGCCGCTGTAACCAAGTGCTTGCTCATTGTGGGAATTGTTGGTTCTCTGTAAAT
>NW_023339696.1:9970778-9971451 GCF_004916995.1 Morone saxatilis | reverse complement strand
ATAGGAGTATGGTTTAGTCCTGCTCTATCCTCTTAGTGTCCTAAGATAGCCTCTGTTATGATTTGGCGCCATATAAATAGTCAGTTGGAAGACATAACGACTGAAACAGGTTTAAATCAATGAACACAATTGCAGTAATAGTTTATTATGAATCAGATGCTGGTAGTAATGTTGTTAATGGCACTGTGGCTGTAAAAAGGAGGAAGAAGAAACAGAAGTGAATCATCAGGAACACATATAAAATATAGCTGTGCAACTGGCCTTCGGATATATCTGTCTTCTTCTGTTTGAGGAACTGATTAAAAGTAGTGTACTGTATGTGTAAGACAGTAATTTTCTGTGTTTGTTTGTGGTGGACAACGAGAGAGGAAGCCTATCTGTGGCCATATGGTGTTTCTGTTCCTCCGTTCAACCGCTGACATCATCTGGAGTGACACACGGCCGGGTGACTTCCTCCGTCTCATTAATCACTTGTGTGCTAACAGGCGCACACACTCTCCCCAATTCCTGTACCCTTTACAGCTCTGCACCACATTCCGCCCTCCCTCGTTAGCTTCCTGGCTCCAACATCAGCCCCTAACGCTCTTTCCCAGCTGGCCTTCCCACTTAGCAGTGACCTTTGACCCTCCTCCTTCTCCCCCATAAAAACCTCCACGCCTTGCTTTCTCCACCT
>NW_023339696.1:9962676-9970678 GCF_004916995.1 Morone saxatilis | reverse complement strand
ACGCCTTGCTTTCTCCACCTGCTGCTCACCTGCTGCTCACCTGCTGGGGGCGGGTGGGTGGGGTGGCCGGGATGGAGGGATGAATCCAGATGAAGGAGGATCTGTCTTTAAACATGCCTGGAAAGAAAAGCCAGAGTGATTTTTATCGAGGAAGGCATTATGTTTTTTAATCGGAGCTTTGTTCAAAGTTGAAAGTGTGTGCTTTGGCTTTCCTGTACCCGTGTTGTGAAACTCCCAAAAAAAAAGAAAGAAAAGAAAATGAGGATAAAAAAACATGTGGAACAACCCCTCGGCCGTTGGAGGACAGGTGATATTTCTAGTACTGTTATCTCTGTGGAGATTAAACTGACAAGAAGGATCATCAACATCGGCCCTGATTGGCTGTTTTGAGCTGAACTTCAGCCATTGAAGAGGTACAGAGAGATACTGAAAGTAGGGGAAAGTTGCACACAAAGAAAGTGAGAGACAGAGAGACCTTTTTATTAGATTTGTTTTGAATGTATATTGTTTCACTTTTAGATATTGGTGATCACATGCTACTGTATATTACATTTCAAGTATGACTAAATTGGGTCATTATTTGGCTTTGACAATACATGTCACTGAAGCGCAATGACTTGAACTGAATGAGGAGTGCAAAGAAAACGATGGGGAGAGACAGAGAGAGTCATAAAGCCACTGACTGGAGGTTAATTGTCAGCTTTGTGAGGTGGAGGGGTGAGAACCTGCAGTGTATAAAATGTATGATACTGTAACAACACACAGATATACATCTTTGCAGAATAAGGGGTCTGCATGGTGGTCTAGCTTCTGCTGCTATCCAAATATGTGGGGAACTCTCACCCACACAAAGAGCCACTATAAAGGTCAACAGTAGCCAAAAAAGACATTTAGTGTGTGATGAGCAATGGTCTGTAACTGTATGTAAATCACTCCTCACTGTAAATACAGTTAGTCATCTTCCCAAAGGTCTCCCCCACTAAAACAACAAGCCGTGAGAAAATAAACCCCTCAGTCTGAAGGGACAGAGATGACGAATGCAAGAATAATCAAACTACTCATTTTAACAAAAAAACATTATGTGACCAACTCTGTAGTCAAAAACACACAAAAACCCAACCTCACACCTCAGCTTTGGTAAACTTTTTCCCAGTTTGTCACCCCAAAAAAGATTTGCAAAATCAAATACATTAAAGGTTTGTTGTGCAAAACCAGGTGGCCTTCCTAAATGTGTAGGCGTCAGACAATAAATGGGTGGTTTACTGAGTTAAGCCAAGGTGTGCACAAATTGGGTGTGTCTGCGTTTGTTTCCGCTACCCCCACCCATGTGAAGGGTGCTCTTGGGAGAGGGTATGTGCCCACACTCGTGCCCTCTGGCTCTTCGGCTTCCCTCCATTTTGCCACATGAACTCTCCAATCCCAGCTCTCTGTCTTTTGCTGCTCTCATCTTTCTCACTGGCAGCTTTTTCCTTTTGTTTGTTTCTTTCTTGATTTTTCTGGGATAGCACAAATTATCCAACTTGTTCCCCTCTCTTTTTCGTTTTCCTGCCCTCTCGCTCTCTCCCTCTCTGTGCATGTTGGTGTAGCTGTCCTTATTTGGCTTCCCTTTGAGGGAGTGGGAGTGTGAGTATGAATGTGACTGTGTATGTGTATGTGTGTGTGTGTGTGTGTTTCCTCCTGACTGTGAGTCACTGCTTGTCTGACTCACGAGCGCTAACAAAAACACACAGTTGCCATGGGGACGCACTCCCCCCACCCCCCATCTCTCTCGCTCACTCTCTGTCAGTCTCTGGTTTCTCTCTCCTTGCGGGCACTGCTGCATCCCAGGCAGCCCTGGCACAGTTACATGGGTGGCACTCTAACTTGGGTGGGATGGTGGTGGCGAAGTGGGCTACTGAATGGAATTGGAGGGCAGAGGAAAGATTCAGAGACACAAAAAAACAGAATAAAATTAAGGCTGAGAAGGCACAGGTGAAAAAATTGTTTGTACAGAAAACTTAAATTAAAGTCCTGGAGTTTGCAGGAGGACAGGAACCTAGGGTGTGAGACTAGCAATCATCTATCATCAATAGTAAGTAGAAATGCTTGCATTGGCTGAAACAGGCTAAACAGAAAATGCCCACCTGTGGCTCTATTCTCTGCTTCTGTTCTCTTGCTTTTACTGCTCTGAAATTGCAGACTGCTTTGAACTGGGCCCGTCCTTTGATGTGCTGGCGTCACTGCTCGGCCTTGCCATAACCTCCAGGGAGCTTGATAATGTGCACACGTGTGGCATTACATTTCGACAAAGATCAGGTAGGGCACTGGATGTACCCTCAGCCTCACGCTACCAGGTTTGTCTTACTTCCTGGATGCTAAATGCTGGTGGTGCGCCACCTAGTGGACAAGCAGGTGTATTGTGCGTGTCCATTTTTACGGCAATTATTGTACTTGGCGCCACATGAACTACTGTGTATGACTCTGACTGACCTACTGATCATAGACACATTTCAGATGTCTATGAGTTGTTAACAGTTTCGCCAGAGACATTTCCCCTTAAACTTCTCAAATGGTTTCATGTCATCACTCTTCGAGGCCCAGAGAACTGTGTTTTTTCTTGTTTTGTCCCCCGTTAATATTTTCAGGACCCCTCAGATTTATCAAGTCAGACTTTGAAGGGGGCCTACCTCTGGATTGGGAGCCACTGGGTTAAACTTTCCAACTGTTTACAAGAGTTAAAACCAGCTCCAACTCAACCAGCTACAGCAGTAAAATAATGCTTATAATTGCAATACGTAAGAATCAAATCAAATAATGTCATAAATAATACATTGTCATTGTAATACATGTCATTAAAGGGGCTAATTTTCTGCCCAACCAGTACTTTTGAAACCGTAAGTAAATGTTGCTGAGTATTTTAATTGATAGATTTTGACTTGTAGTGGAGTATTGTTACATTGTTGTATTAGTTGTAACCACTGACTATCTGAATAAATGCACACAGACTGGATGAAGATGCAGACAAAAAAAACCCCACAAACACATACTATATGTCGCTGATCTCAACGAAGACAATGGAGATACACATAAAAGTACAGACACACACTTGTCTCCGTCACACGCACATGTGCATACAAATACACTTTTGACCTCTGTTTGACCTTTGTGTGGCCTGAGAGCTCACAGCAGCAGCTGGCTGGTGGAGAATTCTGAGAACAGGCTGAAACTGAAACTGTACGCCGGCATAATCCTCAGCAAGAGAGACAGAGAGAGCGCGCGAGAGAAAGAGAGAGAGAGAGAGAGAGAGAGAGAGCTGGAGAGAGCGGGGGCTGAGAGGAAAAAAGGAGAGGAAACAGGAGCAAATGAGAGATATTGTAGTAGAGGAGAGAGAAAGTAAATAAGCAAATATGAGCTTGTGGAGCAGATGAGAGTGATGGAAAACAAAATGTTGAGTCAAGAGACAGAGGACAGAACAGAGAGGGCATGAGAGACGATGACAACGCCATTGTCACACTTTATTGAAAAAAATGCAACCTGCCATATATACTGTATGCTTTTTACCGTATACATCAGCCATGGTAACAGACTGCCAGAACACACAGACTGACTGTCAAAGATGAATCAAGACACTTCTGTTAGTGTGTGAAGTACATGTAAGGGTGTGAATGGGTACGAAGAAGACAAGATGACATATGTGACTGACATTTCTTCAACTTGCAGTCCCTCTTATTGCAATGCATTACATTAACACGCTGGAGGCATATGATGGACTACGGCATTGTATACCTTCTCTGCACACACACACACACACACACACACACACACATACACATTGTGCTCCAAATGTGTGTAGCGTATGTGCGACAGCTGTCTCTGTGTGTGTAATAATCCTCAGTAAGCTCCATGGCTCCCACAGTCTCTTTCACTAGATCCTCCAGAGCATCTCTGACCTCACTGAGTGCTCCTCCTGCACTCCCTCCGCCCCGCAACCTGCTAACACTCTGCTCCTGATGTGGCCGAGCATGTCCCTTCACTCCGACCACAGCCTCAAACGTGCTAGCTGCACTTCTGAGCCCTTTGACTCCCTTTCCTTTCTTATTTAATTGAAGGGATAGCACGACATTTTGGAAAATACCCTTTTTTTTTTCTGATGGAAAGTTACCCAAACAGCCAGTTAGCTTAGCTTAAAGCAGAAACAGAGGGAAACTTCTAGCCTGGCTCTGTCTAATAGGTAACTAATCCACCTTCCAGCAACCTCTAAAGCTCACTGATTAACATCTTATATCTGGTTTGCTTAATCAAAAAAAAAAAAGATAATTTGCTGTTTTCTGTGCTGGACTGTTTCTTGGCCCTGAGCTGTTGCCAGGCAACCGGTGGAGACCGCAGGAAGTCACTGCTCCTAAGTAAGAAATATTCCGACATAACCCGCACATAACATCCTGGATAAACATCTATTGGGTTTACTGCCATAAGGGGCCTCTATTTGTGGCGTAAGTTTGCCCTCTGCTGTACGCATCAAGCCCTCACCAATGATAAACTCATTCATCACGCCATTTGCCCTGATAAATCTTCCTTTCTTGTTGTTCCAGTTTCCATTATTCACTGTATCAATACGTGTAATGTTAGTGGTGCTTCCCTTCTTTCATGCACACGTGCACTGGAGCACTTTGGGGAAAAAAAGTTAGTGGTGATACACTTATTATGGTCGAGAGCTAAATGACAAGCAACATGAACTCTTTTTGAATAAAGCAGGGCTAATCTGATGATCAGTTCGTTAACTCTATGTAAAAGTACAAATACATGTAGGATACATTATACACAACCAGTACACGCAGCCATCCTTCTCTTGGTCTGTGGTTATTATCAAGGATCTGCGTGGGGTAGAGATGGAGGGTCTCAACTCTTTCACAGTGATCTTCTGCCAACCTTTGGCTTCCTCCGACTGATAGGCCAAAACTCCCACAATGTCCACAATCATTAATGTCACAGTGTCCGTAAAACCCTTGGGGATACTGTTTTTTAATAGCTGTTTATACTTTTTTTAAATACAAAAATAGCTGTCTCCCACATTTGTTTGAAACGTGTGTCAAGGAGTGGGATGTTCAAAGTAGAGAAAAAGATTTAGGCAAATATGTGGAAACCTGCGATACTCCCATCTGAAAGAAGCACGTGTATGGGAAACAGTTTTTTTGCAGTCACTCAGAAAAGTAGCTGATAAAGAGTCTCTGAAGTGTCTTAAAATGTAAAATCCATTGTACAGCTTTTTCCTTTTTTGTCACATTTGAGTTCAGGAACAAAATATTATGCTGTGTGGGGGATCTTGGTTCTTTCTCTAAGAAAAAAACATGACCTGCGTATTAAGAGGGAGGTTCTCGCCCAACACAAACTTGTCCACGCGGAGAACTCATATCTCTGTCCTTTGGTGTGTGAAGTGTCGCCTCAGAAGTTGCTGAACAGCTCGTATTTCTTCATCCAGTCCATCTGCGGCGCCTTCTTCTTTTCTTTGGCATGGACCTTCATCTTCTCTTCTGCTGCCGTAGCGCTCAGGCCCATCTCAGCGAACGGGTCCAGCAGCCGCCCGCCCTCATCATCCGCCAGCTAGACGGGAGATGTTATTGAAGACAGACAGACAGAAGGGTTGAGGGTCCTGGCGTTCATGTGGATGACCAAAGAAACAAACAAACCCTAACCCTAACCCGTACAAACATAGCACCATACACAAATGCTCACACCCACCTGTGTGCTGTTGCCCTGGCTGCTGAGGTCGGAGCGTGTGGACCTGAAGGATTGCGTGGTGGAGCTGCCGTTGATCTGAGGGTTGGGGGAGCCGTTGGATATGGAGGGACCATCATAGTCTACACACAGAAGCCCATAGATTGTTTTACACAACAGTAGTTTTTATAATCTTTATACATAATTCATTCAAAAATTGCTTATAGGCTCAACACAAATAACTTGTAAAATAGCTAAAATAACAGCAGTCCTACCTCTGAGATGGCTGACTGTGGGGACAATCCCCCTCCTCTTGAAGTGCTCATCTGTGTCTGGGTCCACCACCAACAGCCAGGTCTCGTCTCCCCCTTTCTTTATAAAGGCCACCACCTCTGCATGCCGCATGCCCTCAATGTTCACGCCATTTACCTAGAACACACGGACAAAAACAGAAGAGTTTTGAAGTTTTTGTTAGTTAACTGTTAGAACTTTTGTGCTCAGTACACTACACACTATGATTAACATGGCTTTTAGGTGATTTTATATGCTTTCTATCGGCCATAGTGGATGCACACAGATCTTGGTAAACATTACTCACAACAACTGACTGAAAAGCTATCGACTTGGCCATTTCAACAGATTACTTCACTGACCTGCATGCTCAGAATACCAGCTTGTAATCATAATATCTGGCCGAATAGCAATTTCTCATTTTTAGGACACTGTTATGAGTTTCATAATAGTGTGTAAGCATGTATACAACACAAGTGGAGTTCCTTTCACAGGGATTTAGGCAAGTCACTCCTATTGAAAACAAAAAGATAAATAAACCAAAAAGATAAGAAATCTTCATGAGAGGAAGAATCCTATTATTATAAAATGTCTTTTCCATTAAGCGTGGATAGCTGGCAGTGTCTGTGTTCATAGCAGAGGTTGCAGCCATGAAGGTCTACTTGACCTTTAACATCCCACAAAAGGATGAATACATGAACAATACCAAAACATGCAGGCATGATTGACCACTACTATTTCTGCCTGGGAGTTACAAACAGTCCATGTCAGTGGATTGGTAAAGTTACATTCACTTTTATTTTGAACAGAGCACCTGGATGAACCTGCTTCCCATCACTCACTGTTGACATACTGCATACAATAGAGTCTGTCACTGTGCTACCTCATTCATCCAGCAGGTGGAGCCATGGAACAACGTTTTGATTATACACTGCTCAACATGACTACCAGAGCCTGCACCAATCCACACAATGTTACTAAAACTCTTGTCATTACCCACAAATTCTTCATCCTTCACAGATGTTCATGCAGCTGTAGGAGTCATGATTTAACACATTATAAAAACGACTGTAAATACCGTCGACAACAATCAGAAAACATCAGGGCCACAAACAGCTGAACAGAGGTACATAATGAATATGTGTGCATGTGACTGACCATCTGTGTGACAACGTTGCCCTTCCCTCTACACCTGCCTACTCTGTTATTGCTCTTATCTAGATGCTACGTGCATTTGGAGGCCTGCGTTTCAACAGCTTTGTCTAGACCTTGGCTTCTCTTGAGGCAGGTAGCTTCACACCACGCCAAGTTAGTGTTGGTACACAATCAATTATTGATGGCTCTCCCGGGCTCCGGCTATAGTGCTGGTTTCAGGTGTCAGCGTCCTGAGGGGGAATTTGTTTAAAATTCACCGCTTATGACAGGATGGAACATGGTAAAGCAGAGGGAGAGAGAGCAAAGTGTAAACTGTCATTTTAGGGAGAAGAGAACAGGGTGAAATAAACGTGGAAAATAGGACTTTAAGCAAGTAGGTGCAATGAGACAGACTTTATAGGTCTTTCAGGAAAGAAAGGACGAGAGAGAGAGAGAAAGAGAGAGAGAGAGAGAGAGAGAGAAAGTGGAAAGAACACAACCCTGTGAATGAGTTTGAAGAGGTGGATTCAACAGATGGAAAATAAGAACAGCTCCTACTCTTCTCTTATATTGAAAATCACAAATGTATAGTTTCCTTCCAGGAATCATGCAGATAAGACAGGCAGACATAAAAAACAGACATCAGTCTGGACACAGACTGACAGTTTGATACAGAGAGAACAAGCATCTTTGTATTCAGCCAAACAACAGGTGTTGTGTCATGTTTCACAGCCCTTCATTAACAGTCTATCCCACGCAAGACAATACACTCTGCTCTCTGCCTGCTGGGCTAATTAATAAATGCTGTAGGAACAGTACAGAAGCTTATTTCTCATGGGACTATTCCTTAGGGAAACTCTTGATACTAGTGTGTGTGTGTGTGTGT
>NW_023339696.1:9961912-9962583 GCF_004916995.1 Morone saxatilis | reverse complement strand
GTGTGTGTGTGTGTGTTTCACAGACTAACCCTGGATTGATCAAACCAGTTTCAAAAGCTTCTGCACATCTGTGAATATGACACGTGTGACTTTTTACTCTTCGGTCTTCAGTTTAGCTGAGGAAAAACTTAGATGTGATTTTGATGTTGACATGAACTAAAGCCAATTTAAACTCCAGGACATCGTTAAATAAGCCGTTATATGTAATGCATGATTCAGCAACTGCAGCCTTGATTTGTTGCCACACATTTATTCAGAAACTGATTTTGGTGGATACATTTGTGGAAATTTTATGTTCCCAGAAAAGCTGTCACGTTTTTCCAGTGGAAAGAGTGAGTGGCACGTTTGGCAAATCAAGTGTAGAAAAAAATGTCATGGTGATGTCTCATCAATTGACAACATTTCTTTGTTGAAATGATGGCGTGCAAAATAATTTTAATTTTGAGTTATTGTCCCTAAATTAAATGCATGTTGATCCTCGCCTGACAATTAAAAGTCTAAAGGCATGTTAGCTGCTCTGTGAGGCTATATTTAGGCACAGCGGTGCTTTGAGCTAAATGCTAACATCAGCATGGTGACACGCTCACAGTGACAAAGCTAACTTGCTGATGCTAAGCAGATAAAATGTCTACCATCATCACCTTTGGTTTAGTGAGTTAGCATGCTAACAT
>NW_023339696.1:9961426-9961812 GCF_004916995.1 Morone saxatilis | reverse complement strand
TCCATCAAGTAGATACTGAGATATTATGCTGGATACTGGATCAGCAAAGTCAACAGGATTCGTCCTATGGGGACCATAAATGTCTGTATATTCTGTAAACATTTTATGACACTCCATCCAATAGTTATTGAGATGTTTGAGTCTGGACTGAACTACTGGAGTGTGTGTGGTGCACTTTATTTTCTTTGATGTCACCCACAGGTTTGTAAGAGGTCCAGCGTACGCACTGTTGAGCACAGGCAGAGCAGAGAGAGGGATGAGGCATTCACTGGTGTCTGCCAAAACATCGGCAGACAGCCGAGCTCTCACCATAGCCTTTACAACGCCAGCTGCTGATACACCTCCAGTGTAATGGGGCGTGGTGAGAGAAAAAGACAGAGAGAGAG
>NW_023339696.1:9952106-9961393 GCF_004916995.1 Morone saxatilis | reverse complement strand
GAGAGAGAGAGAGAGAGATCTGTCATGGTTGTTCACCTCTCTAAACAAGCTGCTGACAGATAACACAGCGCTGTCTTGACGCATGGTCAGAGATGGTTGCAATTATCAGCATGTACACACACACACACACAGCCAACTAACTCAACAGAGGCTCAGATTTTTCTTTCCAAACAAAACTAAAACACTGAGATAAAGTTATTAAGCTTGCATGAAATCACATATTTACCAGAACATTCAGAGTCTCATAATGTTTACCTTCCAGCATCCTGCAGGAAATTTAAAATAACTGCAAAACAAAAACAGTCGAAAGCTTTATACAAACAGTAAACAGTAAAAATATGTGAATAGAACTGATACATAAATAATACAAAGCAGTGCTCATAGTTTAAATACATTTTAAAATCTCCTAATTTTTGTTAGGAACAACTAAACTAGGCCTGCAACTAACTGTTATTTTCATTATAGATCAATCTGGACCATTACTTCTCAATAAACTGAACTAAAAAAGCAGCAAATCCTCACATTGGAGAAGCTGCGATTAGGAAATGTGTGACTTAAAACAATGAATGAATTATCTAAATAATTTCCTGTCAATCTACTGTTTGAGCTCTAAACTAAGCAGACATTATCAGACATCTTTTTTTTTATTTCCATACAATCTATATTCAGATCTTTGCTTTGGGAATGTGTGCACATGTAGAACATGCAAATAAAACTCATTTAACTGAAATGAGTTTTGCCTTGAGACTGTTTTGAGTACCTTGGAACTTCATTTGTGTGTGCATGTAAATGTGATCCTCAGTTCATGTCTCCATGGAGGGATGTTGGGATGTGGCGTACTGTTACTGCCATCAGTGACCCGCTGCAGGATGTTCCCACACACTCTCACCAGCCGTCTAATTTTCCAGAGGAGCATCAGTACATCAGCATCTTCTAATGCCAAGACTGTCGCTGAATGTAATCAAACAACATTTTGCCTCTTTTCGACTTTCTGACAAACAACTGCAGCTCTCCTACTTTACACGCACCCCCTCAGCAAGTTGAAAATCAAATTGCAATGACATAAAATTGTTTTTGATACCGTAGGTACAGTGAACATTTCATCACAGTTGTCCCTGCAACATCTTTAAAATAATATTTTGACATGTTGTTACTGGCTGTTGAGAGCTTGTTAAGACTTAAATGAGAAGATTGATACCACTATATCTAGTGGTTATTACACAGTCGATATTCATATCTGGTATTGTAAATATGTAGCAACTGGTGAGCTTAGCTTAGTATAAAGACTAGAAATGGGGAAATAGCTAGCCTGACTTCAGGAAACATATATAACATGTTAATTGAGTTTTTGTTACCTTTGTACACAGCCAGGCTAGCTGTTTGCTCCTGTTTCCAGTCTTTATGCTGAGCTATGCTGACTGGCCACTGGCTCCAGCTACATGTATTGACAGTGCAAGAGAGTGGGTATTAATCGAGTATTGATCTTCTCATCTGACTCTTGGCAAGAAAGGAAATATGCTGGACCTTTTCCAAAATGTTCAACTGTTGTGTTAATTCCTTCTGTGTTGGATTTTTCTACAAAATATTATGAAGTATGCCATATTTTAACAGGTCTGTTGGTCATTGTGAGTCCTTGAAAGCACCGGAAAGCCCTTACACAATTCACCTTTTGGAAAAAAAAAACTATACAAAGGATTACCTCATGCATTTTAGGATATTTTGTCATGAACTGCTACCCATATATAACAAATACCTGTCTGGAAGGTAAGAAGTGAGTCAAAACCCAGATGGAAAAATAGTCTAAAACATGAGTGCGTTCTTTTATACTTTTGGGGTCCTAAATGAACTCTGTTCAACCTTACAATCAGAATCCGGTTAGGCCTGCTCTGCAGCCTGGTCTGGACCCTGATGTACAGCCAGCGAGGGCAAAGGTCATGGGAATGAAGGGTGAATGTTGTGCGTGTACACTCAAATGAAAAACTGCTTATAATGAAAATTATGATATTACTGCCAGCATTTTTTTTAAACAAGGGGAGAGTTGACTGAACACCCATCTCTTTGTCACCCATTTCCTCACCCCTTTTGGAGCTTTCAATAAATGACCATTAACTTTTATCTGACTGTCACTCAAAAGTATGTGGTCTCTTCCTTTCTGTCCTTTCATCTTCACTCTCTGCCTCCATTTCTCTCTGTTTTATAAGGAGAGACATACAAAAACACACACTCCTCCTTCCCTCCCCACCATGTCTCTTCCCCTGTCAGCCCCTGCGATCAGACTGATTTAAAACTACCTCTCCTCTCCCCTATGACCGGCCTCTTCCCTCTCTACAGCCTGACACACAGTTAAGATTGAGTCCAGGCTTCAGGTACTGTTATTGTTAGAAACAGGGGCCTGACAATATACATAAGTATGACTCCTGCCATTTTAATTACAGCTGTGACAGTGTATGTAGATAGGGTCACATCTGCATTCGATTAGGTGTGGGAAAGTGCATTAAATGTAGCTTTAAACTTACATTTTAGACTATCTTAACAGCTTTGTTCTAAAATAGCAACAAACTATAACTACTGATAAGTCGAGCTACTTTTTTGTATTGGACCAATGTAAAATTTTCCCTTTTTTTGTGTTTAAATAAACACAAATAAATACCTTCCAAAAGCAACCATTAGCTACTTTCCCTGGAAATTGTGCAGAAATGTGGGCACATGTGCAAAATCAGTGAGTGTAGGCACACAGAAACACTCATGTACGAACACACCTACAAAGATACAGAAAATTCTTCTCTAAAGTGGCAAGATGAAGGCTCACAAGGGGCCTCTGGAGCGATTTTCTAACACCCAGTAAATCATCTCTGACGTGTACCAGACTAACCCAGAATCATTTATCAGTAATCACCTCATTACCTTGTGCACATTGTTCACAGCCTCCTCACTCCTCTGCTTTTTGGTGCCTGATGTTTTACTACTCACACACTGTCACACACATCTGATTAGGTCACACAAATATTTGTATTTGTGTCTGGACCTGCACAAGAAGTCCTGGAATCACCTGGTCGCTTAAGTTTTCTGTGTTAAATTATTTTCTATTCAAGTAATATTTTAATCCATCTGACAATGTCAACAAAATCTGACCTACCTCAACCAGCCTGTCTTGTGGCCGCAGCCCAGCATGATCTGCGGGTGATCCTGGGTCTAAGGAGCGGATGTACTGTCCGGGTCGGGATCTATCACTGTGGAGATTGAAGCCGTAGCCCATGTCTGATCGCACCAGGTGGCACAGACGTGGAACGAGCTCGGACGGGTCTACGCGGGGCCGTAACTGGGACTGGGCCTGGGTTTGGGCTTCAGCCTGGGCAAGAGCCTCCTGGAAGAGATGAGAGAAGCCTGTGATATCGCCAGGTGTCAACAAACTGCTCCACATACAGTATTTTCAACACTCTTGATGGCTGGGTTTGGAGCAATACAAATGTCACTAGTATGACTCAAATGAAGCAGTGTGCTCACAAACATTGCACAGTTTACCCCTTATAATAGTCATATCTTTTATGAACTACTGTTTCAAATGTTTTTTAAATTGAAGCATTAGTTTTAAAGACAAAAAAAAGGTCTTGCAATGCAAGGTCAAGAGGATAAACACACTTAAATAATAAAAAATACATTATAATAATAGTAATGATAGAAATAAAATGAGTACAGTGATACAATGAGAATATAGGTAAAATATAAAAATATAAATGCAGAGGTTCATCCATAAGTTCATGATGGCAAACATAAGAGGAAACCACAGGAGCTCCAAGGAAAGATGGGGTCATTCTCAACTAGGACAATACACACTACAATATTGGTATTTACATTATTTAAAAGCCCATAAAATGGTGCAGCACACATAGAAAGATTGGACCAGTGAGAGATTCATTCTTCTCTCTGCAGAGTATGTGAACACAGCAGGTGACTGAAAACAAACAGCTGAGTCATTTAGAACAACCACCTTTCAAGCATGTAGGGCGAATGTTTTATACAAAAAACTGTGGGTGGAGTGTCAATTCAAGGCACTAATAATTATTATATTGTAAAGGAATGCAATTTTACCACATTCAGTGTATCATATTGAGTGAGTGAATGCGATAAAATAATAGTTACATGGAAAAAATCTCTTTGTTGGTTACAGATGTACCCTCCTTTTTAATGTTTTCATTTTGTGCTGTCATTCAGTTGTGGAATAGATGGCACGCTTTATTACAGACTGTATTTCACTCTGGAGTGAAGCTGCCCATTTCCAACGCATCACTGACACTTCTAACAGCCTGGATGAAGACATTTATAGAACCTGTATAATTGTGCCTTGAGCTCTACAGTGTGATCACACTGATTTACCACCTACACAGCGGGCAAAGAATGTGCAGCGAGAGGGATGATAGCACTGTGGCCGGCTCTGTAACCTCAGCTGGTATTAGATATTAGAGGTACCAGACAGGTAGAGTTAGTGTTGGGTGAACAAATATGCGTCTACATACATTACCCATGTTGTGTGCATGGGACAGACCCGCAATCACATTACGCAAGCATGAGAAGTCTAATTTTCCACTGCATATGTGAAGCTTCCATCATGGTCCAGCTTGTTCCTGCTAAAAATACATATGGAGTATGTGGGAAGGGTGAGAGAGAGCAAGAAAGAGAGACAAAGGTAGTGTAGTGTGTAGAGACGAGAAGATGGTTGCTGATTTATTCTGACAGAAAGAAAAAGGACGGCTTTTTTTAAAGATTTTTTTTTTTAAACTTATTAAAATGCATCCCCACAACAGTGCCTCCTTTCTACCCCTCGCCTGTAAAATAACACAGATGGCAACGTATAATTTTATTTCAGGCACTGAATTCTTTAGGATAGCAGGGATCTAGGCAGCTTGCCATGAGAAGGAGAGAGAGAGAGACAGAAGAGAAGGTTAGAGAGAGTAAGAGCAACTCTCATGAAACCCTCCAGATCCTCCTTTTCCTGGCTGGAGAGGAAGTGCCTGGGCCGGGCAGCAAGCACAGATCTTACAAAGGAGAGCAAAATACATCTGAAATCAAATATATTAGCATCCTGGGATCTGGGCGTAAGAAGAAAAATGGCAGAAAGAGGGAGAGGAGAAAGGGAACAAGCATAGAGGGAGAGAGCGCGTGGGAGGGATAGAAAATGAGATGCAGCGATAGGGTTGAGAAAGAGAGTTCAAGAAAAGAAACAAGTTAAGCAGAGAAACGCAGCGGACAGATAAACAGATAAATACGGAGACCGGGGCGGGTACAAGAAAAATCAAGATGACAGAAGTTTCCAGCGAGCGACGATGGGGAGGAAAAGAGTTTGCAGTGAAACTCCTCTAACATAAACAGTGAGAGTAGCACAGCTGGGAGTCATTATGTGGGGGAGACGCAAGTGTCTGCCAATCTAACCTCCGACTGCCTTTCAATGCGTGTCCACTCCCCACTAATCACCCCCTGGGGTCCGTGCCATCTCTCAACGTTGGGGATTTGACGTTAGTGTGCCTTTTGGACACTTTTGGTTCAGTCTTATTCGCTACAGGTCTTTAGTCAGTTATGACAATGCGACCCTGCGTGCGTCCCCCGCTGTTTACCGACGGTGGATGGGCGCAGATGTTTGGACTTGTGCGTGAAAGTGTAAAGGACAAAGACTCCTGGTTCGAAAAATGTCAGCAACAAGAGGTCGAGGCACACAACCCCTCCAAACCGAGAGGCCATCAAGCAAAATGCGGTCTCGCCATGTTTGTTTGAACTGTGGGTGTTGAAAACTTCATGGTTTTTGGGAAAAATATTTTGACGAGAGAGAAAGAAAGAAAAATGAGATGTAATGTTTTCCCCCTTTGTCAGCAAACTAGTTTGTAATCAGGAAAGCGGTTAGTTATCAGCATTGGACATTTTTTTGTTTCCAATGGGAGGAGAAGTGGTAGGAACTACTGGGAAAACACGGCATCCATGTTTTGTTCCACAAGCTTGAATGTAACTGCTCAAAACAAGTTCACATGGAAAGTTTGGCAATAAATCAGGGTGTTTTTCTATAAGGGGGCACAATATGGAATATTTCACGCCCACAGCAGAACATTATGGAGTTTGCTCCCCCAACACAACACAACACACACCCGTTCTGACCTCAGCGTCCTGACTGTGGCACACAGAGAGGATGTGCCGTCGAAGGGACAAGTGCCATCCCATGAATTCCTTCAGTTTCCTGTGACAATCAGCCCTTGTTTCTGTCAGTCTGTGAGTACATGTGGGGGAGAGAACCATGTACACACAAGACTTGTGTTTGTCTCTGTGGTTGGGTTATGCAGTTATGATTACATTAGAAATTAGACAACTTTTTTTCCCCCACAAAATCTATTGGAACATGAATAGAAATTTGAGCTGAATACACTAAACACCGCCTCCCTTAGTTACTGTTGCTATGCCAACCATAGCTTTCAGTTTTCAAACAGGACATAAGCGATTAAATGATAACAGAGGCAGATTTACCACTTTAAATTCTTGGTAATGGTATTTACAACGGTACACAGGAGCAGGGTTTTCATTTCTAGCCGGCGGCTGTCAAGTTTGTTGTTTGAAATGACAACGGCACCATATTTTATCAGCTGTAGCTAGATAGCTAATGTTAGCACCATGGGTTCAAAATGTTGTCTCCAGCTGACTTTAACATTTGCAGCAGACTCGTTTTAAAATGAGAATCCTGTACGTCCTTAATTATATACGTTTGCAGATATGTAAGGCTAACATATGTAGCAATACATATGTGTATAAAGACTGAGGGAAAAACTGCATGTTTCTGGGAAAATGTCAGCAGCATCTATTATTGATGACTCATTTGGGAAATAAATAAGCATTGCTCTTAGATTTATATTAGTTACAGTCCCCCTTAGGAGAAATTTGCTTTGGGTGTTTGACAGACTATCTGACTTAACAGCACATAGGCCTATTAAACAACAGTTAAAATGTAGTTTAACACACAGATTTATATATAAAAAACATGCACACCAAGAATACTGCAGCGTACAGCTAGTTAGACCTATGATATTATTTCAATCTAATCTAACCCTGTTTACATTTACTTTTGTCAAAAGCGACATAAATGAGGCGCAATCCAAGCCACGAGTGTGCTGCTGAGCTTACATATTTAGACAAGCAAGAAAGAGTTTAGACCATTCACAGTATGGTTTAGATTTATGCACTTTTAATGTTACAAGAGAGGTACAAGTACGAGTATATAAGCATTTGATACTTTTCATCCAGCTCATTTTTATGTGCATTACCAGTTTATTGTACACTGAGTGTTGTACAAGACATGCAGCTTAATGGTTAAAAAATCCTTAAAGTAAGGAATCTTTTTGTATTCTTGATTTCAAAAGGCATGTCATATCTACCTTTTAAATGTATTAATGAAGATTTTAACTTGACTTCAGATGGATTCAAAGTACTAGCCTATTGTTTTTAGCCCCATGCATACCGTTTCAATAACCTGTTACAGTTGCTAAACTGTGATTGGACAATCACTGTTCAGCAGAGGGGTTCAACAAACAGTTAATTACAAATGTTGTCTTAATGATGGAAAATCAACACTGTGTGTTTATTAACGGATCATAACTGAAATATTCGATGGTTTTATTTACATTTACATATAGCATGGTGAAATGATAGAGTTCAGGACAAGCTTGAATGTTGCTTTTTCTGAAACTGATTTGACACATTTTCTTTTAAATTATGAATGTAGCAGTAGTGGTGCATCCACATGTGTTCAACACTGTATCTGCGAGTCTTAATGAGACAGTCTGATGTGTAGATGGTGTATGACTGAGAATGAAAACAAACCAGTTAACATGTTTAATTTGCGTATTTGCACACACATATTGCTCTCTGCATGTGGCTGCTGGCAGTGGTGCTGGCAGTTGATGAAACTAGATCGCAGCTTGTTGAATAATTGAGCAGTGGCCTACTGCGATGGATGGATCATGACCGCTGTTAACCCTTTCACAGCCAAGGATCATTGGCTTGCTTGCTGGCCCACAACACAATGAAGTGTGTTTGGGCATGTGTATGTTTGCATGTGTGTCTTTGAGTTGCTTGCTACAAAGAAACTTTCAATCCAGTGTGTGTGTGTGTGTGTATGCGTGCGTGCAAGGCATTTTGTCAACAATGCTTTTACTTGCTCGCTTCCCATCGGGGATTATCGTTAACTTAATATCCCCATTCTAATAAATCAGGAGGTCTAGTTTCCTTTAAGCCCTAGGTCAAAAGTATGCAGTTTATCCTGTCGAGTTTGGTTTGCTTAATGCAGATGTGACTTTGAGTGCCAGCATATATTATTAGGAACTTTTTTCAGTTTAATGTGTGTAGTGCAAAAACACTCACACTGACGTTCCATAAATCGATCTTCCATGACCTAAAAACTGTATCGCAGTTTGTTAATGTTATTTCTCAGCTTGGAAAAATTCTGCTGGAGTTGAAAGCCGGGTTTCCAGCTGGGCTTGCTATGTAGAAATTACCATAAGCCTACAGTGTTCAAAACTGCAGCAAACATTGACTTCTGCTGCAATAAAATGTCAATTAAGTTGGAGGATACATTGTAGTGTATTCCTGTAACACAACTGTTTCACTTTTTGACAACTGGTTTATAAATTTAGCATTTTTTTAATAGTAAGCAACCAAATGATCCAAGAGTTAGATTAAATAACATTTTACATTTTTACAAATAATACTATATACTGTACTTTGTACTGCTGCTCCTTTATTTACACACACGTGGAAAGGTCAACTTTTTGCCTGGGCCCTGAAGATTTAGCCTCAATCTTTGACTTCATTTAATTAAGTCTGTGTATGTAGCCTTCAAGCACATATTCTAGACTTTTAATTTTAAAACAAATCTGCTAGAAGCACTATAAGAGTAAAATGTTGATAGACTTTTTAAGTTTCAGTGTTAGCATTAGCTCATGCAAGTCTGCTTTTTGTTCCTTTTGTGTGAAATCAAAGACCCATTGTTTAAAAAATTAAAAGAATTCTGCCCCACCCTGCTTAGGTACTGTTGACAGTGACAGTAATGAACAGTCAGTTTGCTGATATGAGCAATGCTGTGTGTGCATCTGATTTTTACAGTGCAATTACTGTCTGCTTGTTTTATTCCATGTTACATTCTTGTTGATATTATATGTGAATAATGAAGTTGTGAGGGAACATCAAACACATCAGTAATGCTGCAATGTTAATAAAAAAAAGATTGTATTAAGACAAAAAAGATGATTGAAATCACC
>NW_023339696.1:9933396-9951939 GCF_004916995.1 Morone saxatilis | reverse complement strand
AAAAAGAAATGTCTTAAGATCCTACAGCCTGCGTTCCCTCTAAGACACCTACAAAATGTAATTAAGCATGATGCATTGAATGGAAATGTTGCTGACGTTGCACGATGCCGGATAAGTGCGAACAACAGTAGCACGTGGGGCTTTTGCTGATGTCATGGTTAACAACCAGTTGCCATGAGGACAGCAGTGCAACCAGTAAAGCCAGTTTCATTTGTCAAAGAGAAGAGCTGTAGCTTTTTTGAGTTTTCAAAAGAAACACATGGACAACATCTTATCTCTGGATTTCATGGAGATTTAAATCTTTTGAGGAGTTTTGTGTGTACTGACATTCCTCTGTGTCTGCGTGACAGCATGAAGCAGCACACTTTCAAAAGTGTTAGCAAAGCCCATATGAGGATCATTTAAAAAGGGCTTTACCAAATTAAGAAAATTGCTGTGAGTCACAAATTTTGGCCATGACAGTTCTGCCCTCAAACTATTAGTGTGCATGTGTGTGTGTGTGTGCGTGTGGTGTGTCTGGCCCACATGCAGCTGCTTTAAGTGTTGCTCAATCAGAGAGGAAAAAAGATCTGATCTGCCCAGTTCACTGTGGGCGAGAAAGAGAGAGGAGTGGGAAGGGAACAAGAGTGAAAGGAAATGACAGGCAGCTGGAGAAGAGCAGAGAGGGATTTGAAGCTTGTAAAAATAAAAATGTAGGAAAGGGGATAGGGGATACAAAGCAACAGGAGTGAGCAACGGAAGAGAGAAGCATAAAGTGAAATAGGGCCAACAGAGGAGGAGATGATGCACAGCATGTGGAGGACAGGAAGAAAGACAGCGTTAGACAGAGGAGAGAGAACATGAGAACACGAAGACTGGCCAGAGATCTCGATAACCAACAGTTTTCCCCACTGGTGTTGTGCTGTATTGCGTAACAGCTCTGTGATACGAATGATAGCTCTGTGTGTTTGTGTGTCCAGTGCTGCTCTACCAGGACAGGACCTGCTAAGATCTGTTTACAATGTCCCCTGCTCTGCTGAAACGTGTGTGTGTGTGTGCGTGTCTGTGTGTGTGTGTGTGTGTGTTACCTGTTGTTTAAGTGTTTCCTGAGATCACAACTCAGGGCGGGAGTGAAAGTAAGAGAGTGTAAAAAACAACAACAGTGAATGCACCTTCTGGAAAAAAAAGAGGATAAAGTAAGGAGCCGACGCCAAGGAGTAGCAACATGATCAGATCGGAAAATTGATATACTGTATAAGTCATGGAGCAAGTTGTCATACTTAACTCTACTGGGCATGATTCTGGCTTGATGGATACTAAAGATTCAAGCTGCAAAGTTAACCTTGGCTATTTATAACCCAAATTTAGTGGATTTAAAGAATAGTTTAACATTTTTCAGAGGAACTATCCCCATCTGATATAACAAAGAGTTCTTACAGTAAATATCAAGCTGGAGCCAATTGGCTAACCGGCTGTTGGCTCTAGCTACATATTTATTGCACAGAAACGTGAGTGGCATCAATCTTATCATCTAAGTTTTGGCAAGAAAGCGGAAAAGCGTATTTCTAAAAATGTTAAACTATTCCTTTTCACACAACAACAAAAAAAGAACATGCACGTGGGAGAGTAAAGGGATGACCTGCGGTAAAAGTCAAGAGCTGAACTTCACTCACGAGTCACGGTTTATGACTCAACGTGCTGTGCTATCATAATACTCCAGAGTCACATTTTCATATCCTGTATCAGCACTAATGAATATGGTGTCTTCATGATCAATTCAACCAAAGCAAAATTAACTCAAGCCAACCTGCACATCTCTTCCTGCTTCTGAGTGAGAGTCTGTCTCTATGTTGTGTTACCAACGTCTGCATTGTGCTGTTTATTATGCTTATGCTAGGCCAACGCCATGTCTTTATTTCACTGCCACAACCGTCATACAGGAATGTGCTGCAGGGATATTTACCAGCTGCGACAGCGTGGCTGGCACTATTTTCATCTAGCAACATCATGGCAACTTGTGGTCCTGGAGACACTTATCGTAGCGTGAACTACCACAGAAGTGTTCATCAGTACTTTGGTAAGTGTTTATATGTATTTCTTTCTGACAGATTTTGTCAATACAATAGTGCCATAACTGTGGAAAATGCAGCTACTAAACTTCATAGTTGTGTAGTTGACATCAAAATGAAGGCAGAGTTCGAAGATACCTATGGTCTGACCCATCAGTATTTATGTAATAATGTAGAAATGGCTACTGAGTACTCAGTCACACTTTAACAAGTTTATGAATGTCAGTTTACTTTAAATTGACAGAAGCGACAGAAATCAATGATAGCACGAAATTAAATTATGCTACTGGGGATACAGAAGAAAATTAATTTACTTTCTTGGGTTCAATAGTACAAGAGTACAGCTGGCAAAAGAGAAGAAAAACGATTTATTAGCCAGTAATCGCATTGTAATGCTGAGGGAAGCTGCTTGTAAAATTCTTCAACTTTTGCAATACTGACCTATATATCTGATGAAGCAGGCCCTGATGTTGATGTTTGGTGTTAATTAACAACTCTTCATGGTGCCTGCAACTCAACTGCTGAACGCTGCAGGGCTGAAGCTACAACTTGCTGCAAAACCCCTGAGTGCAAACATATTGCAAACGCCAGCTCAGGGTTCAAGGCTGAACTGTCACTGAGCACAGATGAAATCATGACGGATTTGAAGGCATTCAGCTCGGCTTACTGTATAAACAATCGGCACAGAACAAGAGCTTTTATGATGACACAATTTTTACAATTACAGTCTGCCCCCCCACGAGCCTCTAAAGTATCACATCATGCCTTAAAGAAATCTATATTGTAAAGCAAACAATTACTTTTCTCTGACTTGCTCAACATGTGTGATCTGAAAACTAAGCTTTAGTGATGCCAAAAATAATATAATATGTTTCATTTTTGTCCTATGAGAAAATGATACAAGTGACAACAGACATTGCATATTATAAAAGCTTATCTGTTCCTTGAGGGTTTAAAGATTGAACCCCCTTGTTGGAACAGTGTAACATCACTGTAGGAAAACAAAAAGAACAAAACTCTTTCATTTTGACTCAAACACACGCTTGCTGTGTCATAGTTCTTACGCTAAAGCAATGAAATATGGAGGAACAAGCAACATGAACTTAATGCTCTGTATTGCAAAACAGTAATGTGAAAAATACATGCAAAAACCACTGACTCTGTCCCCTGTACTGCTAACTGCATCAAATTCAATCTAATATGTCTTGTTGTTGCTGGCACTGCTTGGCTCTGGCTGTTTTCAGGTCAGCTGTGCCTCTGAACAGGCTGTGTGTGGAATTAGTGAGAGTGTTGCTAGGGATCTAAACAACATATTGTATGAAAAGGAGTCCAGTTTTGTACGGATCAAATGTTTGTGGTGAATTTTTTGTTCCTGTTTGAAACGGAAATGTGTTTATCTGTACAAAAAAACCCCAAAGAACCAATCTACAGCCTAAGCTGACTGCTTGAGTGTAAACCTGAAACAACCATACTTTAGACTAAATGGTCTTAGAAATTGTCGGTCAAACAGACACGCAGACCTGCAGCTCTTTATGGTACATTCATAGTCTCGCACAGGCGGTCCTCTCTGGAGATACTTCCATGACACAGACAGAGAGCAGAGAGACGGAGACAGCGATGTACTCTGGTCGCTATATTTGTATAGAGTCCTGACCTCACATCATGAGCGCCGAGGTTGATGCCCAGAAAACTCCAAAACACAGCAGAATAATAAGAAAATAAGAAAATACAGGAAGAAGGCAGATTCTCTGCAGATAGAGACAACACCACACACTTCTAGTGGGTCATAAGAGATGATTGAGAGGGAGTCTATTTTTAGAAATTCCTGCCCATTATGCCTTTAAAGGTATTTCTTCCATAATAAGGCTTTTGTAACCTCATAGCTAACTTCTATCACACTGGCCTTTTGTATGCACAGAATGAAATGATGTGGTGATTGCTCTTATTTGCTCTCTTTTGAAAAAAGCAAAACATATGCTTAAGCCATTGAGATTTTTTTTTTAAACCTGTGATAACTCTGTCCAAGACTAAATAGGAGAAACATTAAGCTAGTTTTTCATTATAAGGCTCTTGTGACTCTTGATGCCATGAGTTCTTTGGCAACACAAGTGAACAAATCACACATGTCAACTTGGAGTAGAGCTTTAGTTTCCATGAGAACCTGCTGTATGAAGTTGACAGAATTTTCCTGGACCTGTTTCATGCTACAATAGCTTGTGGAAACTGCAGAAGGAAAAGCATCTAAAGCACTGATTTGGATCAATAAACCTTTAGAAATAATACTTGATGACAGTGTCTTTTCCCTTCATCGATCCTTAATGACTGTGTCTTTCAGCTGTTGCAGATTTCAGCCTGTGTAATAACAGTGTCTCAACCTATCCGTCTGTGTCTGTTTCATTTTCACGCTCAGAGAATATCACACGGAGGTTAGAGAAACTATGCGAAGACAGAAAAATCAAAAGAGAGAGAGCAAAGCAGCAAACCAGCAGGTGGTTTAAACCCCTCTCATATATTTTCTCCATCTGTCTCTCACTATCATTCTACACTCCATTCTTTCTTAATCTCCTATTTATTTTGCGCAGCACATGTCCACCCTCCATGTCATGGTATTTCATGTCTTCTTTCTGCCTGAATTCTTTAACCCTTTCACCCTCTTTCATTTTCTGTCCCTCTCTTATCTTTGAGTGCCTCATGTTACAACACATGTAGTAGAGTGGCTGCAGTACACGCCATTTCTGCCTATTTGCATTTAAATGTCAGTCTAAATTGTGTGGGCTGCTGGCGATGCTGATAAATTCAGCAGTTATGTGTTGCTATGTGTGTGTGTGTGTGTGTGTCTGAGATGAGGGGGTGAGATTTTAAAGGTGAAGTCCAGTGCAGTTATTTTATTCTCTACTTTCCTTGTTAGTTCAATCTATCATTAAAAATAGGTTTTTATTAAACTCTCGTCAGTTTTTCCTTCAACCTGTTTTTCACATGTGTGATAGGACAGCAGTTGACGTTGATAATGTAATGTGTGTGTGTGTGTCCACACCCCTGTTATCACTGTGCGGCAGATATCCCTCGTCCCTTGGTTAGGACGTAAACGTAAGAGAGAGAGAGAGAGGAGTGCGATAGAGGCAGAGAATCTGAAGTAGTACAATAAGGGGTTGATGGGTTTGTGAGTTTGTGAGTTTATTTAGGGTGTAATAAACTTATGTGTATGAAGTGGGTACGTGTGTACAGTTGAAAATGTTAATTGCAAAAATTCACTTTGTAATTAAAAATGACCTGACTTCAGCATCTCAAATGGAAATATTTACAGATTTGCTTAGTCAACTGTGATAGGCGGAATAAGTTTGGGTTTTCGACTGTTTGACTGATCAAAACAAGCTATTTGAGGTAGAGCTAGACGATATTATTGCAGATATATCAGTATTGACATGTATGTCGGCCAAAAAATAAGTAATTTAATTTTTTTACACTCACTCAGTCCATTTTGTCAACGACAACAGCTAAGGGACCAGTAAGATGATTGATTGTTTATGTTATATTATGTGTAAAAACATAGCGTCCAAACGGCTAATATAACATTCTTGGATATTAATATCTGCTTCAAAAATCCATTATTGGTAAGATGTCATCTTTGATTCTTGGAGTTGCAGCTCCATATGTATGTGAATTTAAATGGATATGTGACATCATAGAGACACAAACATGCTCTGTGGGGGAGGCCTCACGACACCTGGCTAAAGATTTACTCTGTGTGTGTGTGTCTGCAAAAGCAAGCAAATATAAATGTATCTTTCCTGCTTTCTTAAGCATAATGAATCAATTAGAGGGGGTTGTGTCTGCTGCTATGCCACACACAACCTCTGTAATACTTTAATGCACACTAACCTCACCTCAAACACACATAAACGAAACCTCCCCCTCTCACTGTGTCAAGTTACTCAAGCATCTATAGTATTCCCATCACTTCTACTTGACTCCCACAGAAAAAAGGATTGGCTGCAATTAAACTGATTCAAGATGCGGATGTGTGAGCTGAACAAAATGCATCAGGACCAGTGGGAAATTCGTTTTTTGTGTGTGAATGCTGCACGCGTGGATCGATGTGTGGGAATGTTTGCTGGCTCACAGCTGTGAGCGCACATGAACATGTGAAGGGACTGAGCACGGGTGAAGTGGTAAGGAGAAGTGAGAGTAACAGCTCAGTACAGCTATGGATAAACCCTGTGAAACAGCACAGTGGTGACAGTAAGGCTGAAGTTGAGTGTACGTGTGCATTGTTATGTGCAACGTGACCGACAATGGCAATACACAAGTGCAAAGCAAGGCCTTCTTGATCAGCAATAATGGCATATAGTAATGAGGACTTTCTTTCTGTCTGCCTTTTGAGCTCTCTGTCCTTACAATCTGTCCTCTTTTCTCTCTCTCTCTCTCGTATCTGTTGTGTGGGCAGCACATCGATCAATCCTCGGCCTGGCTACAGGCGACCTACGCTCTACTGATATTCCCACATCCAACAACTCATAGATCAAAGATGAGATTAAAAAATGTAGATAGAGAAGCAGAGTAAGAGTATGAATTCCAAACAGACATTATTTGCTGGGATAGATAGATAGACTCCAAAGTAAAACATTTCTAGGAACTGACAAATTACCAGAATTAATGGTTTCAAAAAGGGATTTTAGATGTTAGTCCCAGATGATTCAAAGATGGCAGAAGTTGGCAGTCCTGTTTTCCCATATTCTGACCCAGTAAAGGCCATACAAAAGTAGTGCAATCTATAAATAATGCTGAAAAATTGGGTTAAGATTCTCAGTTGCTACAGTTACAATTTGTGGATTGGAGGAGTTCAGTACAGAAATGTTGCAGTTTATAATCCAGATAATTATCTGTATAGTCCTTGTACAAGGGTGATTATACACTAAACAATACAATAAAAACATACCTATAAATATTATATTACATTTCTGCTCATAGATCCTTCCTCTTAAAACTGACCTTTTATGGTTGTTCCGCATTCTTACAGATACATCTAAGTGTCATGTGTAACGGGCGGGAAATGAACAAAGAAATGTTAGTTGTTTTTAATGATTCGAGTGGAAGAATGTAGATACAAAACAGAAGGGGACCTAGGACAGAGCCTTGAGGTATTCCATAGTTCAGAGGGTCAGTGAACTGAGAGGTAGGAGTTAAATCACTCGGTAGAAGTGTCTGCAACTCCTACAATGTCTCTTAATGACAGCAAATTAAGATATCATCATCTTTGTATGCACTGTATGTATGTAAAATTCAAAGTTTAATTCAAATAAAATTAAGGCCAAACCTTCAACAGCAACACTAGCAAGGAGAGGATGATTGGTCACCTTAAGTAGAGCATTCTTAGTGCTCAAGGTCATATATAAGTAGGATTTCTTCACTATTTTACACCTAATTATGTAAGCACTGTAATTTAATCCATGACACAGTGACAAAGACATTTTCTGTGGAAGTCAAAGAATTATTTTTGCTGCTAAAGTCAAACTACATCTGCAGTGAGACAGTCAGGTCAACGTCTTCTGGGTTAACAAGGGCAACATTTGAATATCAGTTCTGCATGGGGAGATAATACATGGAGACACACAGCTGTATTCACTCTCTCACACACCCACACACATACATTCAATACATACACTCAGTTGGTTCACATCTCTCCTACATTAGCCACCTTACTGATTCAATCGTTTCTGTTTCTTAATTCCCCCGACACACACGCCCTCGTTCCCCACTTGTGATCCTTTGACATCCTATGGCCGTGTTTTTACTCCAGGAATTTGGTTTACTCTCTCTCTCCAACACACACACACACACACAACCACACACACACACACACACACACACACACACAGAAACACAGAGTCCGGACCCCTGCATCTTGATGTAACACAGTTGGTATTTAAAGGAGGGGGGGAAGAGGTCTTGAACACTAGCTCCAGATGTTAGTAAAAAGAATTACACATTCACTCTGACCAATGTACAGTCACTTCAAACCAAAATGTATGTAAAATCACATTTCGAATATCTTCCATGGATACTTATATTCTAAGTTGAAATGCCAGGTTAAACAAATAAAATGTCTCCTCTTTGCCAAAAGTAAACACTTGAAGGGATTTTTGACGTTGTTTTCCAGCTCACACATCAAAGTTAACTGTACTGCTACTGTTCGGCCCTCAAAGTATCCCACACAACCTCAAACACCTCGTATTGCCAAAGCAACAAGGAACAACCTCAGATTCATCCGCCCCTTACATTATGTCTGTGTGGCAGGCAGACATGGAGCACAGATGATCGCACAGGCTGAAGTGCTGACTACCTCCAGACGACTCCTGTGCTGTGTGCAGTTACATTAGAGATGACAGAAGCTACATCTTTTTCCTATTATCCTGGGCAAAATGAGAAACTGAGTCAAGGAACAGGACAAGGGGAGGAAGTCAGTGGAGTCAGACCTGAGCCATCATCTCATTTTATATTGTTATTAGCTAGAGATATCATGTTTTGATAGCAGGGCCCAAAAGACCACAAATCAAAGGGTCATTGAAAGAATAATATGCCAAACAAGAAAGGAGGGCAGTTTGCTTTGTCTTGACAGTCAACATCTGGAGAAAGTGAAAATGGAGACAGAGGTCAGAAAAAGATTTTTAATTTAGTCGTGAGTTACTGTAGAAGTAAAGAGCAGTGTTTCTATTATATGTATATGTGACTGATGCAACACATTCTCAGGGACATTACTGCTATACCTCAAATTAGTTTTGTCTGTTTATTGTCAGCAAAGTCTTCTGTTGTTCTCTCTCTCTCTCTCCCTCATCTCGTCTGCACAGAGATTCAAATGAGTGTTACTATTTGTGTTTATTCAATCCTGACCCCATGACCTCAAGTCCTGACCCTAGAAGGCCGTGCTCTCTGTCCATGGTTTTCTCACGCAGATCTCTTTCACTGGATTACGACAGTCGTAACTCCTACAGATGCACATGTTGAAGTATTTGCAGAAGTTCTCTGTAGGAGGATTTGTGAAAACTGTTGGGACTCTCTTAAGTACTTTGTCTCCATGTTTGACTTGTTTAGTCTCTGCTGGTGTTTAGATGGAAATCAGAGTTTGTTAAGGTTTCACCACCTGTGACACACGTGTGTCGACCCATAGCTGTGTACAAATATGCACATAAATGTGTACCCTCGTGTGAGCACACACACAAACTGAATCAAAGATACAGTATGTTATGAATCCACATACGTCACACAACGCTGAATTACATTCCTGACCATGCAAAGGTACACATGGACACACGTCCACAAACACTCACCCATCCTCGCTCTCTAACTGTTTTAACAGATGTGTGTGTGTGTGTGTGCTCTATATAGGGAGCAGTAATCTCTAGCAGGCCTCTGCAAATCTTACACATGATGTAGTGAAGTTTATTACAACACAAAGTGCTGTTCACATGTGTGTATGCTAGCAGCTGGGTCGATCATCTGGACTACTGCGACTGTTTCATGCTGATTTGTGTCTGACTCAGCCAAAACATCATATAAGCACCACAGCTCTTGGAAATAACCTTATTAAAGGTCAAACTCATAATGGACATATCAAAGAGAAACAAAGTCTTGTGCCCCAAGATCTGTATGCACATTTCTCCCTTTTCTCTTTGTCTCTCTTTCCCATTCTCATGCACAGAAATCCTTTATTTTAATACATTTTGAGTATCTTTCCAGCACACTCATCCTGTTACCACAGCAACGGCTTTCTGTGTACTTCCTGACAAGCCACTGTTATATCAACCAGGAGTGCAGCGGGACTGGAAAGAGCAACAACAAAAGACCACAATATGTTTGGCCTCACCACCAACAGAGAGGGAAAATTCAAGCCAGGGAAAGGTGGGAGAGGAGAGCACTGAATACAGAATCTCCCTCAAAATGTGGCAACAGGCGGTAGAATAAATATAATGATGACTTCTCATACTGTATATCTCTATCTGTCCATCTGTCTGCCAGGCATTGTGTCAATTTATGTGCAGTTTTCTGCTGTATTAGTTTCCTCACATTTTGGGAAAGCAGCACCAAAACGTTCTGCACAGACATAAATGATTACAAGCACACACACAATGGGTAAAATTGTTTGCTTGGCTGAAATATATAGTCATTTTGTAGCTGTGTTTTTATAGTGCCTGACTCTAAATGTAGTTTTATGTATGCATGTAGTGTTACAACTAACAATTATAATTGGGTTTAATCCTTTGGTCTATAAAACATCAGAAAATAGACGTATCTAAAGGTGATGTAATCATATGACTTGTAGACCAATAGTCTAAAACCCAAAGATATTCAATATAATAAAATGTATGACCACGAAAAAACAGCAAATTCTCACATTTAAAGACTTGGAACTAAAAAAACAATTAATTGATTATCAATAGTTAGCAGATTAATTTCCTGTGCATGTGTATGAGCTGTCTGTTAGCGAGTTAAAAAAAGGTTCTGGCGAGAAAGTGACATCTGACACTTTATCTTGAGCTTCAGTGTTAATGACACACCCACATGACACACTTGAGTGCATATGTATGTGTGTGTATGTGCAAAGGGGAGAAAGACAAGCACGGTGATAGAGCACTGACACCTCAGGTGTGTGTTAAGGTAAGACGATACATCTCAAACCGGACTCATAAAGTTCTTGTCCTTGAAACGTCTCTTCCTTTCTCCTTGGAACAGGCCCAGCCACATTCAAGCATCAGTTGTTTTTGTTAAATACGTTCCATGCAGTCTGCTGGCTACCATCGCGCCTACAAGCAAATTAAATAGCTTGATAGACAATATTTTTCGCCAGGTCTCTTTTATAGAACCCACTTCTTGGCTTTGAATATCAATATACCATAGACACACAACTACGATAAACTATACAATTATTTATTTACATATACAAAATAAATATTGAAAAATATAAAACATAAAAAGACAACTGATGGATAATAATTTTGGTACCATGACACCCAGAGCAATAGTTGATGTAACATTAAACTCAGGGTTTAGTGAGCAGACTTAAGAGTACAAAAGGCTGACTAAGCGTGAGTTAAAAGTAGCAAGAAAATAAGTGATGTGCTCAGTGACAACAACATTTCTCTCCAATGTCGGCCCTTTTTAGGCCAACTACAACAACAAAATAGCTTTTGGCTATACACACGTCCTTACGCTTACGAACCTTTTGTAAGGTTGTGTAATTCACTGTCGGTCATAGTCAACAGTAATGGCCTATTAAGGCCTGAACATTGGATTTCCCAACATGACTCAACTGTAATCCTGTTGGGCTGGTGAGCTTTGGTGAAGAAATAAAGAAAATTGGTTTTGGTTCATGGTTTATAGTTTTTGATATATTGAGTTAGAAATGCAGTAATGGAGAATGGAGAGGGTAAAAGCACGAGCTATATATCTACACACACTGCACATTGTATGTAGACCTAAAGATGTACGTATATACAGAGGGAAACAAAAAAGAAACCTGGGGGATGCGTAGCCATAAAACAGAGGAAAAATACAGGCAGTGTCATGTAACCTGGGGAACATAAACACACACAAAACCCACAGTAGGGAAATTTATTGGTCAAATGTGGAAGTGATTATGGCTGCAGAAAAGGTTCATGTCTACCCATGTTTCTACTGTGACCATGTACATGCCTGTAAATGTGTGTGTGTAGAGTCTATGTTGTGTGTACTCTAGGGCTTCAGCCATCTGTTGCTGCCAAAAAAATGTCTTGTTGCTTTGACAGAGAGGAGAGGATAAAGAAAACGTTTGACATTCATTTGCTTTGTTTATTCGGAGGATAATCATGCTCTATGTTTTGGAGCTATAATTCTATTCATTTGGGGGCTTTGAGTAAAGAAACAGGAAATATAACTTTGTCATGGACCTTGCTGTGGGCTGGGCTTTGTTTACATTTTGGAAAGTTGGCACCATTAAAAATATGCCAAATTAGCGATTAGCACTACCAATGTACAGACAACTATTATTGGATCACTTTGATACTGAGGAAAACTGTGTGACTCCACTCCTCCTGCAAACTTTAGCTTTCCCCACTCTCCTGCCCCACTGATGGGGGGCCCACTTCCTGAAACTCCTTCCAACAAATCTTCAAGGTTGTTATTGGCTGCTCTCAGTCTTGGGTTCCCTCGGTCCAAGTGCTGTCTACTCTCTGTCTCTCCATCCCTCCCTCATTCTTTTTCTCCTGCCTTTTCTTGAAAATAAAAATATGAGAAGAAATGTGCTGCTCTCAGCAGTCTTGCTCTCCTACGGACCGGATTGAGCAAAATGAAACATCGCACTGCAAACTGAGTCAACTCTTCCAGCTGTGAAAGGCAAACACCCAGACAAAGAATTAGGAGGGGCAATGAATCTTCTTCCAAGCCAAGATTATTCACTGGGTGATTAATGGTTTAATCGCTGATCAATCTGTTTTTCCCCTCTGCTTTTGTTGTGGTAATTGCACTGCACTAATTGCCAAAGCTCTGTGCCAGCCACATGGATGAATGACTACTACACACCAGACATAATATGCTGTATCAGCGTGCACTGTCAGTACTGAGTCTGCATATATCTGGTGGAACAGCTTCCTTTGAGATGGGACAGGAAACAGAGACATCCAACTCTTTGCAGACTATCAAGGTACCAACTGAGTGACAGAGGAAGGTTTCAGTGCTCCAGCTCAAACAGGAGGTAGTTTATGGTCAAATCATTGTTCCCACAACAGCTCATATTGTCCTCCAATTTTCCTGCTTTTGCACTGCTAATGCCTTTTGGCTCATCCTGCTAAACCTTCTTTCCATTCTTTCATTAGAGTCATTAAAGTCTGAGAGAAAGAGAGAAACGAGAGACCTCTAAGCATTTCCTGAGCCTTAGCTGGGCCAATCCGGCCCCACCAAGCACTGGGATTTCTCCCCACAGGTCACAAAAGCCAGAGCCAAACAAACACACACACAAAAGTAAGATTTTAACTGATTGGCCATGTCACTGCTCTTGTAGAAATAGTGCCTGGGTGCCGCTCACATATTGGCAGGGCAAATCTAAGTGAAAACACATGTTGTAAATGCAGAGAGCAGAAGTTAAGCTGCCTTGTCTCGCTGTCAGGGACCATGTGAAACCAAAGCTGATCAGATCTTTGCGTTCCAGGAGAGACACAGTGGACGGAAACGCATCCTGTTTTCCATGTCAACATGGAATAATCAAACAGTAAAAAAATATAAAATAAAATGTATCAAGTGAGTATTTGAGCATTATGCAACCAGCTTTGACAAAGAGAATATATAAATAAACACAGGAAGATGAGATGTCACTGGCCTGTAAAAAAAAACATTCTTATTATCATTTCACAATAAATGCAATATCTATTAGAAAGGCATGCAGGAAATCTTCCTGCCAGTCATCTTTATCGATATCAATTGCCAGAATTCTAACTTCTGAGGGGTCCCACCCTCTAACCTCTCTTGCTCTCTTTGACCTCTAACACAACATCTGGAACACTTTCAGCTAGCCATGTTCTTCCCTCTGGACACACACAAAAACCTTTCATAAACACACATACGTGCATGATGGAGGTCTGCAGAACAGGATGGAAACTTGCATGACATCCACTAATCTAATCTGAAACTGGAAAAGCAGCCAGAAAACAAGTCTGGGGTGAAAGCATCTGAGAGCTGAGGAGAGTCTGTTCAAAGAGTTGACTCACTACCTGCAATCTGTTTGCTAATGCGTTTAGTATTTTTAACTCGGGTTTTGGGAGATGACAAATCTCTAAGAATGCTTTGTTTGAGTGTCTGAGAAAACTTGTGTTTTCAGGCTAAAGCTGGTCATTTGTTGGTCTGCTAAGGAGGAGGAGGAGGAGGAGGAGGAGGAGGAGTGTTGGTGAGGCCTTAAACATCTTGTTTACATTGATAAAAAAGGGACTGACTGATTGTTGGGTTCGATTTGAGTTCACCTCATATCTTAAGAGGATAGTTCGACATTTCAGGAAATACACAGACTTTTTTTCTTGCTAAGACTTCGATGAGAAGATTAATTTTACAGGGGGGACTACAGGAAGTGACTCCACCTCTGGCCAAGAAATATTTCTACACATAACGCTCTACAAACCCAAATGTCTTTTTCACTGTTCGTTTTTTGCACTGATTAAACAACAAGATACAACATGTTATCTATTGAGACGTTTTTTTTAACCTTTGGACAGAGCCACGCAAGCTGCTCCTGATTCCAGTCTTTATGCTACGCTAAGCTAATTTGCTATGGACATGAGAGTGGTGTTGATGTTGTCATCTAACTCTTGACAAGAACATGTATAGCATATTTTCCAAAATGTTTAAGTATTCCTATACATACATACATTTCGGAGGAATGTCGCAATACGCCCTATAGACCCACCTTACAAATCACACACCATTAATTCCAAATTTTGAACGAACAAAGGGATTACACAGAACCATTTTTGAGACCTTACACTGTTCACTCATTTTTGTGTAAGAATGTGAGAGTTTACAGTCCTCACAGTCAAGTAAAGCAAATAAAGTCATGTTTGGTGCGTTGGTGGAGGGCCAGCTTACCTTCTTTGCAGCCTTTGACGGGGACCTCCTGGTGGGCTTCTGTACCTGGCTGCTCAGCGTAACTGGCTGCTTTGACACCGAGCCGTTCTCCCGCTTCTTGCTGGGGGAGGATGGGACCGAGGACGGGGGAGGAGAAGGGGAGCCTGGTGGACAGGAGGAGGAAGGAGGACTGGCACTGAAGACGGCCATCTCCTCTGTGGCTGTGAGGCGCAGGCTGCGCAGACTTTCATGCGTCTCATGGTCCACCACCAGCAACCTGGTCTCATTCTCCACGGCTTTGATCCGCTGTACTACCTGAGAGATGGGACATGACGGTATAACACGTGGTTGATATTTACTACACACTTCCTTTGAAAAGGCAATAGACGAACATAACAACACAACAAATTAACGCCACAACTTGGCCGCACTGAACCATAACAGATACAGATATAAAACATATATCTATAAAAGAATAGTCCGATCACATTAAAAAGAACATTATCTGGTTAACCAGTCTCTTTAGGAGCATACAGTCAGCACTAGAACATTTTTCCAAAGTATTTAACACATTCACACTTTTCTCCAACATGTGGATGTGCAGTGCCAACAATGACCAAAATATCAGACTGTATTTGACTGCAAGATGGCAATAATCGTTTCATTCAGTTTTTAAGCAAAAATGCCAAACACTTGACGGTTCCAGCCTCTAAAATGTGAAAGTTAGTTGCTTCTCCTTGTCTTAAAATGTCTAAAAAAAACTGCATATCTTTGGTTCTTACTGTCGGACAAAACAAGACATGTGATGAAATGATGGGTGCATAAAATAATCAGAATCAACTATGATTAAGTCCACAGCATGCTCTCATAACATTTCCTTTTACACACAAAAACTTCTGTAGAAACATCTCCACACATAATGGGCAGGGAAGAGAGTTTTCCATAGGGGGTCACTAACAATTAAGATGTAGGCAAACATCTTTATGATAACACAAGCTGAGAGCTGAGCAGCAAAATGATGCCCCACCATTATTTGTGTTAACCAGAATTAAAAGCACTAGAAGGGCGACAGAATTGTTCTCAGAGCTTCAAACACAACAATCAACAGGTTTGTTTTTATCTCCACTGCAACAAGGTTACAGAGGAAACTCACACACATACAGAGGTTGTTTGTGCTGATGTTCCTCTGACCTTGGGAAAATGATTATCTGAGCCTGCTGTCTCTATCTGACCGCCAGCCAACACAGAGAGTGAAACAAGACCACATGCAAACAGAGGTGGAGAAAGTTAGTCAATGGTGTGATTTCAGTCCCTGCTTTATATCTAGACAGTTTTAGGCATTTATAGGATATAACATGTGACATCACCAGTGTCACCTAACCTCTTCTCAGCCTTAAGCCCTTTGTCAGTGCATACCGTCTTCCAAAACAAAGGGACTGTGCAGGTAAGTCACATGAAATGAATCGTGATTGAAACGTGCAACTATGGCAAAGAGACGCTTTTAATAAAAAGAAGTGACAATCGGACTCATGTGGGCAAACATGTTAGGGGTAAAAAAGTAGGGGACCAAAAAGTTTCCAATGTCCCACAGCAAGACCTCGCACAGCAGGAGGAGGCTGGTGTGGATGCCCGGATGGCCTAATTGTTACTGAAACCGTCCCACTGTGTCAGGATGCAGGCACCCACCAGAGTGACCTGTTGATATTACATCCATAATAAATAAACCAAAAACATGTATATGCACATTTACTTGCCTGGTGGTGTGTCTCTTTCTCCACGTTAACACCATTGACTGCAACCACACGGTCCCCGGCGCGCAACCCCGCAGCTTCTGCAGGGGAGCCGGGCTCCACTTTGCGGATGAATTGTCCGCTCTTCCCTTTCTCGCCATGCAAGTGAAATCCATACCCGTTCTCCCCTTTAGCCATGAGACACAGCCGTGGTTTCCGCTCGCTGGTCATTTCCTACTGTCGTTTTAAACCTCCTGCAGTGTTCAGTTCAAGTATAGTAATTCAAATACGGAGATGAGAGTTTGGGAGTAGTGGGGGCGCGGGGTTAAACTTCCACGGAGCGAAAACACATCTGCCCGATACGCATGCTCTCCTCCATATTAGAGAAAACCCAAAACACAATGTAAATAGCTCCAAATGCACAAGAAAAAGTCCCACTGTAAGAAAAAAAAAGAAGAAGCATGCAAAAAAGATAAAAATAAAAAAAAGCCAGCAAACTTTAAGAAAACGGTGCGATCAGTCCTCCAGGTCGTGTGTCTTGTGTCAAGCTGAAGCGCACTGCTGGCGACTCCAAAAAATGTATCCGTCGCAGCGCGCACAGACTTCAGCAGAGCATCATTAAAGATACTGCAGACGTGTTAAAGTCGAAAAGATCCTCGGCGCTCACCTCTCCCTCCACATTTATCCATAACAACTGGCAGAGAAGAATATGCATGCAGTTATATTGTAGTTTGCGTAAGGTTTAGCGCCCTGTGCGCAATAGCACCACCTCTCTCTAGTCCGGCTACCTGTTTGTGTCTGTGGGGAAACTAAAATATTCAGGACAGAGCCAGAGGATTTAAAATGGTACAATACCGCCCCTGGGTGGCCTGAAGTGGTTTGTGGGCAAATTAGGGCGAGATTAGAGTATTTCAAAGTAAAAACAAATATAGTACTCTAATATTGGCCTAAAAGAAATGCCATAATATAAATTGTCCATACATCTTCTCTACCAAATCAACATTTATTTAGTAGTATTTGAATCTTAAATCAGGTTACAAGGTTACTGAGTCCTGGTCCAGAGAGCTTATTATTTTGGATGCATCACTTGTATGAACATCTCCAAGAAACCTGTTGAACTGAAACAACTTCATTCAATTAAAGTGATTACTGGTATTACTGTTGTTGTTCGTCATAATCAATAATGAGTTGTATATATTGATATCGCCAACGATGACGTCAACAGCCATTTATATATAAATGCAGTCTGGTTGTTTCTCACTCTGACCACTGGAGGGCGGTAAACACTCATGTCATGATCGTGTACTCTCAGGTCAACTGTCCACTCTGCTAAATCCAAGGCAGTCTTATTTTGAAAAGGTTTGGCTTCCGATCAAACCTTTCGAAATAATATTGTAATTAATATTATGTAAGTATAAGTTAATGAGGGTGGACAAAGGCACACATGTAGTATTTTATTGCAATGCTTGACATGGTGTGCTATTGGTTGTTAAATATAAAATATAAATATTAATAAATGTAATTTATTGTTGAGCATCATATGTTGTGGGGTAAATTTGTAACATGTAAACCTCTGTTCTTGATCCTTCATGGGCCATAAACGTCAATTCACATTCAATAAAAGCTCACAGCGTTACTGCAATGAAAACCAAACAGCCAATTTCACTTTACTACCAGTGTACTATCCTACATATCTCCCTGTCCACAGTTATGACTCCATTGGCTCAGAGCAACATTTCCTCTATCAGCTTCTCTGGGGACACACACTCAAGCAAATCAGTGTCTGTGTGCTCTGGAGAACTGGCTTGTTCTCTATTTATTCCCCCCCTCCCCCCGTACGCCCACTTGCTGCTATGCGCTAATCTTGATGACTGTTCCATTTAATGCATCAACTTCCAGTCAATCAGGAGAGGAAGGATCACCCATTTCATTGGTGACTTCAGTAAATTCAATTTCAGCAGTGAGACAATGATAGCAACAGTGTTTTATGTTGGTATTGTTCCTGCTTGGTTTTTTACTTTATTTTGAGATTGGTGTGAGCACATCCTGAAAATGTGACATGCCCAGTGGATTGTTATTTGTCCTGAAATGAACCACCAGCAGTAGAGCTGGCAACAATTTTGATAACTCTCAGAAAACAAGCGTGAGATTAATAGATTGTGAAAATAATTGTCAGTCACAGCCCT
>NW_023339696.1:9928280-9933296 GCF_004916995.1 Morone saxatilis | reverse complement strand
CATCATGCTGTATGGAAGAAGACTGAAACTAGAGACTGAGACCATAAACTCATCAGGAAACTGTTTACTGAGCTCATAAATCAACTGAGAAGTCAGCTCATTTATCCATAAGAAAATAGATCCTCCTAATTGTTAAACACCTTTAAACATCTTAACCCTCAAAGGTCAGTGCAACAATGACCGGAATCAATTCACAAAAATACGATGCTTTCCAAGGTGGTGATACGTTTGAGATACAGTGATATATGTCAAAAATACGGACAGTTTGTAAAAGATTACAGACAATATGTGAAATAGAAGTTCATGGATCTGTATCCTGACCTGTTTATATTCCAGATAGATCCAGTCCTTTTTGCTTTTCCTTCATGACACGATTTACTGTGCAGTTCTTTAAAGTATGACTTTTGGTCCCCAAATACAACACAAAGGACACACACACACACACACACACACACACACACTACAGACTATATTATGTGTAAGCGCCAGAGTTTTTATATGGCATATCTCTCAATTTAGCTGTTCCCCAATAAAGTTTATTCATTCAGCCAGAAAAATGTGGATGTTTTCATGGATGTAAACAACTTATAAAAGATTCAAGTTAAACAGTCCAATGGATTATCCACAAACTGCTTTTAATCTATTTTATATGTGCATCATTTAGTAAAAGCAAAAACACACATTCTGCCACATGCTTCTGACCAGGTTTAATTGCTACTGACACACTGATGCACTCCCCACTGCGCCTCTCTCCCCACTCCAGTGTAAGAGTCACCAAAATATCAAATGGGTGTAGCTAAGACAGAAACCTGTGCAAAAAAAGGCCACTTTGTCTTCAGCATGCATCATGCTATGTGAACAAATATGGAGAATGACAGTGGTGGTCCTAAAACCATCGTCATCACTGGTTTACTCTAGCAGTCCCAGTTTAGCTTGTAGAACCATGCAGTGTTTTTGAGATGGCATCTTAAAATGACCTTCAAAAATAGCTATGGGGACAGAGCAAGTGGTCAGGTGATATTGAATGACAAAGAATCACTGGGCATCATATGTTATGACATACTGAGTGGCTGCATGTATATATCTTGGCTTTGGTTTACTGAAGTAACTATCGCTTATACATTATTTAAACAGACAGAGGCAGAGGGAGGAGAAGACGCTGTGGGGTGGAGAAGGGCACAGCTCTCAGCTTTAATTAGCCACACAGGGCACACTCCTTCGCCTCTTCCTTCTGATCCCCTCAATGCTCCTCGCTCCTCTCTGTGAGACTGAAACACATTGGAAAGTGTTCTTGACTTTCATTTGAACTCAGAAAATTAAAACGATTAAATTAAATTAAAATTCTGTGTCTATACTGCACTATATTCTAGTATCCTCTATACTTTTACTGTAATCACTTTGTCAATACTGCATCTGAAGTGAATTTGTTTGTTGGGATACACCTGAGGATTTCAAGGCAGAAATGTGTTCAGTGTGTTCCCCTAAAACCCCCCAAAAAAAGCATACAGTCTACAGCTATGCTAACACCTTGGTGAGGCTTTAGTAAGGTACAGTGGTGCTTTAAGCTAAATGTTAACATTGGCATGCATAGTCAGGAAGGTCCCATTGAGATACAAGATCTCATCTTCCAGGGAGTCCTGGTCAAGATGGCAGCGCAACCAGTTTCACATATAAAACAATTTCACATGTTAACACATAAAACATAAAAGCAACACAAGGGAAATAGTAAAATAAAAGAGGCATACAGGCCATACCAGCGAACACTTCACCTAGTGAAGGATTATATAAAACAGCAACATGTTTCCCTCAGGGAAAGTTTGTAAAAGACCTTTAAAGGTATTCAAAGACGTGAGTGCTTCTGAGGTAATGGTATTTTGCAGCTCATTCCACAACGAGGGTGCATAAAAGGACAAAGCAGTTTCACCAAGCTCTGCGTGCACCCTGAGTTTATTCAAAAGAATCTGATTAGTAGATGTAACGCTATAGTTGCTGGTATGATGAGATATAAGTAGACACTTTACCTAACAAACACTTGGCAATAAGCAACATGTGTATTTTTCTCCTCTGCTATAGAGAGGACCGTCCTAAAGATTTATATAAACTGCAATTAAAGCACTTATTACTTAAATGTCTGCACCAAATTTCTTGGCAATCCATCTGCCAGTTGTTACGACATTCCCCTAAATATAAAAAATGTTAACCTCATGGTGGCCCTAAAGGAAAAATCCGAGGCTCACCAAAGTCATTAGGTGAGCCTCTGATGGTCCTCAGAGGATGAATCCTAATGATTGTCTGTGCAAAATGTTTATAAAACACAATGCCCCTGATGCATATTCTACTGGAATGGGCCAACTATTTAATGATGATTCACTGTAGCAACATGCAAACACACACACACACACACACACGCACACACATGCATGCGCGCACACATTTTGTTCTATTATTTGTCCTTGATCCGTTTTTAACATTCAATAAAAAAACATTCCTGGAAGAATCTGAAGCTTCTGCACCAACTTTCACAATAATTAACTTTGCTTCAGCTTTTGTCCACTCATTATACACATTTCTCAGAGCGTCAGGGTGTTTGAGGAAGTGGGGTGAGGATCGCCACAGGCTGTGGGAGGAGAAATAACATTAACTGTTTATCACAGAAAGTAGCAACATTTTACCAAACATTAGTAAATGTTTAATGAAAAGTGAAAGTGTTGCACCTCCATTGATGCAGCTGTATATTACTTGGGACAACTGCAAATAATTAACAGCTTTTTATTTTGAAATAAAATAATCAAGTGATAATAACAACAGCTAACGGTTTGTTCATCTTCACCTGAAGGTTTTATATGTGATTCAGCATCAGCTCATTATCCACTTTTGAATTCAGACTTAAGAGTCGGATGTTTTTAGGGGACTTGGGGAAAACATGAACTTTTGCATCACTGTAAACCTGGAACATACTGTACATTACATGTCATCAAAACAGTGTCATCGAACACCTGACACTCACAAGACAGCACCGGATTTGAGAAGAACATCAAACGTTGCAACTTTGTGTACCTTGTACTTTAGAGCGGAAGAAAACAAGCCTGTGGGGAACAAGGGAGTAAAAAATTGGGCATTTCAGAGGAAAGAAGAAAAAAATATACTATTTGGTACATTATGGTACATTACTGGAAAACTAAACTCTGTGGGGAATGGTGTCAACACATTCCTGTCAACACTGATATTCTGCAGAACCTGTACAGTAATTATTATATTACATATTACAACAAATATGCAGGTTAGCAGTAGGGAGTAAGGTATTGGCAGGGTATAGGAAACATTTCAAATATGTGGGTTATGCTCCTAAAGTGACAACAGGAGAACCCTGACCTGCTCTATTTCTGGTCCAAAAATACAATTTGTGCCTAAACCACTAAACTTAGCGGTGTTAGATTAGAAAACAGTGAGTGTTTGAAACAGTGATTTGTACATGTAATTTATCAGAAGCTGAATATCAGAGTTGTTAACACTATTTTCCCTAAACTTCCCCAAACTTTGTTTCCCAGTACCAGTTCTTTTGTAAAATGTATACTCTTACGAATATAGTAAAACAACTTTTAAAATTCACGACTTAACTTTTCTTTCACCTCTGCCAAAAAAAAATGCTTCAATTCCTGCTTTATTGTCACTTCACAGACTGAGATATAGTTTAATGATACAAAATACTCACCCTCCTCCTCCTTTCAATGACTTCCCAGTGTCAACAGACACATCTTGTGTGTCCATAAAGCCAGGTGTGTTCAGTTTCCTGGTGTCTGATTTATTTGTCTTCCCAGCAGCACTAGAACATTGATGATAAGACGTATCCCACGCTCAACATGATTTTCCACTTCAAATGAATCAGATTGATTTCCTGGAAGTCATACAGAGCCCGGAGCACTAGCATGGCACTGAGTTTACATTAACAACTCATAAAAGCTGCCAATAACAATTAAATCAGCACTCATATTGGTGAGATATCTGGTAAAGTAAAGCAAGTTTGTTTATTCACTGCGTGCACTCTTTGAAGATAATTTATGTTCTAGTTCCACAGTAAAGATAAAAAAGATATAATAAAAAGAACATTACCTATTTGCACATAGATAGCTTAGCTACCTTAACTACCAGAACTTCCAACACTCTCGTTTTCACGAGAATAAACCTCGTCAGCGCTGCATCATACATCATATGTTTAATGATTTCTTTGGAATCTTGCGGTGTTTAATGATAAATACAGCAAATGTGTGTGTGTGTGTGTATGCAACCTGACTGGTCAGACTTTCAATAAGACAAGTAAAAAGGCTGCTGATAAGGCAGAGTATGGTGGAAAGCAGATGTGGTTTGTGCAGTAATTACCTCACAAGATTCAGTTACAAAGTTAATTATGGGTACATAATGGGTTTATATTAACTGCATCACAAAAAAATGGGGAAGAAGTGTGAGGTCACACAAGAGATTGGATGACAAGTGCATGTCTCAATACTGAAGACACTGATTTTCTGATTATGCGTTGAGTGGGGGGCTGTGTGGACAGTGCAATATGTCCGGTTGTACTGGCTACAATACACTCAATGCTTTTGCAGGCTGCACTGAAAAATGGACAAACAACACATTACAGTGTATCTGGAGGCTTCAGTTGTTCTTGGAAAGGACTATTAATAAAATAAAAAGGGGCTTTTCATGAGAACTGCATTCACCCTCGGTCCCAGGTCTTTAGTTGTCATTCAAAGACGTTGAATCTATTTAAATCCATCAAGCTGTAAACTGTATTGCCACAGCAGTTTGTCTGGGAGCCCCATTCAGGAAATAACTGGAGTCACTCACTCTGGGATTATGTGAGACAAAATATGTCCACTATGTTGTCTCTAGCAGCTAACAGCTTCTACACTGTTAACCCGAAAGTTTATATTCTATGCAAACATTTGAGTAAATACCACTTTTAAAGATTAGTTTTATTGCATCACTTAAACAGTTATGAGATATTTTATGAACGAG
>NW_023339696.1:9916028-9928180 GCF_004916995.1 Morone saxatilis | reverse complement strand
TGGTTTAAGTACAATGAACTTATCAGTGTACAGGCATGTACAGTATGGAACTTATTGCAGATTTGTACTGTGGTGGAATTATATATTATATTACAAACTAATGGGTGGACAAATTAATGCTGTTGCTGCCTGGATATAAAAACTCCTCTGGGGTTTTTTGGTTAATTAGGCCAATTTCTTACTAAGTCACAAAGGCAGTCAACTTTTAGAAAATGTAGAACAAGTGGGTGTATGTGTGTGCATGTACTACATTTCATTCAGTAACAAAACATTAAAGTGTTATTTCCTTTCCTTAGAAAAATGTTATCCTTTCATGGCTTTCCCAGAATAACTCGAGAGTCCAAAAACAGTTCTAGTTTAATGTGCTCTTTTCTCTGTTTGATAATAATACTGGTTCTTTTGCGTGACATTGAGGTTGATGGAACAAAAGCAGCATGACCGTAAACACCCAGGGCAACCAGAAGCTGCAGAAGGCACAGAGTGTGTTTCTACCCCCACACACAACCACAAAAACAGGTTGTCAGTAAACAGACATGCAATAAGGGCTAAGAAAGAGAGTATATAGAAAAATTATGGAAAACAAAGTTTAAGGAGCAGCAGAAAAGAGAGAAAACAGCAGTAAAAAAATCTTCAGGGGGAGAAGATGATGGAAGTTGTTAAAGACACATGGTACCTCTGGTTTTTTACTCCTTCATCTAATTACTCATTTTGCTGTAAGATTTTCATACCTTGTATACTGTCTACTGAATCTGAAGACCTAGACAGTATAAAGTTTGGCAGTATGGAGATATATGATGTAAATATTAAAATGACCAATAACTCTTTCAACGTGCATATAACATTGCCTAACCTTAAAACAATTTTCACTCCACACTGTGTTTTGACATAGTTGCATTTATTAAAGTAACAGTGAAAGGGTTGCTAAATCATAAATCTGGGGGGAAAAAAGCCTGAAAACAAATAAAACCCCACCACCAATAACAACAAATAAAAAGTCAGCCCACAAAGACACTTTGAATCGTCCCCTTCATTTTCCTGACAACAGCCTTCCAGATTTTAATGTAAGTATTTTATTTTGTGGCAGGCCATTGTTCTGAAGTTGTACGTCAAAATACATCCAAATCTGTTTTCTGCCTTGAGAAAAAGAAAGACACTTCTTCTTGTTCACTCTGCTTTTGCAATAAAACTACTTTAACTTCATTTACAAATCAAAAAAAGAAGCTAAATTGGTTCATGTGGAGAGACATTAACATTTAAGTGTAAAGCTGCCACTTTTCTGTGTTCAACTGGAAATAACAATAAAGTGCTTCAGTCTGAAACATGAACCTGCCATAATATCAATCACAGCGACAATAAACATCTCTTAATGGGATAAATGCACACCATATGCACGCTTTGTTTCATGCAGCCGCCCTACATTGTACTGTGTAGGGTTAATGCAGGGAGACCATGCAAAGCAGACTCGGTTGTTTATTAAGATTCACTTCTTAATCAGAATCACTAAGTTAGTATTTTTGTTGTATATATAAATATATGGGATGGGGATGTCACAGAACTCAAGACTCCATATTTAAAATGACCAATTATCTTAAATTCACAGTGTTTCTAACACAAAGTAATCCCTTCTTTCCTGTAAGGTCTCCATGCTTCCACAGGTCCGTCTTACTGGGCAGTTTTTCAAAGACCTCACCATAAACATTGTCAACAGCTCAAGTTTCAATTACAGTTGTCCAGCAACTTCCAAATAATGTCGGCATCAAATGTCAGAGCTTGTAGACCGGCAACTAAATGGTGAGTAAAGATATGATAAGGTTTGTTGCGGAGGTTCGGATAAATGATATGCTCCTTTAAGTCACCATGTGTGGCATCCACTCCAGTAGATGCTGTTTCAGAAATGTGAGAGAGAAGAGATAAATCCACTAGAGGACAATGCCTGGCTGTGCTATTTCAAGGCATTTTTCACAGCTTTGTAACATCAAAGTCAAAATGTCACAAGAAGCCTATAAAAACTAACAAGCCGAAAGAAAAATAATTGTCATGAAAGTCAAACAGAACAGCGCTCACTGTAGCTATTAGCAGTACAAATTAAATACTGTAAATTAAGGAAAGAACAATGGCTGAGTTTTTGAATATAAACCTGATACCCAGTAAAGGCATGGTGAAAAACATCACTGATCAGGGTGAAATGACCTGTACTATAATGGCTCACATAGTAAATGTATATTTACATGTACTAATTCCATCGCTCTATTGCTCTGAGTTTCTCTTCTTAAAGTAACAGTTCCAGTTTTTGGGAAATACACGTATTTGCCAGATTTGCTAAGTGGATTTCCAAAAATGTCAAACTATTGCTTAAACAGATCTTACATTATTACATAAATGAATGCTGTGAAACCTACAATGCAGCCGACCTGGTTATAGTGGAAACGCATGAAGAACAAACAATGCCATATGTAGTCTTCTTTCACTATTTTGCTCCTCCGGCCCTTCTCCACAAATGTCCCAGTCAGAGAGGGAGGATCAGCAACAAAGACGGGTTATATCAATTAACACAAGGTCCAGGAGTATAAGTCCCACGTGGTAGCACTCTAGGGCACTGTGGGTCAGTTTGAAAGCTCATAGCGATTGCTGCCCATTCATCGCTATTTTTGAAGGATCACTGTCGTGGTCTTCAATAACCTCCTCCTGGAAAGGCTGCTGGAACAAGAACACAGACACAGAGATAAGGGAAAGAATAAGTCATAAAGAGAAACAGTATTACCGATCTGCTTAACAACAGTAAACTTTGTTGTTCTAGTTGATGGTTTTAACCTGGGGCTCAGTTCATTCCTGTCTGTCACATAAAGTGGGTTTCATGTCTGGAGGTCACATTTTCACACAGAATAAAGGAAGACATTAGGGAGACAACACACTGAGGACCCTGACAGTGGGGGCTGCTGGTGCACACGTACACAGCAGTTTCGGTTTGTGTATAAATATAATTATGAACTATGTTACTAAGAATAAGTTTCAATTATACGATTACAATGATATATTTTATTTACTATTTAAACCAGAATAATCATGTTTCCCTTTGTTTTAACAACAACAACAAAATATTGAGGGATGAGAAGCAGAGGGACATAAGTGATATTTAACCAACTTTACAGAAGAGCATTAACATACTTAGATACTTTTTCCTGACTTTGTTTATTAAAATTAAAGGTTTAATATTAAAACTTCATAAACATGTGGGTGACAATATACTCAATGAACAATGTTTTGACTTTTATTGAAAAAAATATTTGACCTACCTTTTAAGTACACTTAAGCCTTTTTAGCCCAAATAGTTCAGATTGTTCAGTGATAGGCCTTTTGGTTTTCAATTAATATATATAACTAATTTTCACTCAAAATGTTACTTACGCCCCTCTGGTTCTCACCTCTTGATATTGCCCTTTGGCTTTTGGACTGGCTTGGGCCAGAAATTGGGCCTAAGCAACTTAAAATTCAATGCATCAGAAGCTGAAATTTGAAACAGGCTGACTGTAAAATGTACAACTGTAAAATGTGGAAATAAAGATTTTTATTTCAGAAATTACATGGATCACGTGAAAACAGTTGCAATACCTGAATGCTCAGCACATTTCCATTCTGTCTGTGATTTCTGGGTGTTAAAATAGGATTGTGGTTTCCCTTCTGTTGACCTCTCTTCTGGTCTGTAGTGGAAACACTATTTGGTATGTGGAAGCAGAGCACCTTCTGGAAGCTCTGATTGAACTTGTCAGAGAGGAAGCCGTAGAGGACTGGGTTGGCACAGGAGTTGACGTAGGTGAGGATGACCAAGAAGAAGTAGACGGTGGTTTTGTTCTCAGGGATGGTGTGAAACAGGTTGACAATGTTGGTGGTGAAGAAGGGCAGCCAACAGAGCACAAACACCAACACGATGATAACCACCATGCGCGTCACCTTGCGCTCCGACTTACGCCGCCTAGTCAGGCCTGCGCGCACACCTGCTGACCTTACCTGAAAGAGAGATGGTTGATTTTAAAGGTTTTATGTGATTCTGAGGGCAGAACCTCACATGAAAATACTTTTTTTTGTTAGAGAACAGTAAAAGCCACAGGACATTTTTATGTCTTATTACCTTGATGACGATGAGCAGGTAGCAGAGGCAAATGACCACCAGAGGAGCAAAGAAGCCCAGGATGGATGTGTAAAGGATGAAGGCAATGGACAACAATTCATGGGGCTCAGGCCAGGTTATGTTGCAGGTGTTGTACTCCTCTTGTAAATGTGAGTAGATTGTGACAGGCAGCACAACCAGAAAGGACACAATCCACACCATGGCATTGGAAACCTTGGCCACCTGTGGTTTCCGCCATTTGGCACTGCGAATAGGATGAACCACTGCCAGGTAGCGGTCGATGCTCATCACCGTCAGGCAAAAGGTGGATGCGAACTGGCTCATGGTGTCAGCAGTCATCCACACCTTGCAGAAGAAATTCCCAAATGGCCAGTAGGAAAGCACACTGTTAGTGCCCAGGAAGGGAAGTCCCAGGATGTAGAGTTCATCCGCCAAGGCTAAATTGAGGATGTACATGTTGGTTACTGTCTTCATCTTGGAGTAGCGAACCACCACGTAGATGACCAGCGTGTTACCCAGAAGACCCACAATGAAGACGATGGTGTAGACGACTGCGGTGATCACATCAAAGGGCATTAGCGCAGCCCCATGTGAGATATTGGAGTAGTGGGGGTACGGTGAGGAAGACATGCTGACATTCTGGGATATCGACCAACTGTAGTCATCCATGTTGAAGGAGGGAGTGCTGGTGTCCATTTGGATTACAGTAGGAAATAGCTCATGAGAGAAAAGACAGACACAAATTTCAATTTTTTTATTTTATGGCATAACTAACAACAACCCATAACCTTTCCCAAAACATCCTGGTATGTCTACCTTTCGCACCATACACACTCACTGGGCAAGATACCCATAATTACCAGGAGAGCAGAGAAACTTTCCACCGAATTGTCTGGGCATGTGGCCAACATGCCATTTCTTTTAATGGAAGGTTGCACTTTAGAAGAAGATTAGTTAAGTAGGTCTCAATACTGTCACTGTCGTTAGATTAGATGTCTGTAATGGAGGGACAGACAGAAACTAAATCCTGTAGCCAAGTGGCCGAGAGCCCATATGGATGATATCAGCCGTGACATTGCTCAAGAGGGACAAACATATATAGCAAAAGATATAGATTTTGTAAAATAGTTTTTTGAGATCCCTCCAGTGAACAAATACATATCAATTCTGAAGTTTAAGAATAATGCATAATTAGTTTCACCATAGATATGCATGTTGAGCTGGAAACTGAACCACAATAGTTTCACTGAAGTTCAACAGGAAGCAGGATGACATTATTGACAGTACGGACATCTGCTGTGTGACGTTCCTCTTCTGTGTTAAGGCAGTAATTCACCTTCTGATGACAGCAAATTTTAGCTAAGGATGAAAAAATGTTTAACTCCAGTTTTCTTTGTTGTGTTTGGAGAATGTGAGCAAATTTTAAGACGTTTTGTCTTAATAAGGATATTTTTTATTTTATGTAGACATTTTTGATTGAAGCATTATTAATAGGTCACTATTTGCATGCTGCACTGTGAACCCATACAGCACGTAATAATAATAATAATAATAATAATAATAATAATAATACACATAAAAATATAATACAATTTATTTATTTATTGCCTGAAATGAGATGATGGCCACCTCTCATCCTTGAATACTGAATGAATACTGCCACCCTGAGAGTGGACGGTAGTTACCTATATGTCCTCACCTGGTGCCTTGTTGGTGACCTAAAATAATAATAATCTAATAACCGTCAGTTGTCAGACGTTGCAACCCGAGGCTGTGAAAATGTGTTGCACAAATAAATGGTCTGACGTGAAGATTCACTGAACCGCGCTCCAAAACACGGGAGTGACGCGCAGCCCGCAGCATGTTGTTGAGAACACAAACACTTGAAGCCCCTGTCCCCTTCAGGCTGCATGGGGCTTGACATTTCCGTCCACTAAACAAACTATAATAGCTATAGCCCACAGTCACGAGAGACATTTGAGGCGTTCACACGCATGGCTCATTGAATCTCATTGAGTTTAATATATAAAACTTTAAGGCTAATAACATTCTTCCATTTTTTTTGTTGAGAAATACATGACATTTAAAAATATATTTCACGGCAATGGCTTTCTTAAAAAAACAACAATAATTGTAATTTCATTTCATAAACACACTTGTAAATGTGATGAGTAGATGGGAGTCGACCTACCTGTGCGCTCCCGTGCGCTTTATCCTCTCCACTATCCAGTGGCGTGACGCGCAGCGGTATTCATGCGATTTTGGAAACTTGCACTTTCTCTCAGGTCAACTCTCTCGCTCTTCTCCCTCGCTACTTGAAAGAGGAACCACCTCACACTTGAATTTTCATCTTGTGGCATTTTCTTCATGCCAGCACGCTCAGCTTGCTCAAGTCAGAGCCGCAAAAACCAACATCATCCTTGGCTTCCCAGGATTTTCTGCTCTGAAGGAAATCCGTTCCTAAGCTGATGAGGAGTCACTCACGGGGTCATGTTCTGCCTCGATGCACAAGTATTTATGTGGAAAACGTCACCCCGCCTTCGGGTGTTTAAGTCCCACCCATTGGTGGTTGTAAACACCTCACAGCCAAGACAAGTTGTTGGTGTGAAAGCTTGTTGTGTATCCCTCTTTTCCTTTTTTTTCTTTTCCTGTGCAGCGCAGGCTTTTATAGCTAGAACATCCAGTCACTGATAAAGTGATACTAACTTTCTTACTACTGTGTGTGTGAGACAAAGAGAGAGACACAGAGAGGTATGGAGCAATGCCCTGATCCAGCCTGCATGGGGAATAAATCACCTTGATGGTGGCCAGGGGCACCTGAGACGGAGAAAGCGATATTAGGCTGCGATGGAAAATGGTGGAGGGAGGGATGAGATTGTGCACTGGGGGAGAGATTTGATGGTAATTGTCTGGGAAAGCTGCCTACTTTTAGGCCATTAACTTCATGTTGTTGTCATCCAGGTCAGTTAACAACAGGCTGCCACACACACAGACACACTCACACATACAAAAGAAATGCCCCACTCACTTCTGTTTTGGGCCAGTCTATAGGGAACAGGTGCAGTTGTGCAGATGTGTGTTTGTGTGTGTGTGTGCAATTCATCCACCAACGTGTGTGTGTGTGTGTGTGTGCATGTTTACAGTATGTACTCCATCCCTGCATTTTCCACTAGTCTACAGCAGCAAAGTTAACAAAGGACAGTGGGAAGTTGATGACGTCTTATTCTTTATGGCCCTTGTTTGACTGGTCCTAAGCAGACCAGATAGCAAGATTTATGAGACTGGTGAGTATATAAGTAAACACTGTCACCACAGCTGTGTGTAAAGGCTTACCCTGAAGGGACAGTGGTGTGCAGTGGCAGTCAGGATGCCAGGGTAAGGATATGGCTCATTTACACAGTTTTCTCCAGTGCGGGCCATGTCTGCTCTCATTTTCAAGGTTACAACGGCTATGTCAACAAAAAGTCTTGGAATACTATTTTACGGTCCTGCATTAAATCCTGTTGTTAGTCTAATCTTATTGAATGAGGTAAACACAAATTTCAGTATTATATTCAGTATCTGCAGTGTAGACAGTACGGTCACATTTTCTCCATGTTCCCTTTTTAAAAAGCCAGATACAGCTGATACAGCAGCTCATGCTATTCATCTTTCATATTCCGTTAGTGTGCTTACATTCTTATTACATTTGCAGCAGTGATCGAATTTCCTCGCATAAATTAGTTTCATCTAAACTAATCCAAAGAATAAACTCCTCCACTATGTTGACCACAGGCTGGGTATGCACATCAGTGATGTGAAACAGCAAATATTGCTGTGGTTGGGAGTGTAATCACTGAACACTGAAAGTTGAATGCACATCTGCTGTAGGAGCACACATCCTTAACCGAAAGGACTGTGGGAAATGTGTGGTTTTAAAAGATGTGCAGTTTTTAGCTGTAAGCTGGGAAATAGTGTGTACTCGGAAATGTGTGTATTATTTACAGTTGAATCTGAGGAAGATTCTGATAAACAGAGCAGTAAATTGCCTCCTTATAAGCTACTGTGCTGTGTGCTGCTCTACTCTGTGAGACTTGTATAGCACCAATACACATGTACCGTTGTTGTACATGAAAAATGCTTCAGTGCTTTGTATTTTCAAATCAGAGAACTTGGTTCATACCTTTTATTGTAAAATTTGGAAAAGAAATGGTCTAATTTATTTGACATTGTCAGCGTTTTGTTTACTTTCAGTTCACTTCAGGCCTGTGTCAGAGAATCAGGCAGCTTTTGGACTTAATTATTTTTTCTCCAAATGGTCCTGTTCTTTCTCTGAGCTTGGTGTCTTTCTCTTGCTCAGATGAGTCACTCTGTCTCCAAGCAGTTTGTATGCACCTCCTGCCATTCTATCAAGCTTCCTGCGGGCATGTGCACTGCGATAATATGAGAGTGGTGTCAGTCGCTGACTTCGTCTGGCTGATGACAAAAAGCGCACAGGAATCAATCGGAGAACTCTCTAAAGGTAACAGTGTGACTTATGTTTGTGGCCAACAGGAGCTCTCAAGCAAGCCGAATCAATAGCCTCCAGCTCTGATCTCCAAGAGGAGACAGAAGGGTGTGTGTCTGTGTGTGGAGGGGAGGGTTGATTGGAGGAGAAAGAAAGAGAGAAAGAAGAAAAGAAGACATAAATAAATGAGTTGATGTCCAAAGTGGCGACTCTGCGGCTGGTGCTGTGTGTTAAGGTCAGAAGATGAAATACTTCTTAGCCACAATCTACAGTATTTGAGGAGAGATGGCTGACAACCTTGTTGACATACAGCACCCATGAGTGAGTCAGCTTTGAAAGCCTTTGAGGCGAGTTTGTATCATGGTACATCCATATAATATCCTTTAAGGCATGTTTAATTATTTCTAATGGGCAGGGAAATAGCTGTCTTAATGGAGCCAACTAACAAGGCTACTTATTTACATAATGATGTTTACTTTCCGCTTCAATAGTTAATTAAAATGTGTCAAGAAAGTGACATCAGGATTCACTCTTTTTTATAACTGTGCCTGAGGCAGTGAATGCAGCTGTTTATCTGCACACAGACTCCAGGTGGAGCTGTTGACTGCGCTGGACTTGCAGGGAGCATTTCTGTGCTGCTTTTGCTGTTAATATGCTACAAGCTAACACAGAGGGCACAGAATAGATTTTTTTTACAGCAAAAAATGGATTATTATTATTATTATTTATTATTATTTTTTGGATGTATAAATTTTTGTCCACAGTTATACGACAATGTACCAGATTTAAGTTGAAGGTTTAGTTGAATTTAAAGAGAAGCTATGAGTGCTCTCAGGTAAACAGCTTTTGAAATTAGAATCTTAATGGAAGAATATAAAGGGTTGATACATTGGACATGCAATTTGATTTCAAATCTGCTTTTTTAATAACTTTCTCTATGACACAAGGCTCGGGGTGTGTTGGTGTCTGAAGGCTATAATATACCATATACACAGTTATTCCTGTCACTACTGGCTACCTGTTATTTTTTTGTGGTTGGTCACTGATACAAGGCTGGTGGTAATAAAGTGGTAACTTAATCATGGATACTCCTTTTGTGGTCACTCTTCCTACGTATCGTCATGTTAGCCAACTTGAGCAATGACTGAGCCCGTTCATCATGTGTGGAAGACTGTGGTACTTTTGGGTGATGATGATTGGACAGGATTTTTCAGCTCTTTACAATTAATTCAAAAATATATGTGGGGCTGTTGAAAGAGAAACGTCCATCAGCTCAAATGTGGAAAAAGAAAGCAATAGAGCAACGTTATTTTACCCAAGTTCTTTTAGTGTTTATTACAGTTTGATTTTCACAAAATCCGCATACATATATGCTAAAACATATAACACAAACAAAAACAAATTTAATCCAAACTAAGATTAAGTAAAGCAGATCAATTAAAATCTCTTTCTTTTCATCCATTTAACTGTCTGGGCTTTGGCGAGGTTTTAATTCATAGCTGTGAAGCTTTAGAGAAAATACATTCCTCAGTTTTATAGGAATTGTTTCTGTAATAACAAGAGAGATCTCTGTAAGCTTTTGGCCTGTTTCTTGCATTGACTGCAGTCTGAAGGTAAATACTTAAATATATGAACACTGACAGTGTACTTAGTTCCAGCTAACGGTAGTTTACTAATTAGGCCTTAATTTCCAGGTCAATAACTGTGAACACAAAGCAGTACTGATGTTGTTTTCCTTCTGATTACACCAACATGATAAATTAAATTGATAGAGCACCTTGAAGAAAAACCTTAGACAGTATGGATTAAATATTCTCCTAGAAACATGTCCCCTAATTTAGAGACTATTAAAAAAAATCCAAACTGAGCATCACACAAACATCAAAGCAATTATTTTAATGGCTTTAAAAATATTTGCTGAATTCCACAATTTGAAGGCATTTAAGTTCACATTGTTTTTTCATTATGCTAATAAACTGTATTACTTAATATTCCTGCTAACAAAGCCCTGGTTGTACTCTGCCCTGAGGTACAAATTAGAGGAGTTAATTATGAAAGACCAAAAGGCTATATTTTATTATCAAAGTAAAACGATTTGACAATCATAATTATAACTTGTCAGGACAATATTCTTTAAAATAGGTCCTGCGTAGATAAGGGAAAGGGTTTCTAAAAAAAGACATGTTATAAGCAATTAGGCAATGTTTGGCTTTTACAGAAGTGACAGTGTCAGCCTGTATTTAACACCCCTGTCTGTCTGTTCTGTCCCAGATCAAGGGAGCTCAAATAACCCCTCCAGAAGTCAGGTGAGTGTACAAGAAAGAGAGTATAATAGCACTTTTATATTAAAAGACAAACAATTGTCCCCAGAGCTGGAGAAAAAAAAAACATGAAACAGAAAAATAGAAATGATTGTAATTTTATTGTAATGGAATTATTGAGGGACAGATAACTTTGTGAAATGTAATCTTTGCAGTAAAACGACAGAGAAAATGAAACAACTCAGCTGACAGTGAATAATTGGAGCTCTGACACTGGTCAGGTTCAGGCGGAAATTAAAATACACATATACGCATACTCAAACCTAGGTTATTTAGTTATATAAAAATGGTTCTGACTCATTATCAGGCAGTAAAGTTGCTACAGTATCAACCAGCCAAGTAGTTCCATTGGAAATGTGTTTTTGAGCACAAGACGTTCCAACACTTTAATAGGATTGGTTGATGACATCCCCAAGCATTAACACTTCATAAAGCAAGAGTGAGTTGAGGTTTAAGATGATTTACTTGGAATGATTTGTTCTTAAATGAGATGACCACCATTTGGCCCATTGTGTTATGTCATATCTAATTGGTTACATGAGGTTTACAGCTATCATGAAAAACACTGCAGCTATTAGCTTGAATGGAGGTTTTCTAAAACAACCAGACCATGTAATCTTTAAAAAAAACCAAACCAAACAAAAAAAAAAAACCAGTACAGAACCAGATTCTTGTGTTCTGTGTTTCTGCACACAAGAATTGGCAGTAACAGATCTTAACATTGCTCCACCATGCCTCCCCCCCCCACAGCACCACACCACACACACAGCCACCACACAACACACACACAGACATTATTAGCATTATTAGATCCACCAGCTGGGCCATGTTCTTTGTACGTGGATAATTGGGTTAGCTTGATTTGATTGTTGGTGATTTGACATGATAAGGGCCTGGATTATTCAGTTCCATGAAGCTGGTTTGACATTTATGTGGGTCTGCTGTCAGAGCAGAAAACCCTTAACTCAAATCTGAAATTGTACAAACCTATTCACACGTAGCTGGGACATAGCCACGCTTTTAATAGTTAACCCCATCCGTGATATAAAGTTTTCACATATATGACTACTTGAAAGAATTGTTATTTTAAAAGAGAACTTGTAGGTTATTAAGTTTTTTTCTTAAATAATGATGGAAATTACACGTTCACTAGAGGAGAGAGAATAGTCAAATAAAATAACTACAAGTGAACATTACAAAAAAACATAAAAAAACACAA
>NW_023339696.1:9915602-9915944 GCF_004916995.1 Morone saxatilis | reverse complement strand
TGCCTGTAATGTTAGATGAGTGATTGTGTGACTGAAAGCGTTGAATGTTATCTGCAGCTGTGACTTCTCCATTATTTTGTATGTGGTGGGTGGCAACAGCGGATTTGTAAAGGGAAGAGAGCAGGGTTACGGTGAAAGTTAGCGTTACTTGCGTTACTGTACAATGACAAAGTAGCTTCATATATATACAGACTTAACATGTACATCATACAATCTAGTTAAGTGAAGTCAAGTCCTTTTTTTTTATATAGCCCAATTGCACAAATCACAAATTTGCCTCAAGGGGCTTTACAATTCGTGCAGCGTGCAACACCTTCTATCCTTAGACCCTCGATTTAGATA
>NW_023339696.1:9915327-9915452 GCF_004916995.1 Morone saxatilis | reverse complement strand
TATTTTTTTATCATTTTTTTAATCTATTTTTATACGTGTATACATATATATTCTCACTGCATTATACAACCTTGTGTTGCATAAAGTTCCTTGATTCCTTGATAACGACACACACACACACACAC
>NW_023339696.1:9907026-9915227 GCF_004916995.1 Morone saxatilis | reverse complement strand
CCTCCTCCTCCTCCTCCTCACAGGTGCAGGATGTTGAGAATGCACAGGACTTGCAGCTCACAGCAGGTCAGGTGGAGTTTGACAGAGTCTGTTTCAGCTACGTGACTGGGTGTGTAGCCAACAACAAACCTATTTACAGTTTAAATCCACCTTATTATAATTTGATTAAACTGTATGTACAAACTGCCTGAACACAGAGACTGCCCTCACCAGAAAACACTTAAACAGTATGTTTTTTCTGAAAAGTTTGGTGTAACCATGACCACAATTTGTCTTAGTGGCTAAATCCAACCAGACATGAACTACAGAGATGGTAAATCAGTGATGATGATCGTTTTAGAAGGCAATAGCACATGACCTGTTTAGTCCTTTAGGTTGAAGGACATGTTGTTAATATGACATATCTTTGTATAAAAAAGAAACCAAGACACAGACATAATGCACAACCCGCTCTCACTCCCAAGTGCTCAAATACTGCTGTTTGGCCAGTGGCCCTCCATTTCAAAATATGATGCTGTAGGTATCCCTCTAGCATCGTTGATTTGCCCATTGTCAAAGTCAGGTGATGTTGTATAAAGAGCGAGAAAGTCTGCATACAGTATGAAGGAGATGGGTTCGATGGCTCAGGCACAGGACTTTAACCCAGTTAAAACTCCAAAAAGTGACAAGTTAACTTAGGTAATGTACTTAAGTTACCTCAGGTATTTAAATGACATCTTTTTTGTGTGCTTAAGTTACGCCAAGTTACGTAATTTATGTCTTTTTAATGTAGTCAGATACGTAATGTAGTTGTTGTGCCTAAACCTAACCAAACTGTGATCATTTCACGTTAACCACTCAAGCTTTATTTTGAAAGTCTGACAGGATGTTGCATATTTATTCTTGCTAACTTCACCGTGGAACCTTGTGCATCCAGAATGGACACGAGAGGGATACCTACAGCGTCCTATTTTAAAGCGGAGGGCCACCGACCAAGCAGCACTATTTGAGGACTTGGGAGTGAGAACTTGTCGTGATGCAATTCCAAAAACATATTAAATGAACAGTTTGATAAACAAACAAACTTTCAGGAGTTACAGCCAGATTTAAAGAAGCCCTTGTATGAACCTAACTGTTGCTGCCGTGTGTGTGTGTTTGTAGCACTGAGGTTCTCAGGGATGTGACCTTCACGGTGGAGGCGGGAAAAACAGTTGCTCTGGTAAATTGTCATCTTTTTACTGCATCTACATTCCTATTATTTATCAAGCCTTTAATGGGTCACTATAAGTGAGAGAGAAAATGTGTGAACCAACCATTTTAATAGCACTGTGACGGACTGTGGCGTAAATATTAATTAATAATATTAATAATAACTAAACTGAGACTGGGAATTCCAATAATGTGCGTGTGTGTGTGTGTGTGTGTGTGTGTGTGTGCAGGTTGGCCCATCTGGATCAGGAAAAAGCTCCATCTTGCGTCTGTTGTTCAGATTCTACGACCCTCAGAGTGGCAGCATCCACATCGACGGTCAGGACATTTCCAAGGTAAACAAACATGAAAACACCAATATTAAGTTCAGTTCATGGATGAACAAGCTCTTTAAAATTCAAATCCAATCAGCAATAAAGCTGAATAAAATAACAGATTAAAACAAAAATGTTGCAAGTTTGCAGGACCGCTGCATGTACCCCCGAATGCTCATTAACTACAAATGGTATATTCTTTTATTACTGCTAACAATTTTCCAGAGTTTTCAGATTTCCAGTATTTGTGTCCTTCCAGGGAACCAGACAACGCAGAACATTTGTAAAAATGTGCACAACACGTGAACATGTGTACAACATTTGCAGCACTTGCAGTGCTTGGCAGCTGTTTGATCCAGCCAGCAATTATGGCGTGTCTGTTATACAACATAACTGGGAAAACAGATTAATACTAAATGTAATTTATTGGAGACGGGGTTGGTCAGAGCATATAAAGCAACGCTTATCTCCAAAGAAGTTAATCTGCAAGCGCTTCATGTTCATGGCCATGATTTCGCTTACATTAGCTTTAAAACACCTGAGAACTTGTACACAAAATAAGTTTCCTTTGTTCCAGGCAGACATGATGTAAATGTTAATTGGTGAGTTTGCTGCCCTTGACTTGTTTCACTGTATTCACAGTTGAACATACTGACCCACCAGCCAGTCCTGTTGTGCAGTTAATTTTACAGCTGACGGATTGTTCAGTTTTGTGGTTCTTACCTCAGCAGTCTGAGGACAGTTTGGTTCAATGGCCATGTTTGGTGTTGAAGTTTTACATTTGACCAACATTCACAATAGCGAGTTGTGTCTCATGCTTTGGTTTGTCCGTTCTGGGCTACTGTAGAAACATGGTGGACTCCTTAGAAGAGAACTTGCTCTCTCGGTAGATAATATATATATAATATATATTAGGTAACAAACAACAAAAACACACCCATTCTTATTTTCTCTTTCTTATTGTCTTATTCTTATTTAGTGATTATACACTAATGAAAACTTACCTATGAATCTTTTATTCCATTTCTGCTAATAAATGCTCCTAAATGTTACACAATGGACCTTTAAGTTTTTTGTATATAGCATAGTATATTTTTCTTATATGCAAAGTTTTTAATAATGTGTGTTTGTATGGTATAGTCTTTTTCAACATGCATTGAATACTGTAATAGTATTGTAATGAAAGTTGTGACTGTTCAGAAGGTTAATGTTTTGGCATAGACCTTATTCAATGCGCCCTCAGTAACTGCATTTAATTCTGACTAGTAACCAGTATCAAGTTCAATTTCTAATGTTTATAATAAACCAAATTTCATAAAAATTGGTTCAAAATTAAACAAGTAGTTTAATAAAGCTCTGGTTAAAGATGAGACCAAATTTTTAGTTCAGTCAGTTTATGAGCCACGACAAAGCCAAAATGTGGCCTGCAACAGACTAGCCTTTTAGCCCAGCAGCTGATCACTTGCAGCCTCTACTGGCCAATTAAGAGGAGTAAGGAGTCAGCAGTTGGTATAAAACATAGCAGTCAATAAAAAAGATTGTTATTTTCAAGGTTTTTTAAACATGTTAATTACTGCAACCACAAGAGGTCCTTCAGCATACACTCATTAATATGCACAAGATATAGGAGGCTGATTGGTTCAGTAGTATGCGAGATTAGCTGCATGATCACACATGGTACCACACACACACACACACACACACACTACTACACTCATAATTTAGTTTTACTTCTGGCAAACAAAATTAAAGAGGAAGACTTTACTTTAGCATTAATAAGCATAAACATTTAATAAATGGTTTATAACATATATTAAGCAGCTGTAAGTCCTCATGGCCACCAAAAAGTGGAGGTTGCTGTAGAAGCAGATGAATGACAATATAGTAAAACTGTTATGTAATAATATAGGTTTTAATTAAGTTATAATTGTTGGCAAATACTGTATAATCATAGAGAGTTAAAATGTCCTTATAGCTGTACAACTACATTATAGTGAGTTATAAACCATTTACTGCTTATAAAGGCTAAATAAGAGGACAATGTTACCAATAAAAGCTCTGGAATGATTGCTTTACATTAATAACCACTATGTATTCAGTTTAAACTACACTTAATGACAGATCCAAAGTTTAATTTCTCTACTGATAGTAGTTACTGATTGTCATTGTCAACCTGTGTTCCCACTGCTCGCATCAGTCTTCATTCAGATAACAGAGAGACAGGAGGTTGGAAGAATGTCATTGATCTGATTAACTATAAAGCACCTCTTTCCATAGACACAACTTCCTATTGTTAAGTCTTGGAGATCCTTTCTAAACTTTATGCTTTCAGAAAATGAGCCAATGGTTACACTAGTTTTTAATAGTGAATATAATAATGAATTCACAGGAAGTCACAGGAACTATGCATGCAAAAATATTATGTTTGTAAAGTGTGTATATATAGTGTACTGTATGCAAAAAGAAAAAAACAAAACAATAAAAAAAATTTGCTTTTCCAATTGTTGCTGTAACCCAGTTTAATACAAAACTAAATGGTTTAGTTTTTTGTAGAATTTCTCACCTGAAGTTCAGTGTGTCTACTGTTTAATGCATTTTTGTCCCTTGTGTAATCCAAATCAAAGCAGACCCTTCTGCCATTTGCGGCTGTGCCTGAGATATAGACTATTGACCTAAATGTGCCCCGTCTTTCTGACAGACTGACATGAGAAGAAAAGCAAAATTTCTATGCTTCACTTGCTCCATTTGACCCAAGTTCACTCACACAGATTGGTGTGCTAGGTAGCACAATAGTTGTAGGATTACAAGAGAGATTTCGGTGACGTTTCCAATTGGTTAAAAAAAGAAAAGACTTAATTGACGTCATACTTTCTATCTTTCAACCCCTGCCCACCACATTGCTGAGGAAGAAAAGAAGCTAAATTAGAAAAAAGAAAGATAACACCTTGCAACAAATCCAGCTCCATATGCTGCAGCTGCCTGCCGATTAAAGGATTTTCTTTTCCACTTTTCCCACACAACCTTCCAAAGTCTGCAAAAATCTCGCTGTCTCTCTCCCCCATCTTTATCTCATCAATCTTCCTGTTGTCTTGTTCCTTTTCTTCCACCCAATCTCATCTTTAATTGGCTGTTCTGTTTGCCCGTCAGTGTTCATGTCCTACACTCAGTTTACATTTATCTGTGGTCAATGCCCTACAGTACACTAGGAAATTAATTTATCACATGCCTTAAGGAAAGAAGTGCAAAAACAACATGTGGTGGTTCTACAGAGCAGGACTGTTATTGACCAGGCAGAGTAACTTCCTGACATTTTCAGTCAGTATCATATTCGGCATCAATTGTCTAACTCTCCAGAGTTATGACTAATCAAGAAATTGAACAAGAACATTTCCAAAAATGTCAACGTGTTCTTTTTATCAGCAAACCCACAAATATAGAGATAACGAGCATGAATGTGAAAACACATGTAAATTCACAGGCGGCATAATTTGACTGTAACCCAGTGTAATAAACTAATGTAAGAGCTCAGTATTATTACCTGCACTGTTTAATTAACCTTTGTGTATCAGGATCCAAAGTTCTCCTATGCTATTTTTTATGACTGTGATGACACTACAGTTTTAATGATTAACTAAGTCTACTTCTTTTCCATATATTGGGCAGCCAACATTTTTATTATTGTAATCACTCATCTTTGAGAGCATTTGATTAACAGCAGAATAAGCAGAATATATATATATATATATATATATATATATTGCATTGTGTGTAAAGCAACAACAATAATACATCTTTCTAACTTTGGCACAGTATAAAACCCTGTCCCAAGTATTTCTGTTAACATTAATTCAAACCTAGGCACATTTTGTTCTCAGTTAAGCTGCATTTTCACTGGTTACTGACAAAGAACACAAGGCCTATAGAATAGACAGTGTCCAGGGTGTAAACAATACAGTTTATGATCGTCATGAATGTGACCACCACCAGTTTATCCCAGGGACAGAGGGAGCCGCAGTTACTGGGTCTCTTGGTGTGGAAACTATACAGTGGCCAGATTACCACAGCTGTCATATACATCACTGCTGCCAAAATATTATAGACAATCACTAGCTTCTCAAAAGAGAATGGAAAATAAGAAGTCAGCTTTCCAAGGGTGAGAAGGATTATCACGATGGAAAAGATGAAGCACAAGGAGTACACGGCCACGCACCACTGCAGTCCTGGGGAGCCGAACTGGCTTTTCTCCAGGGACGTGAAAATCAGACAGGCGAAGAACGTCTCCAGCATCTTCATTATGCCTGGCAACGTGGAGAGGAACCCGATGTTCTCCCCACTCGGATGAAGGCGAGTTAAGACCACTTCTCCTACATACACCCCGAGACACACCCAGGACACCACAGAGGCACCTATCTGACGGTGGCAGGTCGTGCAGGTGAAAAAGGTGGGGTAGATGATAGAGGCGGCAAAGCACATGAGGGTCGCCAGCATAGCGAAGGCAGTGGTGAAATCTTCCCAGGCGAAAGGTAATTTTGTATTGACAGTGGTGAACTCCAGGATGACAATGAGGAAGGTGAAGAAGAAGCAGAAGCACCAGGTGAACATGCACCATGCCCAATAGGGAGATGACACATATCCCACTGTTGCCACCAGGCTAAAACACATACAAGTGAGAATGGCCGCCATTGTTCGCATGATGCCCAGAGGCTGGGTGACCGACCGAAACTCCACATGGACCATGGTTGGACAGGATGAGTATGTTTTGTTTCCAAAGTCAGTCCTGCAGTGCAGCAAAGATCCAGTTGAAGAAATCCATGTAGGCAAGAGTCCTTGTAGGTGTGGTATTTGAAATGAGTGTGGTGGTGTATATATTCAAACCGAGCATCCTGGGCTTATCTGTGCGGTTTATGGCCCCTCTTTCACTCCACGGATTGGATACTGGCTGGGTTTTATCATGATCACCTCACAACACACACACTGGACTCTGGTCCTCAGCACAAGCCTTGTTCTGAAGCTAATCTAAACGCAATGATGGGGTGTAGGTCACATCCTAAGGAGATTTACTCTTATCCTGTCGTTATTTATTTGGTACTACAAGAGCTTGAAGCTGGGTTAGCTGTTTTTATAGATTTTGTGGAATCAAAATGATATATCAGGGGCTTGTTGGTTGAATGTTGAGGATTTATATTTTTAATAGAGCTTCTTTTTAAAATCTGCCTTCACACAAAACAAAACAGAAACTGCAGTATGACGCTTTACTGGATTTACTTTAGTGTTGTGATCATATTTCCTTACATCAGTGTTAACATTGCCTGCAACCAAAAGCACAATTTATGAAGCCTATATGAAAACAGCCTTTTTGCACCAAAGAGCAAGAGTTTAAAAACTAATCAATGACAAGCACTGAAATAGATGTGGGATTTTATTCCTTTGTATTTTCGTCTTTTTCTCTCTCACTCTCTCTTTATGAGTGTTTACAAGATCATCATAATACCAAGTCCTGAGTCTCCATTTTGACTAGAGAGCAGTAATGCCTGAACTGACCAAAGGTTATATAACTCTCAAGATTTCTAATGGCTATCGCCGATATCATTAAGATAAGCAAACCAGGCTTTAATTCTGACCAATTACTCACTTGCTTTAGTTATACTGTAAGATAAAGGCTAAATATGTGAACCACCTCTACTCTATATTGTTTCCTTTCATCATTAAGTGTGGCAACACAGAGGAGTGAATGCATTTTGTGACAGTAAGAGGTTTGTTTAACTGAAGCTATAGCAAATGTTCAGTCAGCAAGACTATATTTTTGCATATAGGCTTGTAGTTAGTTTCTCTTTCCATCCTGCATTCACTCCTCTCACGCATGCTCACCCATAATTTCCTTGCTGTCTTTATCAGGGGCTGTCAATTGAGATATCAGCTCTATCCAATAGCACAGTGACACACCTGCATTTTAAGCTTGGCATCTTGCTGCTGTCTTTTTAAATATAAATCTCTTTCTGCCTTCAGCTCAATTATGCTAATGTTATATGCACCCTGTCACTTCCCCACCACCGCCCAGTCTTTGCAGATTCATCAGCTTCATTATTTTATCAGCCAGTCATAAGCCACCACGGCCAGTTTCTAGACTCTATGGGGGGAATGTATCTTTTTGTTGCCCAAGGCAGAAATCTGAGAGTCTAAGCGGCAAAGACTTTCTGTCTAGATTTAATCATCACATATCGTATGTTATAAAAAACATTCATTCACTTGTCTCTCCTGATTTAAATAATAATTATAATCGGGGCCAATGTTAATTGCTATGTTCAACTAACAGTTGTTTTCATTATAGATGAATCTGATGATATTTTTTGATTAATCGGTTAGTTTTGTAATCTTGGAAATGTCAAATCAATAATTCCAAGAGCCCAAGATGATGTCTTCAAATGTCTCATTTATTGGACCAAAAGTCCCAAAAAAAAAGATATTTAATTGACAGTGATTTACACTGTTTTTGCTTGAAAATTACTGAAATTATTAATTATTAAAACAGTTGCTGATTATTTTCAGTCAAAGCATCTATTCAATTAATAAATGGTAAATGTTTGGACCTGTACTTGTATAGTGCCTTTCTAGTCTTCCGACCACTCAAAGCGCTTTTACACTACGTGCCACATTCACCCTTTCACACACATTCACTCAGTGATGGCAAAGTCCATCGAA
>NW_023339696.1:9903665-9906974 GCF_004916995.1 Morone saxatilis | reverse complement strand
TGCACGGCATCAGGAGCAATTCGGAGTTTTCTTCCCTCCCACTCTCTCTCATTGCTCATTATAGAAATATGGGAGTGGAGTTGTGGAATCTATAGCTATACCTATGCACACTTCGACACACCTTTGCAAACATCCTTTGTGAAGGACAGGGTGGGCCCCAGTGTACCCATTTAACCATTAAACAGGGTATTCATTTATGATTTATTCATTCATGACTGTAATTTGTTACTTAAAACAACCAAATAATAGTGACACCCATGGGGATGAAAAGAAGAACCACAGACCTTTTATCACAGTTTATTCATATTTCACATGCTGAAAAGAATATACACTAAATGAGTTTGCAACTGAGACTGACACAATCACATCAATGCTGTAACAAAATAAGAGAATTAATAAGGATCAGATTAAAATCATGGAGGAAGAAAAAAGGAAAGAGGAGAAATAATTTTAGAGATTACATTTCCATGATGTTAAAACCAATTTGTGTATCATCATGACAAATAAAAGTTAACCTCATTTGGACAAACAAGAGTGTTGGGTCACCACCAACATTGAAATAAAACATACAAGTTGTACTGGGGATGCTTTAGTACATACAATTATCCTACTCATGTCCAGCCTTTGAGTTAAAGCGGACTTCAAAGATTGGCAATGGCTGAAATATGAGGCATTTCTGCAACCTATGTTCTGCTGACGAAGAAGACCAGTCTAAAACAATAAAAAGTATCTACAATGTAAGCAACAAGGTTGAAACATGTCATGAAAGAGATAACCACTAATTTATTCCATGGACAAATAGCCCCGAGCTGACCCCCGTCCGCACACCAGCTTGGCCTTGGGTTGTTCTTGAAGCTGTACAATGGCCAGATGACCACAGCTGTGATGTACATCAACACTGCTAACACGTTGCAGGCTATCAGGATTTTATCAAATGGTGCGGGGAAGAGGGACAGAAGGCGGCAGATGGTAAAAATTATGACAACGAGGGCAAAAATAAAGCAAATGGAGTAGACAGCGACACACCACTGGAGCCCCGCAAACCTAGTGTACTGAGTGGGCTCCAAGCAGATGAAGATGATGCAGGCCACAAAGGCCTCCAGAACCTTGAGGAGGCCTGAGACTGTGGACAGAAATCCACTAAGCTCACCGGGTTTAGCCCGGGTTAGCCCAACCTCTATGGCGTACAGGATGAAGGCCAGACAGGAAGTAACAGTAGCACCAATTTGTCTGCCGCAGTTAGAGCAAGTGAAGAAGATGGGATAGATGATGGACGCTGCCAGTATCTGTATGTGAGAAAGGTCAAATTTAAGTGTGAAATTATGCTTTCTTTGAAATATTTTTGTTTGTTTTTTCTTGTGCAGTACTCACAGTTGAACCAAGGGTGGCTTATGATGAGAACATTTGAGAACCATATTGTACTAATCTTTTAGCACCAAATAGTATTTACAGAAGTCTAATTTCAAAGTCAGTCAAACAAGTGAAATCAGTAACTGTTTTGGGGAGTTACAGCTGTGGCTTCATGAAAGTCCCCCATAATTAAAGCCCCCAATACGGACTGTTTAAGTTTATTCATCAAATTGTAAAGGTGCTAAAAGCAACATGAAACTAATGAAACCTATTACAATTTCAATAATATAGACATGCCTGTGTTTTTGTTTACAACTACATCATTGAATTTTGTGGTAATGTGGATTCGGATACCTTTGGTACCCCTCTGTTTAGGTTTGTAAATTCAATTGAGACTAAAATGACATTGTCTAATGTGGTCTCTCAAAAATCTTTACTATTTATCAAAGCTCAAATACTCATAAATGCATTTATAATATAGAATTTAATATTCCCAATGATAGTAATAATCAGAAACAGTAGCTAATCACAAATGTACCTGTGACAAGTTTATTCTGGAAATATCTGTGGGCAAAGACAAATAACAACAAAATAAAAATAGTACCCACCATTAGGGTAGCCAACATGGCAAAAGCGGTGGTGAAGTCATCCCAGGAGATGGGCAACTTAGAGCTGAGGCTGGTGAATTCCAGGAGGAGTATGAGGAAGGTGATGCAGAAGCAGAAGCACCATGTGAACATGCACCACGTCCAGAAGGAGTCAGTACTGTGGCCGACTGATGCCACCAGGCTGAAGGAGATGCAAGTTAAGATCACCTCCAGTATCCGCGCAATGCCCACCGGCACCGTCAGTGTCCTGAAGTCCAGTGTTACCATGATGACTGTAATCCTGCAGTCGGTTCACTGTGGGTCTAGACAGATATTGATAGATATTTAATTTGACAATCTCTTTTTTTTTGTATTTTCTTTCAATAGCTCTTTGGCTTTTGGCAGTCCTAGCCCCTCATGCCGTTAGTACTGCCTGAATGTCTATGACACAGAGAGTCAGGTGAATGTGGACCTTCTGGCCGCTCCCTTGCTTCTGCCCTATCAGACCTTCTCCTTCGAATGGCCAGTAGCCAAATATTCAATGCGCAAGGGTGTGACGAGGGTGGTTGTGTAGGGGGGTTACCTGACTGTTCTTCACTTCTATTTGCTTATCAGTTGTGTTGCATGGGGCTTGTTACAGCCGTTATCACAAACTGCACCTTATGACACAGGAGTCAGGCCTCTTACTTCACTCACTATTGCTCATCTATTATGTTTGCTAACTTAATGGCATACCTGCTCATCAATAGTTCAAATCTGTAAATGTGTTACCAGTGGCTTAAAGGAATTGAACTTTATAGTATGGTAGCAGATATTTGTCTTTCACTGGAGAATGTAGGTGTGAGACACAAGAAAAGAGAAGTTTTAGGTTTGTTTTAACATTAAGACCTTTAAGACATGGACTAATCTACTGAGGGCTACAAATTACTGTTCCAAATTAAAACCAGTCTATTGCCAACTGTTCTGAAAGTCAACAAAAAAATTTCACTTGTCTAACTTTGAATGAGCTATTTAACTTCTAAATGTGAAATGAATGCATGAAGTGAATTCTGGATTAGGTTCTAATCTCAGACAGAGTGTGGGTATATAATGTTAACATATAGATTAAACGTCCTACAAGACCAATTTAATTGCTGACAAAGATATTGAAAGACTACTATGAGTATTCTATGCTTTTGTGCCAAACGTGACTGGACTATGGCTGTTTAATTTTTTCTCTATTATGTACAGACTTTTGCCAGATGAAAATATAAATAATATGTTCAAAATGGGAGAGGGCAGGGTAAACCAACAGGGTAGCCCTCCCCGTTCCCCCTACCCTACAAACACTGAGCACACTTGAATTTCCCTTCTCTATCTATCTATCTATCTA
>NW_023339696.1:9900425-9903567 GCF_004916995.1 Morone saxatilis | reverse complement strand
TACCTTCAAAAGTACTTCTGAGATTTTTCCGTTGAGTATCCTCCTACGATACTCACTGTATTCGTATATCAACTTGTTTAGTCTAAATACAGGACGCTTTTGTGACTAAATGACTGTGAACAAACACAGCTTACACAGCTTGCCTTGTTAATAGGCCTTTTTGTTAAATTTTAAAATAATAGCAAACACTATATTTAAGATAATTTCTTATCATACTGATAAAAGAGGCTTTGTAGACATTGCACAGTAACCACATTGAGAAAGATAAGTTACTTCCATTGTTGTTATTAAGTGATTGCTGCATTCCTTCAATAACACACACACACACACACACACACACACACAGTAGCAATGAATATCACATATAATATCACAGACACGAAATTGAGACCTGATCCTGACCCATACAGGTTTTGGTCTCAAGAAACCTCGTTGCAAGTCGAAAAGACTTGATCCAAGGCGACCTGCGGCGTGTATAGATAAAAACGGATAGCGAAAACATAACTTTTCTTATTTTCAGGTGATTATAAAAACATATCAATGAATATAATATTCCTTTTCTGTTCCTAAATGTTACATACTGGACCTTTAAACTCAGTTTTAACTTTTTAAGATTTGTCTTAAACTTATTTTCCTCTGATTGGATGATGATTTAAAAATCATAATGAAGGACAGATGTATGTACAAAAGCTATTACTGGTCATGTAAGGTCACAATATTCCCACAATTAAGTAGCTGTCTCCAAATGATTGAGGATCACAAAGTTCCGACCAGCTGTAATTTCCAGTTCAGTTACAATTTGCAACAGAGCTACAGAGGCACAGTCATATGGGTCAAACAACAAGGTCAAACTGTTCCCACAATGAAAAAAGCCTCCCCAAATCAATTGGGATTTTTAGAAACTCTCAATCTGTAACTGAAAGGTCACAAGAGGGCAGGAAAGCAGTCATGGGCAATTCTTAAAGTGTGTTTGTGCTAAATATTATGATCCACAGGAGTTTTCTTGAAGGCTGTGTTTGCTTAAACCAGTTGTTGTTGTTGGTTGTACAGCTATGCAACAATCCAAACACACTCCCAATAAAGATTCAAGAGAGCACTTTGGAGTTTTAACTGAAACTGAAACTATGAAAAAAGTATTGCACAACAAATTCTGATCGTGATTACAAACCAGAAAACAGTGAGATTCCATAGCAAAACACAGACCAAAGTATTGCAAAAATGAATTAGTACAAGTTATTTATTTGTCATATGCAGAGAGATTACAGTTAAGCCCGTTGTCGCTGGCAATGGAGTTCTTGTTCTCAGACCTCAGACTTCCTCTGACAACACATGCCCTGTGCAGCATAAAATCAGTTGATGATGCTTTATCACATGTTCCTGTTTTTCAAGGACACTGGTTGTTCCGCAGAAGTATAGATTAGCTGTGAAATTAGTTAAATTTTTAAAGCTATTTTCCATTTATATTGTTTTCACACATACCAGCAGTAATCCACACAAAGGCTCTGTACCTGTTGCATATTGAGTTGTTGCGGTCCCACAACTGGATGAGGAGCTGTTCAGAAAAAATCCTGAAATGATCTCTCTCTCTCATATACACATACATACACACACACACTGAAACACTCATATGCATATTATATTGCCTCTCGCCCATGTTTTTGTGTGTTCTTGTTGGATCCTATGCTACTCTGTTAACAGTGTTTGCAAAAGGTGTGGCCCACATAATTAACAGCACTCTTTATATTTAAAATGAGAGTGGTGTAATACAGCAGTACTGTTAAATATGCAGTGGACTTTCCCCCCAGACACTTTGATGGATCTGTAAAAGTAAAACTGGGGTGAGTCACGGACAGAGTCATCAAATATCCAATCAGGACTTAAGGGTAAAGGTTGGGAAGTTAAAAAGGCTCAAATAGCACTCTAGGTTTGGCAACTTATGGCAATCTGTATGGCGCTATTTTTCCTGCTCTCTTGCTGCCCATGAAGAGGCTGACGTTAAAACCTCAGTTGTTGCTCTGTTGACAGATGTAAATCTTAAAAGCAAATGACTGTGACATGTTGTTTAAAACATTTTGCAACCTTTTACCTTGACAGAGCCTACAGATATTTCAATCAGAAAAAAAAGAAATGCTGCTACTGTGCGTCAAGGACGTGCACAGGATGTTCAAGGGGCAGGGGGCCCAGATTTATAAAAGATTTATACATTATTGGTTCAAACACTGCTACATGACAATTAATTAATAATACATGCAAAGAAATGAAGAGCATTTTAGTAAATTTGTACTCACCCAACTCTCACCTATCTCTCTGACTGACATCCTCCCTGGCTGCAGCTCAGCATAACACTTTTGAAAAAAAAAACACTTCCTCTGGCTGCAGCTTCCCCTCTAACGTATAGGCCTACCCTAAAAAGAGTATGCCTGCTGTAGGTGAGATTATTTTACATTAATCATTAACCTCACCTTTTTTTCAGCAGAACTAAGGCTAACATGACATATATATATATGGTCCTGCTTTTCAGCCCTCCTCCCTGCCTCTGTACCTCCTTTGTCCCTTCTTTGTAGTCATTACCAACCTTTCTATCACACTCACAACACAAGTTATGTAACCAACACGCATATGAAAGGTACACTGTGAAAAGAAACCTATTATTTAACTTGTTATTAAAGGATTAGTGGTTTAGTTGCCAAAAGAAAGCTCACTGAAGAGAAAGAAAGAGGGTAGCTAAGGAAATCTCTCTTTTTGGGTGTGTCCGTTCTTGAATACATATCCCACATAAAACAACAGTTACAGATGACGTATTGAGACAAGGGTGCAATACATGTGATAATAACAATACATTTGATAATAACAATACATGTCATAACAACAATACATGTGATAATATGTCAGTAAAGTCTGGGATTCGACTGAAGCAGGGCTTCCTGTATCAGTGGGCGTCCAAGGTGTGAAAGTAGCAGCAGGTGTAGGCGTGCTGCAACTCTTACATTTTGTTGTTGTCTGTCCAAGTGAGAATAACAAAGACGTCCAGGTAGAAAGAATGTTGTGTGGCCCTTTGCTGCATGTCGCTTGCACTGTCTCTCTTACACTGTTGTTCTTACAGTCTCTTTTTAAGCTGCCACATTGTCAGTGTTAAAATGTA
>NW_023339696.1:9891375-9900354 GCF_004916995.1 Morone saxatilis | reverse complement strand
CTGTGCCCAAGACAAATCTCCCCTTGGGGACAATAAAGTTTATTCTATTCTCCCAGTTTCCTGTGTCTCTTCAGCTGTGTCTGTCCATTAATGGCAAAAAAGCCAAAATAATAATAACCCCCAGAATAATTCAGCGTGCCTGAATGTGCAAAAAACACTGCTTGTTCTTCTTCATACTTATTTCATCTTTTACTTCTTCTGTATGTTTTTTTTTAAGCGTGTATCTACTCCTGTAGCTTTGCCAGCACATACACAAAAAATACATCCAATGATTGATTGTGAGAGGTTTAACTTGCTCTCGTTCCCACAAATTTTCCTCTAAAGACATAATTTGAACATTAAAACAAATAGGAAGATTTGTGCTGGTGCTGGTGTACACATGTAACTCATGTGAATCAAACAGACTTAAACTTTTGGTTCTGGATGACAAGAGGTCCAACCAACTGCCCCATAAGCTCCAATATTAATCAAGAGCAGAAATTTCTGGAGAAAAGCAGACGTGCCTGTTTTTAAAATTGCTGTAATGTTCACATTTATTTACTTTATCCACAAAATGACATATGTAGGTCTGCTGGTCACATCACTGCAACAATATGACCGACAGTTTTTTGAATTACAGTGGCGAGTGGAAGTTTCAGAGCGATCTCAGTCTCTGTCTCACACACCTGATGTTCCTCTGCTCTGGTGAGATTTTTAGCAGTTGAGACCAGCAATACACACACACACACACACACACATAAAGAGTACAGCTGTGTCTCCCATAAAAATAAAAGCCTTAGTGTCTGTATCTGAATGGAGAACATGGCTATAGAGTCCCCCCATAGAGTAACTGTATTTTAACAGGTTTAACACTTGTACATTGCACAAATACAGTAAAAGAACAGTAATTCATACGTTTTATCCCAAAATTCACTACACTGTGAACTGTGAATCTGCAGACTTTTACACATACACACGCATTTGTAATCTTGCCGAATCTTTCTCTCTCTCTGTCTCTCTTAACCTATGCAAACAAAAGTCTAAACCAAAAAATTAGACACTTTATCCTGAGATAAAGTTGAGAATATACTGGGATGCAAGTCTAAACTTGAAATGAGAGGTTTTTGTCTTGAAACTTCAGACCTTGAAATAAGTGTCAAAGCGTACTGGAGGTCCTTTAACAGATGTGTCCCTATTGCTAAACATAACCTCAAATGAGATAAAATTGCTGATAAAGACAAGGGATTTTTTAAAATTTAGTCAAAAGCCTTGAATAGTCAGCACTAGAAAAATCCAATCCACACTCAAAAATTATTGTGTTATTTATTCTTATACGAGGTTATCTCACTTACTTAGAAATAGAGTTTTCCCACACTTTTTGTCACTTTCCACACATCCTGTGCCACCTACAACAGCAGCGCAGTCTGAACTTGCTCTGCCTGTTAAAGTAGGTCACTCAGGAAGTATTTAAAGAGTTGATGTGTCAGGAAACCATTCATGTTGATCAATAGGTCAATGTATCCTGTCCGAGCATGTACCTCGCATCCTGTCAAGGATCTATCCATGAAGACTGGCAACATGGGGATGGAGCTGTGGTTCACTGGAGACAATGACACACCAGCACTGACCTCTGATCCCAAATTATCTAAACTTGCATTTCAATAAGTCTGTGGTCATTAGGGCACTAATATGGATACATTTGAAGACACTGTTTAGACTAAGCAGAACCATTTTAAAAGTCATTTTCTCTTCCTTTATATGCTTATACAGNNCTGTATAAGCATATAAAGGAAGAGGAGAAATTTAAAAAAAATTTTTTAAACTGGTTCTGCTTAGCGCAAACACACCCCAGTGTACAGCTATGTACTATTGATGGGTGGGTACGAATGATGTCTGTCATATGAACTAATTTGCTAAAAGTTGTTTTGCTGGCAAGGTCCTTTTAAAAGCTGCATTTTATTATACATCTTTTATTAACCATTATATTTTTGATGGCAGTTTTTCTAGTTTTTTTCTGCCATTGTCTGGAATAAAATTAATTGAATTTAACTGATGATGCTCTCTGTTTAGTCTTTTGGGCAAAGAAAGGGTCTGTCTCTTCTGGCTTCCTGTGATAGCTCATTTACAGTTTTACTGCGTTCAATCATAAAACACAAGTCTTGTCAATGACTGAATTAATATAGAATAGCAGAGTAATTGAGAGAGTCTTGCACACTGAAACACAACTTAAAGTCCCCCTCCACTCCTAAATATGTTTTTTTTTCTTGTTCCTACAGTTAGATTTTTGATCTTCACTGTGCAGAATGATGTATGGGCAGAGTTTGACACTAGATGGATGTTTTCACATTCATCTGATGAAAGTGAAAAGATTCTCTGAGCGCACTAAAAACATGATTTTAGGGGCGGGGCCTACAAGCGTAACAGTTTGAAAGTCTCATAGTGGTGTAATATAGAAACTTAAAGCCACCAGTTCACATAAACTGAGAAGAGCCTTTCCAGTGAAGTAGGAAACATCTTGCCTGAGGCCTGATGACTCTTCAGGATGTGTCGGAGGATACACAGAGGTCACAGGATTATCATAAGTAAGATTTTAAATGAGGTTGAAGGAGTAGATGCTTTTTTAGGGACTTCTTTTGTGGAAAGAACATATAGACAGACATTATTGTTTCAAGCAGACTGTTTGTATATATGTCTTAATTCATGTCTGGAGGGGGATCTTTAAGCTCTTTAAGGAGATATTTTAGTATAAAAACTGCATCTAATACATCATTAATCCGGCATTCACAAAAAATGTGTCATTAAACGATTCAGAAGAAAATATGGTTTCTGCATGTCAGGCAATTCTTGGCTGGCATAGTGAGAGTCGCTCTGTGTATGTTCTGGTATTCTTCCTGCTGAAGGGTCCTTAACATGTAAACTGACCCCACATCCTGCTCTCCCTGCCTAGGAAGGAAAGAAATGCTGCAACTATACTGACCTCTAGTGGCAAATCTTTGGATTTGAAGGCCAAGCAGCAACGTCCCGTGTCCACCTTATCAGTTTGGCTGTAATGCAGTGAATTCCAGATGTAATGGGTAATGTTCTTGTGATAATCCTGTGACCTCTGTGTATCCTCCACCACGTCCTGAAGAGTCATCAGGCCTTCATGTGTCAAAGTCATGTGTTGGGCTCATTCACACTCATTTAGTGTGGGGGAGAGAATGTCTGGATAAGCACGATTGCACAGACACTGACAAATTGTGAAACAGTGTGTTTTCTTAAAACACACCCGAGAGCAAGACATAGTGAGAAATAATGAGCTCCAGAGAATTCTTGCTTGGGCAGAGCAGTACCATTCATAATTATTATTAATGAATTGTTATTTGTCTGAATGTTTTCCTCATTCCAATATTATAAACTTCTTTTATTCGGTTCTGCTTGAAGCCATTTATCTTCATGTGAATTTGACCATGAATGTGCTAAGGGAAGCAATTAAAAAAGATTTACTGGAAAGTTATGTACTTTCGTAATTTCCAAATTTTGTAATTTGCATAACAATTAGTACAGTGTGTGCAGTGAAACACTACAACTTCCTAAAATGTCCTTCCTAAAAAGGTCCTGCTGTTCACCCACACAGGTGATTTCACTTATTTTGGCTGATCAGAAATGTTCTCAGGTTTGTGAAATGTGTACAGTGTACTATCTTTCCTGTTTCCAAATCACACCACAAAACAAGTGAAGACAAGTACAGGAGGACAATAAAAGGTCAATTATAAAGAGGTAAGACAAACAAGAAACACCGACAGGAATACACTTGTATTTTTTTGATATATCTTTTTATATTATTAGTGGCCTGAATGATTCGTGAAAAAACTCAAACACAAATGAATACAGCTGTAACACATCGTGGGTCAATGATTCTTTAATGAGTTACAAAGACAGGTGGACTTAACCTTTAATTGCACCTACTGCAATGTCATAATATCATACATGTTTCTCTTGTATGTAAGTAAGTAGAACATGGTGACAGCTAATGTACTAATGTAATAATCTGGAAACATCATAACAGAGTGGGTTATGACGTGGACACAACACAGCCTGATATATATTCCCAATTTTCACTCTCACTCTTCTCCTTTTACAAGGAACTAAAATATGATGTTGTCTAAAGTTGTTGTGGAAAGCATTGTGGTTGTCTTTCTTTTTTTTTTCCTTCAAACACAAACCTCACATGTTTCCTATTAAGTGAGTCATACTGAGAGAATGTTGGTACAGGAAACCAGAGGGCTGAGTCGACAAACGGAAAGCAAAAACCCACTTAAACACAAAGGTTTTGGTCTGAGTAACTTACTTACTTTAAACATGTATGCATTCTTAAATGTCAAAAAAAAGAGAAAAGAATTTGTCCGGACTGCTGACTGAAAGGATGTAATGATAGGCATTATGTTAAGTCGACAAAGAGCACTTTGTTCTTAGCAAACCCACGTCACTCTCCCTCTCTTTTTGTTGAGCTCTGTATTTGTGACTCTTACTGGTTATCATTTGAACAAACACTGTAATAGTAGGCCTATCCTGTTTATTTTCTGTATAAAACAGATTCAGACCTAGAAATGGGAGGAGAAATGGGGGAGGTGCTCCAGCAACTTGTAAAACTGCACAGTCTCTCCACTATGTCGATATAAAGGAAGTACAGAATAATCCTCTCTTTATGGCTTTGCATTTTTTATTTTTTTTTTAATCCAATATCTTTCTTCCGTTTGAACTCTTGGTTTTTACTCCGGCCTCGCTCAGGACCAATCAGCTCAGAAAGAGGGTGCTTAACTGTCTCTCTTTTTTGGATGGAAAGTCAGAAGTAGGTGAATCTTTTTTTACACATCTGTAGCTATATAATGATCAGCTGCTGTTGTTATTGTGGAAAAGTTATCTGTTTTCTGCTTGTGTAAGGTGTAAATGTTGATATATCTAATTTAGCTGGTATTATTATTCCATTACTGTATAGAACAGATGTGAACATAGAACTGCGTATTCCAATGTCCATTCCTTAGCCAGTCACTATGTCCACACAAAACAGGGTGAGGCACAAGTGCAATACTGAATACTGAGTGCAATACTGTGGTGGATTTAAGTGCCTCATCAGTGTATGTGGCTCATGTATGTGGCTTTAGGATGGATTTATGATGGGCCCCAGAAAAAGGTTCATGGGCAACAGACTGGCCAGCATACATTGTGGTACTACATTCTTCTGTTTTACAGCACGAGTCCGCTGATGCTGATGTATTGCATGACCAACTAAGCGTGACACAGCTGCAGTAACGTATATTGATTGCATCAGTAAAAGAGGCTCTTAGAAATCAGGATGGGTGTGGGGCAACATTATCAAAGCAAAGTGCTAGTAAACCTCTGTTGCTCAGTGCCTTTCCCTTTAAACTAACGACCCTTACGGTAACTGCCTTTCACTACTTCCGGAAGCTACTGTGGTAATACTACAGTTTGACCCTTCTTTTAAGTTACACTCGGTTTTAAGGTACTTGCAATTTACTTGTTACTTTATACTTATCTACATTTCAGTGGCAAATGTTATATGTTTTGCTCCACTGACAACTTGTTTGACAATTGTAATGCACTGTTATAGACCAGACTAGAAATAACCGTAAATAAAGGAGTTCAGACTGGCCACATCTGGACAAACTACAACAGTGTAATGCTGCTTACTCATTAATGTATCAGTAATAATAATATCATCATAGCATATTTAATGTAGGAATGTATTAGTATTTTTAACAGTGTTACTTTTACTTAAAGTGCCTTTAAAATAGGTTTTTATAATAACAATGTATCAAATGTGAATTCAGTTGAAAGCGGTTGCTCGTGGTGATGAACACACCTTGATCTAAAACCTGAATCGCCTTGAGTTTCATAATAAGTTTTAGCTCATTGTTTGCTGTGGGAAACTTTACTGTTCTGCTTTCCTCACACTGTTTCCATAGCATTGTTTTCGGTTATATTTTTGCTTTCTGTACTCTATCTGCTGAGCAGCACCAAACAGCTAACAGACACAATAAATGCAGTATTTCTCCTATGTGCTTGGAAGGCAGAACTGTATTCAGTTGGTTGCAATCTGCAGTTTCGATACCACTGAATCCTCCACGTTGGAGCTTTATTGTTTTATGGTCAGACTGAGCCACTGCTATCAGCATTGTTTTTAAGTGATATTAATGGGGCAATAGCGCACACATGTGTGGACTGCAAAGAGGATGTGAAACGTGTGGTTAGAGTGTAAAAAAAAATATGTGAAAGTTGTTGGCACCAATAGTAAAACGTTACAGTTCTTCATTCTGCCTGTTACTGTTTATAAATTAAATCAATAAATCTGAGCTGAGCTCAGTAAACCAGTCTAATCTGATACTTAATTTCCTAAAACACTTTTTAGGTAGTATTCATAGAAGAATAATGGAAAAGAAAAGTAGAAGTGTTCACTCTTTGTTGAGGCAGCAGTTGCATTGGGAACATTACACTGGGGAAATGAAAATAATATACGGGAAACAAAACCAGTCAATCATGTATATATAATACATCAAACACTGTAAAGCTAACAGATGGATGAATGTCCATCGTGCTTTCAAGGGGGATGTTGGAGGGCCTTTTAAGCTCAATCCCTATTCACAACATATTAGATTGTGTCACTCCAGTAAAGGTCAAATCTATTTTTATAAATTTAAACCCATACTTATTAACTTGAAAACTAGTTGATTGCAATTAAAAGATAAATAACACACATTTCTCAGTTAAGATTTCTGAAGATGGAAAAAGGATACCCACCACAGGAATCAGCTCCACCATACCCTGGTCCACCTATGAACTATGGGGGTCCAGGGCCTCAGCCAGGGATGTACCCTCAGCCAGGCATGTACCCCCAGCCAGGCACGAACCCCCAGCCAGGGATGTACCCTCAGCCGGGCTTCCCTGCAGGACCTCCACCTGCTGCATACCAGGGAGGTATGTATCTGCCCGGGTTAAAAGATGATACTGTTACTTTGGAGACGTCATTAGTCATTGTGACCTTGATCAGGGTTTTGAGGCCTAACAACAGTATTTCACACCTTTTCTGTGAAAGAAATAACAAATGCACCTTTGTTCTTAAATCATGCTTTGGGTAGGCATGTAAAAAACATAACCATATACAAACACATAACATAAATTATCCACAAAAATGGGGACCTATTATGTTCATGTACAGCTCTATATTCAAAGACCGAGGCTCCACTGGTGTAGTTTGCAAATTCCCTTTTTTAAAAACATCCGTATTTATCTTATACTGGCATGCAAATGAATGGACCCCTGTAACCACCGGTGCCTCACGCTAGTGGTTTAGCTAACAGCAACAAGTAAGGCTAATATATCCACCAGTAAACTCTGGACATAACTGTAAACCACAACATATGTAAATTTCCTTTTTGCATACAAAAACCTGAAACTTAGGGCGTCAGCTCATCCTGTAAAGAAGAAAAAGAGGTTGGAAACACTGCAGGCCAGTCTGGATTCTGTGCTTATTGCTCACAGGGATTACGTTTACATACCTTTACCTTTTTATTTGACACTTTGGTTTCGTTTCATATCAACATCTGACATTGTGACATTATATATATAATATATATATATATATATATATAATATATATAATATAATATATTGACAGAGGAAAAGCATAAAAGGTCCCTTTTAAAAATAAAGTACTATAATAATGCTCTTGCATTTATTTTTTGCAAAAACGTTTATGTTATGAAACATGAATTAAGGAAATATCTGTTTTGTCCTTTCCTGCTTTGGTAAACTGTGTGTTTCATCTGCCAGGTGTTCCTTTTGCTCAGGCTCCTGCTGCACCTGTCGCACAAGGTAAGGCAATGCACCTGTCCCATAACACTGCTTTCCTGTGTAAAACACAACAGAGATACGTGCATTGTTGTACCATTTGTATACACATTAAGACCCCACACATATAGTACATACAACTGTAAACACATATGTGAAATGGATGGCACTGTGTTCCAGTTTGTGAGTGTGTCACAAAGTCAGTGGTTGAAGTCCTCAGTCTCCCACCAAAGTGATCTGAAGAATAGCCCATTTGTGGCCTCTGTGCATAACAAAAAGCTATTGTTCTCTGTTTGTTCTTCTGGTATACAGTCACACTTTGAGTATACAGGGTTTCTATCACAGGTGTATTACTTCTTCACATGGACTACACATATAAAAAATGTATCTCACTAATACAGCTCAAATGCACTGCAGGCAAATTTACATGACTTTCACACTACTCAATAAAAACAACAAAACACTTTAGGTTTAGATGCCTCAGTGGCTCAAATTTCCAGACAGGCACTATAAACAGACTGAAATTGACTCTCCATATCAGATTATAGTTGTTGTACTGTTGGCAGCCTGCCAACTGGTCTGCTGGTCTTGTTGAGTTAGTGCAGTTGGTATGTTTTGTCCTCAAATCTGGTAATGACAGCCAAGTGGAAAGTGTATAACTTCACTCACTTTAAGTTGTCACACATGCTCATATCAATGATTACAAATGAAAGACCAGTTCTGAAGGAAGGCTGTCATTTATTTAAAAAATAAATATGTTTCTGTCTGAAACAGAACATGGGGCCAAACAAAATAGGTGAAAAGAGAAAAATAGGTACATGCAGTTTTCTATTACTTACTATGTGTTTTGCCTGCATTGACCCATTGTTGTTATGTGTGCGCATGGTAACTCAAATCTAGTACTGCACAGACACTATGTGGCCGTGTTGGTAAGCAGGAGGCAAAAGTTGTCAAAAATACGTTCACTTCCATGAAAGGCATTTTAAAAGTGTATTAACACTTAGTTCAGTTGGACTGATCATATTCACAGAACCCCCCTATTTTGGGGGGCTTTTAATGCCTATAGTGACAGCTGTAGAGATAACATGTAGCAAAGGGCCACAGGTCAGAGTTGAACCCATGGCCGCCGCAGCAAGGACTTAGCCTTGATCA
>NW_023339696.1:9885370-9891275 GCF_004916995.1 Morone saxatilis | reverse complement strand
GACAGTAGACAGTAGAGACACAGACAGTAGAGACACAGAGACAGTAGAGACAGTAGAGACACAGAGACAGTAGAGACAGTAGAGACACAGACAGTAGAGACAGTAGAGACACAGAGACAGTAGAGAGACAGTAGACAGTAGATAATGTAATAATTATCTAATAATCCAATCACATCCTTGGATTTATTTTTGTTATCGTGGAGGAAACTAGTTTGTATTCAGCAGCTGGAAATACTCCATTACTTACTACCATTACAAACAAAACTGGATTTTAATCGTCGTCAGTCTGATGTTTATGGTGGAGTAACAGAAAAGTAATCTAACTCGTAGTGTAACTAATTACTGTTGGCAGGGAGTAACAAGTAAAGTATTACTTCAGAAAAGAGCATGAAATGAGTAAGCAGCCTCACACAGGGCACCATATTGTGTTGTTTGTTGTGTACACAGCCGACAGGATAAACATTCTCCACCATTCAGACTCACTTTTGCTGGCTGTAGTTTTCTCACATTGTGATATTTTCTGTCTGTCTGAGGTCCAGCTGACTCAAACACTTTGGTTTCATATCCTCAGTGAAGTTTCCACCGTTGCTCAGTCGGTTCGCGCTGTAGTTTAATGTCACAATAATCTCCTGCTGCCACGGAAATAATAATAATAATAAAGCATTTCATTAATGAGTAACTTATTATTTAATATTTTTAATGGACAATAAAAAGATTAATTATAAAGAAAATGTACAAATAATAATCCATCAACAATTTAAATTAAATTTGGATTTACAGAAACAACAACTGTCAATAAGATATTTAATATTCCAGATATAGATTCTCTACAATACTTTATCTCCTGATTAATATTTTCTTTTTGATTATAAATTGTCTTGTCCGGCAGATTTACATGAAATGAAATGTTTTAATGTAATTTATAGTCTTTATTATCTCAGCTATAGTAATATAGTAGTTGTCATTGTTGGTGGTGGATTCAAACTTTGAGATTATTGATCTTTATTAAAGCAACGTGAGTTTGTTAATCTTCTGTATTTCTGACTATGTTCAAACTATGTTTGCTGTTGTATTAAACTGCACTAACTGTTACCATGGTAACCAAGGATGTCGCCATGTCAACAAGAAGGGAAACCATCAGGTTTATAATTTACATATTTGTACATCATGAAGAGAAAATGAGCCCTGAAGGACAACAAGGAGAAAGAAATGAAGCAGGATTGGTGTTCTTTCTGTTAGAAACTGATTCTTCTTCTATCAGTAACTCCTGTCCTCTGGTTGCTCCTCCCGTCCCTCCAGGTTCTCGGTGGTTCCTCCGGTCTGTTCGGAGGCCATGCGTCCCAGCTGCAGCCCTCCCACCTGCAGCAGCAGCAGAGGAACCTCTCCCTCCACGAGTACATGAGCATCGGGCTGCTGAAGGAGGCCGGTATCTCCGTGCCGGCTGGGATGGTGGCCAGCTCCTCGGAGGAGGCCTACGATGTGGCCAAACAGATCGGTGAGCTGCACCGAGCCCGGAGGAGGAGCGCATAATCAATTAATATCAGTTTTTAGACTTATTTACCTTAGAGAAAGCTCTGGACTGTACTGGAGATTGAGTGTGTCTGGATGCTAACTTTGGATAACGTTTCAGCTGCAGCCACAATTTGTCTCGCTGACTCAGTTCAGTCGCGTTTGTCAGGAGAAGTTATTTCTGATACCTCGTGACCTTTTGTGTGAGCGGGTTTTAAACAGCTGAAGCCGAGGTTGTTCAGTAAAGACAGTCTAAACATAGCCTCCTGCTTCAGTGCTATCAGTTGACACTCGACTTACATAATTCCAGCATAGTGAGAGGTCGCAACAGTTGGACCTCCATGTGACCAGTTTCAGCCCTTAAAGCTGCTGTAACATATAATACATATGATAATGTATGAAAGGTGTCTCTGGTGGTGAATGATCAGCACTTTCAGCTCGCTGTTGGTCTGTTCTGGTTCACTCTCTGTGCTCTGAGCATTCAGCAACTAAACTGATATTTCCTTCAGGAATTGGACAAAACTCAGAGCTAAAACAGGAAATACTGGTTTTCTTTAGGTGACACAAACACCACACCAATGATCACGTTGCTCCGTGTTAGAGTTGGACGATTGGAAGAATCTATCGACTGTTGCTGGTTGTTTTTTGCAGATTTTTGTCGTTTTGTTTAGATAATTTAATGGCCTGCCTCAGAAGAATGAGGCCGCTGTTCACATCACATTAAGGGATTATTTCAACAGGACATATAAAGATTTGCTGTCAGCTGTTACAGGAGAAGAACTAACAACAATGCATCGTACAGTACTACCAGTTTCAACCAGTCAGTTGTTAGAGTGCGCTCTACCTGCTAGCTTCTGCGTTACCAGCATCCCACCTACGACTGTACTTATTTATTTGGCTTCAAATGAGGTTTAATGTTCACACAGTTTGTCTCTACTGTCCCTCAGTGTTACAACATAAGTCCAACATCTCCCAGCCTGAGGCAGTAGCTGCTTAGCAACATGCTAAAGCAAAGCTAAGCAACAAAATGACACTAGAACGACATAAAACGGGCGCCCGGTGAGCTCAGTCGGTAAAGCTGGCCACCCATATACGGAGTTGCTGCAGCGGCCCAGGGTTCGAATCCGACCTGTGGCCCTTTGCTCTCTGCCCCCCTTTCCTGTCGATCTTCAGCTGTCCTATCCAGTAAAGGCAATAAAAAAAAGGCCAAAAAAGAACGACATAAAACAACATAAATCAACATAAAACAATATAAAACATAGCAAAAAATTAGAGATTGTTACTTGAGGTTATTTGACATTTGAGGAAATGTTCAGTAGGTTCAGTCTGGATGTCTCCAGGCTGCCAGTTCACTGAGAACCACAGAAGAAGTGAAGCACTAATATTAATCCATCATTAATTAGTGAGTTTATGTGCAGTGAGACAGGAAACATCAGTCTCTGTTGTCACTATCACAGGTAATTATGTGTTATATTGATATGTGTGTGTGTGTGTGTGTGTCAGAGTCCAAGGACCTGGTGGTGAAAGCTCAGGTTCTGGCTGGCGGCAGAGGGAAGGGGACGTTCGAGGGAGGACTGAAGGGAGGAGTGAAGATCGTCTACTCGTAAGTCATCAAACACGATAACACCCCCAAATAATCTGCAGTTAGTTCCACTTCCTGTTTCACCTGTTAGACCTTTTTCACAGCAGCTGTTTGACATGAAACCGTAGGGTAAACAGCCAGAATGAATTCATTCACTGCTGCTCACCATGTGAAAGAATCTGCATGTATTTGTCGTATTTGCTTAAGGTATATGATCTATTAGAGATGTCAAATAGATCAAAAGTTGATGAGGAAGCAGTTTATACAGTGTCTCTTCGTCCTCCTCCTCCTCCTCCTCCTCCTCCTGCAGACCAGAGGAGGCCCGTGACATTTCGTCCCAGATGATTGGTCGAAAGCTGTACACCAAGCAGACCGGGGAGGCGGGTCGTATCTGCAACCAGGTGTTCATCTGTGAGCGCAGGTACCCGCGCAGAGAGTACTACTTCGCCATCACCATGGAGAGGTCCTTCCAGGTGAGAGAACGCCACGAGGCAGCGGTGGCTGTGATTGGTCAGCTCCTACAGGTTGCTAACATACACACATATTGCTGACCGCCATATTGCACCGGGATTTAATTTATCATGAAGCTTTGAATATATAAATGTAAACGTGCTTTTTACCCAGCAGCTCCTCAGTTTACTGTATTTGTTTGCAGCGCTGCACGCTCCAATATGGCGGCGATGTTGACGTATCCTAGCAACGGGCCGAAGTGTCTGTGTTTTGTGTGTGTGCTGTTTGTGACGTTGGTGGAGAGAGACAGTCACACCACCGGATGGCAGCACTGCACCAAGGATCCATCACAGACTGTTTATTCTCAGCCAGAAGCAGAATCTGAATCTGAAGTAACAGCTGTGGTTCTGTTCCATAGACTAGTTTAAAGGAAATGAACTGTAAAGTGAAAAGATTAAATGAAACTTATGTAGAGAACCCTGAGCTGCACTGATTGAAATGAGATGCTTATTAAACTAACCAATGAGACAAGAGAAGCAGTCAGTCAGAGAGAGTCTGATTCAGGCTGCTCAGTTAATCACAACATAAGTGTAAAATGTCTCAAACAGCTTTATAATGAAGTTCTGCCCACAGATCTTCTCCAGATTCAAGAAAATGTGTTGTCTGCTACAGAAACCCATTATTATTATTATTATTATTATTATTATTATTGATTACAGATGATCTACACACTGATTGTGTTACTGAATAATGTCAGTGTGATGTTATTACCGTAGCGTACAGCGCTGGCTGAGAGGGAGAAAGATATAAAATGAGTCCAGCAGGAGGCAGTCTCTCAGTTCACAGCCTCTGAGTGTAACTGCAGATTGTGTGTCAGAGCCTGAAGGTCAGAGGTTAAACATCCAGTGAGTCCTCATTCAGCTGGATGCACACGCTGGAAATCGAGTTAATGTGCTACAAATCTGCATTAGACCCTTCAGTCACCCTGAAGCTATATTCTCAGACATCCCCAGACACAGCTCCTACACCGTCTGTCTGTAGTTCAACAGTTCACTGCTGTGAGCAGTTAAAGGACCATCCTGCATTATACACACTCATACAGAACCAGAGCTAACGAGTTCATCTACAGCACAGAAAGGACAAAACAAAGTCCTCTGAGGAACAAACTCTCTCATTAAAGGGGACACTGTGATCCTCTTCAAGATCCAGAGACATGAAGAGCTTCTAATTTGTACCCAGCATGCAGTGCGAGCGTGCAGACGCATCCTGCTGCAGACGTTGGACTCAGTGAATCTGAAACTGTTCCTCTCATATATATCTCATATCTCATATCAGGGCTGATAATGGGAAATCTATATTACTATAGATCATTGCAGCTGATAAATGATTGGTGCATATTAATAATCATTTATTTTGAATTCTTATGCAGAACAATTGTTAGTCTTTATGTTCTTCTTTATTCCCATCAGGTGGGTAAAAACTACCAATATAAAGTCAGTCATTGTATTTAAATCATCTCTCATATATACATATATTCTAACCTGGAACCTTAAAGCTTTAAATACTGTAAAACAGCTGAATGTAATTAATGGTTCAGACCACAACCGATGAACTGATGACAGCAGTTCCTCAGATGTTCTAACTGAAACCCTCTCGGGTCCCACAGGGCCCCGTGCTGATTGGCAGCTCGCAGGGGGGCGTGAACATCGAAGACGTCGCGGCAGAAAATCCAGACGCCATTGTGAAGGAGCCCATCGACATCGTGGAGGGCATTAAGATGGAGCAGGCTGTCAAGGTAGGATCAATAGTAGACGGAGCGAGCGTCAGTTCCTGCTGGGTGGTTAGCAGATCGAAGACGAGGAAGAGGAGAGAGTGTTTCATCTCTCAGGAGGAAAACTAGTTCTAACAAGATCCAGGTCCAATCTGTCTCCTCACATTCTTCACCTGTTGGTCCGATATGTGAGACAGCTGAGGGTTGATTCACACCCGGAGTTCACCTGTTCTCCATCCTCAGCACCTCCAGGACCCGACTCCACCTCCACTGCTGACACACAGGGACAGGGACAGGGACGGGGGGGACGTCTCTATAAAACCAGAGTTAATGTCCTCTACTCAGAGGAGGGCGGCCCACCTGTCTGTCTGTCTGTGTCTGTCTGTGTGGATATTGAATGTGTGTCAGTGAGAGGTTCGATATGTCTGACAGTGGAGGTGCTGATTGTGAGTAGATGAAGCTCCATTGATGTTCCTTCACTCCTTTTATTTCTGTCCCCTGTGAGTGTGTGAGTGAGTGAGTGTGTGTGTGTGTGTGTGTGTGTATGTGTGTGTGTAAGCCCCGCCCCTTTCACTCTGTGCTCCAATAACAGT
>NW_023339696.1:9880563-9885270 GCF_004916995.1 Morone saxatilis | reverse complement strand
AGAGAGGATATTATTATATTAGTTTATATTATTATATTACATTTTATATTAATTATTATAGTTAATTATTATGTTATATTTATATTATCTCTCTCTTTCTCCTGTCTGTCTCCTCTCTCTCTGTTCTCTCTCTGTCTGTCCTCCTCTCTGTCTCTCTCTCTGTCTCTCTCTGTCTCTCTCTCTGTCTGTCTCTCTCTCTCTGACTCTGTCCTCTCTCTCTCTGTCTCTCTCTCCTCTCTCTTGTCTCTCTGTCTGTCTCTCTCCTCTCTGACTCTGTCTCTCTCTCTCTCTCTCTGTCTCGTCTCTCTTCTCTCTGTCTCTCTCTCTCTCCTGTCTGTCCTCTCTCTCTCCTCTCTCCTGCTCTCTCTCTTCTCTCTGTCTGTCTCTCTCCTCTTCTGACTCTGTCTCCTCTCCTCTCTCTCTCTGTCCTCTCTCTCTCCTCTCTCTGTCTCTCTCGTCTCTCCTCTGTCTCCTGTCTCTCCTCTCCGACTCTGTCTCTCTCTCTCTCCTTGTCTCTCTTCTCTCTCTGTCTCTCTCCTCTCTCCTCTCTTCGATGTCTCTCTCTCTCTCTCCTCTCCTCTCTCTGTCTGTCTCTCTCTCTCTCTCTCTTTTCTCTCCTGTCTCTCCTCTCTCCTCTGACGTCTCTCTCTCTCAGGTTGTGAGCTTTCTGAAATGTATCGCTGGCTAAGAATGTCAAGTGGAATCACCTTCCAGCTGCCGCATCCCTACCAACCTCCTCGTGCCTCCCGTCCTCTTCACCGCCAAACACTTCCTCTGTCTCCCCCCACAGCGGCCCTCCCACTGCCCTCCCCCCTCCCCCGCTGTGTGGCATGATGGCGTCCAGCCAATACAGGTGTGCGTGTCCCCTCCGTTCTCCCTAAACTTATGTTGCACCTTGAAGAGATAACCGCACAAACCTCCCCCCTCCCCTCACTCCCTCCCCACAGTCTTTAGCTTCCTTCGCTCTGTTTAAGAAAATAAAAGCCAAGCAGTTATTTTCCTGTCGACGGAGGTTTCCCACTCCAGGATTGCTTGTTGTTTAAAAGTGAATGATTGTAGACGGCGGCGGTTACGGTAATGATTGTGAGACCGGCGGCGGTTAGCGGTGAATATTGTGGAACGGCGGCGGTTACGGTGAATGGATTGTGAGACCGGCGGCGGTTTACGGTGAATGATTGTGAGACCCCCCGGCCGGCGGTTACGGTGAATGATTGTGACACTCCCCGCTCTGCCGTTATGTCTCTGCACAGGACTGTATCAGAATAAACACACCTGTTCTCTCTCTGCAGTGTTTCATCAAATACACAGAACAAACTGTCAAACCCTTCATAAGCCCCGCCCACTTTCACTCTGTGCTCCAATCACAGTTGAGCTAGCCTCTGTCAACTTCCTCCTTTCCTGTACTTAGATATGCTACATGCTATATGCTAAGCTAATCTATGTTGGAAAGACAACCACATTTTGAAGATGGTTAAAAGATAAAAGTCACTGAACTGAAGCTGCCGTTAGTAGAAACAGCTCTTTTAATTCCTGTCTCACAAACTCTCGTTCAGCAAAGACTGGAAATACTTACTTATACCAAACACTGTCTCTGATAACGCTGTTAGCATCTTTCACATGTTTCGTGGCCACCGTAGTTTCTCCTTCGCCGTTGGAAGGCGAGTGTGAAGCGACTGAGTTGTGACACCTGTACGTTTTCTACATTTTGTACATGTTTGGGCATAAATTGATGAACGGGTGCGATATGACCGAAGATGTTACAGGTAAAAACTGCAGGTTTCATTTCATCTGGACAGCGAACTGTCAGCAGTGGATTCGGCGTATTGATCTGTGTCGATGATCGGTCCGCTGAACTCGACTCTCTCTGTGTTTTTCTTTAAACGATGTAATGAATTATTCAGCGTTCTCTCCCAGAGAGAAACCCCCCCGAGGGAGGAACGACAGAATCAGCCAGTCGAGTCCAAACACGAGTGAACGGACGCTGTCGGTCCCTGATGGGTGCTCGCAGACCGCTGTGGCGTGAGCACATGTGCGTCTTCCTGTCTGAGGACGGTCCGTTGACTCCGTCCCCCTCAAACGAAGCGTGTCGTTAGCTAACGGGGGCGGACCGCGTGTGTGAGGTCATCCGGTTTGTGGGCGGCTGTGAGTTAAGCGAGCTCTGAGGAGACGCTGTGTATTTATTCTGCTGTGTCACTGGGAGAACTGGGTTAACTGGGACGGACGCCGCTGTGCGTTCACTCTCCCATCATGCAACACAGCGGGAAAAAGCCTCCTATTTCTGTTTGTAACGTCAGACTCTGGGCGGGCCGCGGCCTCAGAAGAACGGTAAAATTACTGTAGTTGTTTCTCTTTCCTCCTGTTCCTCCTCCTCCTCCTGTTCCTCCTCCTTCTCCTCCTGCTCCTCCTCCTCCTGTTCCTCCTCCTTCTCCTCCTCCTCCTCCTCCTGCAGCGCTCCGAACACATTGTGAGTTGTATGTCATTTATTATATCTTGTAAATATCCAAACTGCTGTTCTCGCTCTGTAAGATATTTAAGCTCTTCGTCAGGAGTACGACAAAGGAAGAAAACGAGAATAAAAGTCGAGAACGCCAAAGTTTGTTTGTTCTTTTTGTCTCCATGACGACGTTTTCAACCACTTACTGTGGACCGGAGGCGAAGTTGGAACTCACGCAATCAGAAATACTTTATTGATCTCGGGGAAATAACAAAGAGAAATTACAAGAACATTTTACATACATAAAAATCAGTGCATTTACTCATTTATAACAATATATAGAGTAAAAAACAGGAAATAAGAGATGTAAAAACGTGTACAACAACATAAAGGCTTGTTTGTGACTCGGCTGGACGTATCCGGCTCTGAATGGCGTCACCACAACAACATGATCTCTGCTGGTTGCCTGGCAACTGCTATAAGCCAGAAAGTAGTCCGCCACATGAGCTCCCGTTTTACACTTGTTTTGTTTTAATTAATCAAAAGAGCTCTAACGTGTTCATTACTCCACTTAAACTGGCTTTATGTATTTATGCTAAGCTAACTGCTACCCTGATGTGAGGGACGGATATGATGATGAGAGATATCAGTCTCTCTCCATCAGAAAGTAAATGAACATCTTTTTACCAAACTGTCAAACTTTAGATGGATGTATAATATCAGTATTTTGTGTGGATTTATATTAATTGCTGTTATTAACCAGTTCCCGCCTGCGTTTGGACCTGCAGCTCGCTCTGATTGCAGGTTCTGCTGTGTAACGCAGTCTGAGGCCGGCGCTAATGGCCGTTGATTACTGGAGTGGGCGGTTTGGGGTTCGTGTGGCGCAGCAGAAGACAGACGGCAGGTTCAACAACTCTTGACTCCGTGTTTGTGCTAATAGACACACAATGAGGCCAAATATTAAAAACCTACAGACTGCAGGTTCAATAACGTCAGATTGTTTACAGCCAGAGGAAACGAAAATGTCATTTTAACCCTTTAAAATCACCTCCCCAGTCTTACTCTATCTCTACTGAACAAAGAATGACAACTTATAAAAAAATTTAAATTAAAAACTACAAACACAACTTTATCAGTGATTTGAGTGAAACTGGATCATATTTTATGGAGAGAATATTGTCTGACTGACGTCCTCCAGCTGCTCTCGTTGCTAAAAGAAGCTAATAATAATAATAATAATAATGTATGGAAGGTGATTCTTGTTGCTAGCACACAGTTAGCAACCAGCAGGTGAAGGACAGATCAGTCCTCAGGAGTCTCTGGAGACCACAGACAGACATTGTACAACCAGAACTCAGTTTCCCGCTGTGAGAGCAGAGGAAGCCGTCAGCAGAGACGATGTAGCTGCAGACGTTGGGCGGTTGCGTCCCAGCAGATCAAACGCCGGTTCTGGACCTCCTGCTGGATCCGACTGGGGCTCAGCTCTGAAGGGCTCCTTCTGGTCCAGTGAGAGTCGTTTCATTACAAACTCGCCGGCGTGTTTTTCCAGCGATGAAACGGTAGAAAGACATCCTGATAATGATATTAATAAATAAACACTGAGCTGAAGATGAAGAGAACTGGTTCAGGCTGCAGACATAAAGACCCTCAGGTACTGAAGAACACTGAATGTTTCTTCCTCTGCTGATGCTTCAAGTGTTAACACGCATCACATCTGGTTCACATCCTAATCCACCGCCGCCGCCGCCACCGCCACCGCCACCGGCTGGTTGGAGCTCGCAGTGATACAGCAGTGTGGGAAGAAGATTAACAGCTGAGAATTATACAGAATTATAAATGTTCTTATTGAGACGCCTCAAACCACAACTGTCTACATATATACATATTATATATACTATAATCTGCATATTACACATACTATATTATACACATATTATATATACTATATTATATATATTATAAATATTACACATACTATATTATACATACTGTATATTCAGTTTATGAAATGAATTTATTTGGAATATATAAAGAGAGAAGTTTGTTATAATGAAGCTTCATTAAAGAGCAGCAGTGTTACTGTTCATTAACCTTCCCTCTCTATCAGTCAGTATCTGTATATTAGCTATAGTTCATATTGATCAGTATCAATATAGCTGATAAACTGATCAATGAACCAAACAGTGAAATCAATAACTGCAGGAAGTTTGATTATTTCCTGTGAATATTGATCAGAGATGAGTTTTCCTGATATTTTGATATATTCTCTGTCT
>NW_023339696.1:9873511-9880463 GCF_004916995.1 Morone saxatilis | reverse complement strand
CACCTTGGGATGATTAGAGTTCATGTTTATCTAGGTTTCTGTCTGTCCGCTGGCCAACGTGTTCTTTTGTAACTGGGGATGAATGTTATAAAGAAAGATGGGAGAGACATCAGACTTTAGCCGCCAGCTAAAATGCGGGGTGAAGAGGACAGTTCATCAGATTGTGTCAAATCATCACTGTGCTCGGAAATATACCATAAATTATTTACAGAAATATCTCCACTGATTTAAGGTTTGTCGCAGATGCCTATATCCTCCATTTCTATGTGCTGGTCCTCTCCACTAAGTTTATGATTCCTGCCCGTCCTGAGCCACAAAAAAAATATAAATATTTCAAAAAGTCCTATGAAAAGATGTCTAACGGAAAGAGCCGAAAGCTACACATGAAAGACGAACAAGGTAGTATATACAAATGTTAGAGTGAGGTTTTATGTGGTGACAAGACTCTGTAGGGTTAAGGGATAGAGAAAAAAGAACTCTTCCTTGGGTCACCACTTGCAAATTTATTTGATCACATGAGAATGCTGTTACTTTAAAACTAATAGCGTTGAAGCAAATTCAGCGAGACACTTGGGCATTTCCAGTGAAAATCTGCATCTTTTCTGGTGAAAGAATACAACTCAGAAATCGAGACGAATTGAGAATTGATGTTGCTGATTGGCCACTGAACAGATGATCAATTGGAGAAGACTGCCTGATACAGACAAAGTGGAAAGAGCACAAAACCATGATAGACCAGTTTCCTGCATGTATATAAAACTGGCTCAGTAGTTCAGTGCTAAATGCGCCATAGATTTGCAATACGAGATCTCTGAAACTGTACAAATTATCGAACTTGGTTTTATGCTAACTTGTAACATGCATACCAGTGACATGATCTCATTAAATTAATAAATAATATATACAACAAATAATAGTCATGATAATGCTTGGCGAGTTCGGATTATGTGATCCTTAATATAGCTATAAGGCCCACACCAGGAGCTACATGCGTGTCCATCCTTTTCACAACCATTTCCTTAGTGCTGGCCATCATGAAAGCTATGCATCAATCAACTCGTGTTCTTGGTGCTTGTATTTTACTTTGATGAAATAAAGTGATTGTATTTAGTAAGATGTTCAACACCTGGATGGGTGCCAAAAAGACCGTTGTTTAATGAAATAAAAATGTGTTAAAACATTTGTTTTGTGTATATGTTTCTATTATTTTTATGCTGCAGCGACAAAACTCTCATGGCTGGTATTGATAGTGAGAAAGAGCGTGCATTGTGATATGTTTGTATATGTAACCAAAGAGCAGTCTAAACCGTGAGTGGATTATTGCTGGGACGTTGTGATGGGTCCGTTGGGTATGTGAGGATATGTGTTCTCCAAAACTTGGAGATGAGTTGTAGTGCTGATCATTCTTCGTCAATTGGTTTTTGGGGTTGAACTAGAAAACAATAAAATAAAACAATGCTATTTTATGAACAATGTAATACATTTTTAAGTTAAAATATGTTTAATGCAAAATAGTAAAAACTGTTTGGAGCAGTTTTTCTCTAAGTTATGCTATATGGGATACACATTTCTGCCAATGATTTGAGCTTATTCCACAGGTCTATTAGGTGGTGGTAATGCACCAGAAATACAGCAATGCAAAGTCAGGAAAGATGGGGACTGCTAGCTGCAGTAATAAACACTGATACTTAGTAGTTTCAAGAAAACTCCACAGAGCCACTTTAAATAATGTCAGCGTTTAAAGGATTGTACCTGGTAACCTTCTTTCACATGTCCCTTCAGGGCGAGTTTGATGTCTTCCACATGAATTCCACTTGTACTGTATTTCTCAAGGCCCATGGTGTCATTGAGAATAAAAGAATAACAGCTCTCTGGATCTTTTTGGAATTTGTAGGTTGTGTACTGTAAACGAGAAGGTACAGTTATTTCAATCATGTCAGCTAATTCCACCAACCCAAATATCTACTATTTTGCTGTTCGTGTTATTCAGCTTTGAGATGTTAGTATGCAGAGGTAAACCTGGAAGCTATGAAACTTGAACACACTCAGAAAGCAATTTCACATAATTGAATGGGTGCCATGTTTGAGTCCAGTATCCAGCTCTTATAATACATCCATGATGGTACTTACTTACTTCCTGTTTACACATTAGCCTACAATTTAACTGGATGTAAAGCTGGAAAATAAGTAAGTACTCATAGGAGCTAGGATTTGTTATTTCTGCACACATTTTTTTAATATTGTGTAAAGGATGATATGTTTTTGTTAAGTTTTCTGCTTTCCCCTCTCTGGTCACATTCATCAGAGAGGAGCTTTTAAATATCAGACAATCCACTGGTCAACTTTTTCACTGGTTTTCATTCAAACAGAAAGTTTTACGGAGTTATTAGTTGGATGAGCAGCAGTGCTCTATGGGATTTGCCAGAGACGCCATAGAAGCTGTGTCACACACTGTCAGTACATCTGGCAAATGTCCACTCCCTGGTCATCAAGATGATTGAACTGCTGCTTCTAAACAGGACATCAGAAATTACACAAATATCTGTACGGTAGAAACACTCCTCATGGATAATAAGCCACTCTCATTCCCATGGCATACAACTGCTGAAATCAAATACAAGAAATAAGCTGATCATGAAAACGCTGATGCTTTCTTACGCGTACTCCGACCCTTGACAGACAACACAGCAAAAGAGGAAAGCATTGTCCACTTCTCACATGTGGAGAAGCTACCAGTGTGTACCAAAGACATTAAGAGAGCTACTTTGAAAGATCCTGTACTGAGCAAGGTGTGGAGCTACACCATGAATGGATGGCTTAGTTATGTACAGGACGAAGCACTGAGGTCTTACTTCATACTAGGGCTGCCCCCTAATAGTTGACTTAATCGTTAGTCGATGTTAAAAGTTTTAATCGGTGCGATTCTCATTAGTCAGATATTTGCAGAAAAACAAAAACAACGATAAACCGGGACAAAAGTATCAGGGGATTGTTGCAGCAAGGATGTTTTCTTGTGTAACACAGCGGGTCAGTGGATTACAAATTTACTGACCGACAGGAGGCAGCTAGTGAGGCTGGGGAACATCACATCCAGCACCCAGACAATTAACACTGACACCCCCCTGGGGTGTGTGCTCTCCCCACTGCTCTTCTCCAATGTCAAATTCCTGAAGTTCGCAGATGACACAACAGTCATTGGCCTCATCCGAGACGGTGGTGAGTCAGAACAACTTGGAGCTTAACATGCTCAAAACTGGAGATGATATTGGACTTTAGAAGGAGTGGAGGAACTTTGTGGCTGTTGGCTTGTGGTCTTTGTTAATAATTTGTTGTGATCACCATTCACTTAATGAGCCTGCTCTCCACCGTTTTGTTTTTGTCTTTGTCTTGTTGAATGTGGTCAGTGGTCAGACACTTGATGCAAATTTACGTTTAAATTTACGTTAAGTTTTTGATATGCTTTAAACCCTATAAAATTCTCAAAGAATTATGAAACATTCAACAGTTATTCCTACTTCTTCTGTAAAGGTGCTCCCAGAGGTGGCATCTGTGAAAGCTCGGCCAGTAACTCTGCCTTTTAAAACACTTTCAACAGAGTTGATGAAACTGGACTTTCCGGCACCAGTTGTTCCATGAAGCAGAATTCTGAGATGTTTGACATCCTTGTTTCGAGGTTGGTAAGATTTCATAAAATCAAGATTTTCCTCGTTGTTCCTGTGAAGAAAAAAAAACATTAATAAAACACTGCATTATTTTGAGGTGTAAATGCACAATAGGCATATTGTTATTGTTGTTCTGTTGTCACACACACCAACCAGCCAAAGCAACAACAAACCATTTGAATAATGCAGAGTTCACTTAGCCCTGATTTTCCACTTGCCAACAATTTCTGTATATTGACAAATCCAATGAGATCATAGGTAAATTGCTCACTCCTGTGAGGATGATCGCTATGTGTGACCTGCTCAAAGACAAGATCAGAGGGCTTGCCGATGCCTCACAGTTGCACAAAAAATATCTAGCAGCATAAATATCCAGTCGTGTCGGGGAACCATGCAATGAGCTTCAGCCAGTGAAAGCGGACACGGGTAGCCTTAAGTTTCTAGAGTTACGTGTTTTTATGTACATGTTGAGTTTGGTACAGAAGCTTTTAGTTCAGTTCAGTCTCACAATATTTATGATTTTTAATGTTTTGTCACCATTACAGAAACACTGTGAATATATGATAAGGTAGTCTGATGTTGACTTTTATTTATTAGTTTGATTAATGGTTTAATAATGTGTACTGAATACTGACGCTGGCTAATTTTTAATGGCTGTATGCTGTAAATGGTTGCTCTCAATTAGAAATAATGTGCTTGTTATTAATGCATTCATTAATGACTCCTGATGAATCATAGTTTGGAGACCAGGCAAACTCTGGGATATCTTGTAGTGTGTGACACCCTGTTGCTGAGCCGTCGTGTAGTGTGGAAAACCACAAAGACTTCTGATTACAAGACAGAAAGTGGTGTAGTGTGAACATTACAGCAAGCTGACGACTTTGAAAGTTATGCAGTGTGACCAGGGCATAATGTATTAAGGATCAGAAACACACACCAAAGGCACAATGGCACCACACTGACTTTATGTTTACTCATACTCACTCTGGCATCGTCCTCCATGGCTTACTTAATAACCCTGAGAGGCAAATGACATATGTTGACATACAGAAAGACAAATTTGTGTTTTAACTTCACCAACATCATGCATTATTTTCTGTAAATGTTATAGTAAATTTTGCAATATTTAGAACATCTGCATGGTGAAAATGAGACAGGACTTACCTCCCATAGCTGTAAAGGACTGGTTCTCAAACTAAAGTCATCTGGTGGTGCGCAAGCTTCGTTAACTATGAGATAATGATATGAGATTACTGAAATGGAATTAAAAATATGTTTTCATTCATCCATGATTAGTTAGGAGTTAAATGTGATGTCAAGATAGTGAGTGGAGGTAAAATAAATGGTTAAAAAAACACAGCAATTGTAACTTTTCTACCAGCTCTGGTTCTGTTCAAGATCCAGTATTCATGTGTAAATATGCATGAATTTACCCCAATTGGTAAAAAAAGTATAAAGATTGTTAACTTGATTTAAAAATACTCCATTACAATTAAAAGTTCTGCAATCGATATTCAACTTAAAGATATAATACATGACATTTACACATTAAAATATAAACAGTAGAACAATGTAATTACATTCAGGTAAAGTTTCACTGGTCGCGTCCAATCCCCTTTGCGCATGTGTCAGCATTGCGGTTGTCTGCCACAAATTGACTTTTCATCCAGTTTTATCTAAATATTTAAAAAAAAGTAAAATTACTTGCGCTCCATCACTGATTTACTCTAATATCAAATGTGAACTTTGAGACCATTATTGTATTGTCAGTGTAGAACATTTATGTTTGACAAGTATTGTGAAATATAATAAGATTATCTCCGAAGACCAAATCAAGAAGGTATATTGCAAATCTACTGTGGAAAGTTACAGTGACAGCAGAGCATGACACTTTTATTGTATTGTAAGTGCTGATCAGCGGTAATGATACAACAATGAAATAGTTTGTTCTATATTTCTTCAATACCAAACCATTATAGCAAAATTGTTATCTGAGGAGAGACTGTCTGTCTGTCTGTCTCTCTCTCTCTCTCTCTTACCCCAACTGGTCGACCACCCACCTAGAGCCGAAGGGTCTGTCCTAGGTTTCTGCATTTTAAAAAGGCAGTTTTTCCTTGCACCCGTCGCCAAGTGCTTGCTCATGGTGGTACAGTTGGGTCTCTGTAAATGTTATAAGGAGTTCGGTCTAGACCTGCTCTATTTGAAAAGTGACCTGAGATAACTTCTGTTATGAATTGGCGCTATACAAATAAAATTGAATTCACTTGAATTGAATTGAAACATGTACTACATTGAGTTCAGGGAGTATTTAAGTATTTATTTGAGTATTTAAATGGTGACAATATGTCAATAGAGAATGAACGCCATATAACTTTACTTTATCCTTATCGGCACATAGAATCCATTCAATCTTCAAAATAAGATTCTGAATTATACAGACAAAAATAAACCATTTAACTATGTAGCCATAGTAGATGCACAAAAATAAAGGAAAAATGACAAACAAAGAAAATATGAGCAAGTCAACAACAGGCTCCCGGTGGGGTATGAAGCTTTGGGTAAAATCAAACAAGAGTACCTCAGACGGGGAACCGTAATTGAAGTGTAATCGGTCCATAACAAGATTGTTGGTTCATGTTTAAAAAACAAAAATACAAATCAACACTGGTCGGCTTATATTATTTACAGTTCATGTAGGATATTACAGAACAGGAAGTGGAATGAGCTCAAGTAAAATATGTGAACTCCTATTAGTGCTGTGAGAGTGAAACACAGAGTATGAAGCATGTAAACAAACAGCAGCTCTAACATGTAACAGCACTGACACAGAGTGTGTTAGAGACACTCTGCACGCTTACAGTCCTCATACTGTTTGCTGTCTGTCTCTTCACAAACTCTGCTTCTTTTATTTAAAATGTTTAAATGTTTCTAATATTGTGTCTCCATCACAAATGTAAATTGGTATGGAAATATATTAAAGAACACTTTTTAATGACTGATAAACTCTAAAGTGTGATGACAATTGTGTGAATGTATCTATATGTTTTTTATTGTGCTTAATAATTTGAGATATCTGCTTCTTAGTTTTAACCAAACCATAAATGTACTTGCTATTGCATTTTTCAACAGTAGGAGGCACAGTCAGGCAGGAATCAAAGCTAACATTTTTGCAAAGTAATGTAAAGTTAATCAAATCAATCAAAAACAAAACTATATTGACACCATCCATATTACCCTCTAAAACCCTCCGTGGGCCACGCATTAGCCTAGATGCTATGCGGTTACAGCTG
>NW_023339696.1:9869690-9873411 GCF_004916995.1 Morone saxatilis | reverse complement strand
TATCAAGGCCCGCACACAACAAGGCTGTAAAGGAGGACTAGTGAGTAGATCAGTCTCTTTACAGCCTCATTGTGTTTATACTCTGTAAACTGTTCTTACTCGATATTTACAAGTCATAGATTTTAATCACAAGATTTAATTATCAGTTGGAAGTTTAGTGGTGGTGAAGTCATGTGACCGGTTATAGGCTAATGTTAGCTCTAAAAAAATCCTAAAAGTTTATTAGTGAAGATTATCTTGCTGAACATAAACTTTAGTTTGCCCCAACAAACCCATTGACTTTGTTAGCTAAAACTCAGTTCCGGTTGTTTGGACTCATGCACTCCTGCAGCTCTCTATTGTAGTGATTGTTGTATTGATATGATATTGTAGTGTTTTCTCCAGCTCTATTATACAACAGTAAAGAACAGTGTCCAGAGGGTGAACATGTGTTAAACTTTGTGATTGTACGACAGTAACAAAAGGCTGAGAAGGAGAATGTAAACTTTTCTCTAAAAAAAATCAAGAAATATTTGCGATTAACTTTGCTGTCAACCATGTATTCGTAGAGATGATTTCAGTTGCTCTGTCGCCTCTTTGAGCTGATTGTGTGTTAGGGCTGAGAATCCAGTTTCATATTGGCTGCAGAGGCTTTTCATGAGGTCACTGCGCCACTGACATGGTAAACACATCCATCAAACTGTGGCAGAGGATGGCGAGACCTGACCCGGCATCAGAGCACAGCATCAGCATCGTGCATCCACTCAGATCTGAAGTTCACAACACAAACACTTGATATGTCACAATGAGAATCTCTTTATTACGGACTCTCTGAATGTGCAGGGTGACACAAGATGAAGGATCCCGGCCGCTTTGCTGGTGGTGACGCACACAGACGTGATGGATGGATTTCACTGTCAATAAAGAGCAAAGTGGCCACAGAGTTTGTCCTGATGGGCTTTCAGTCTTCTCTGTCAGCCCTCATAGCATGGTGTCTCTGTGGAGGTAACGGCAGTCGGTCCATCACTCTGGTCCAGATTGAATATCTCAACAACTACAAGGTAAAAACAAGCCAGATATTTTCCAATATGATCACATTTTCTAGTATTGAGCAAAAGAATCCGCCAATGAAAGAAATGTAAGCAATTATTACAAGCAATGAAAACTCATTTAAGATAGACTTCATTAAAATAACGTTTTGGTCACTTTATTGATCTGAATTTCTTCAAACAGTAAAATAAAAAGCAGTGATGTCGTGTTAAATGAAGGCACCAGCTGGGATATTGTTTAACTACAGGAAAACACGAGATAACTGAAGCTAGATAATCCAAATCAATCATTAGCTAGTTGCGTAATTTTAGTGAAACACTAACTAGATAGATAGCTAGTTAGTTAGTGTTTTACTACAGAACAAAAAACAAGATAATAGATAATCGATTGACTTGGCCGATCTGTATCAGGATATTCTGGCTTTGTTTCTGTACAGTGGGAGGAAGTAGAGTCGACCATCTTTATTTGTGGTCCGAACCAGATGAGCCCAACTACAGAGCTGATACACAATGTCTGTATCTTTGTGCTAGAGCTCATTTAGTAATAATTGAACTGTTTCTGTTGTCACTGGAGGTGTGTCGTTTTTATTTTTTTACACTGGTTTATTGACAGTGTAACTGTGTTCTCCACAGAGCTGCAGACAGCAGCGCAGAAGTAAATTATAATTTGTGGTTCTGCTGCTCGTCAGAAACACTGAGACTATAACAACACCCGCACGGGTCATTAAACGCGTTGTTTCTTTTATCTTGCAGCTTTTCCTTCCATGTTAATTCATCTCTGAGCACCACCACCACTGCTGCTCTGCTAGCTGAAAGAGCAGTCTGATGCCAGAGGCTGACTGTAACAGCAGAGCTGAGCTGGAGGGAAATGGACTGTGACTGTACTGTAATATTAACGAGGACGGTGGCAAACTTTCCTTTTTATAGATAGGCAGTCCCCACTGGGACGTCAGGGATCATCAACAAGTCCTCCAACCAAGAAGACCACATTGTTCCAGTAATACACCAGTTCCCTGAACAGACCCCTTTCCTATCATTCATTAAACTGCTTAACTGACATATTTTATTAAAAACTGTTTAATGAACCAAACAGTGAATAATATTTTTGTTTTCAAATAAAAAAATGGAAAAAGAACTTTTGAAAACAACCACTTCTGGTTGTGGTCTTACGCTGTGAGAGTTGTAACCGCTGTTACATTAAACTTTTATTTTTATTAATATCTCTCACAGGTTGTTTAAAGTGCTGTCTGACTTTACCTGTTGGTGGTAATAAGCTGCTTGTACAATGTTCTCGGGATGATAGGGTGTGATTTGTGCCACGGTATCAGTGTGACTGCAGCTCTCACATTAACAGCGTTCCTCTGTATCATTCAGTCTCTGCAGGTTATTCTGACAGGTGTGTGTGATCAGAGTCCCGTTTGAAGCAGACTCTGACATCTCGATGTCACAGCCTAATTGGGTTGTTTGACAGAGCCACTGTGCACAGCCCGAGGCGCTCGCCACGTTACAATCATATCCACTTCCTGTGTGCAGTGTTTAGATTTACTGATCTGTAGGTGACGCACTGATAACTTAGTTTCATCCCCTGATCCAGTTAAAAACAACCCACTGTTCACTGTCTTTATCCCTGCAGACAGCACACTGTATCTATCGACTGTAACTCACCTGGAAACAAAGACTGACTCATGCCATGCTGCACAAACTGTGAGAGCATCTGAAATGTGGTTCAGACGTTCCTGCTCCCCTCAGAGGATCACCAGAGTTATCACAACTCCTCCTGATGTTCATCTAGCGCCACCATCAGGCCAGCATTTTATCTAGACTACCAAATACTGTTCTGATGGTCAAAATCCAAAGTCAGCATGAACTAACTAAATTCAACCAATAATATTCACATTCACCCTTCAATAACTGTACTTTATGTACCAGTGTTGGTTTAAATCCTCCAAAACCAGCAAACTTGAACCAGAGACCTTTAATATTCATTCAGATGAGCAGAAATCAGAACGTGTTGCTCGTTCTCATTCCTGAATAAACAAAGGATTTGACAGAGTGGCACACAATAATGAACATGATTCATAGGTTTGATGAACTGATTCAATTAATGTAAAAACGCTTTAATCAGAAGTTTTTGGGCTTTGAATGATAATCAGAGGAGGTTCATGGACGAGTTCCTGCAAACAGAGAGCGAAGGAAATATTTACTCTGGTTGATTTATTAGCACCACAGGAAGCCGTATTCAATTAGCTCATTACTGAAGTCTAATCAAAGTTAATGTTCACTTTCTCAACTTACAGGAGACATAAGAAGTACACCTGTTACAAAAGGTTAAACTGATGTTTAATTCATCTTGTTTGGGTGGAAGAACACAAGAGACAATATTCAGTTTCTCTTAATCCGCTCTTATCCAATAACGCCCCTGAAGACCATATAAGGGCAGGTGGTGTGCTGTGTGCAAACCAACTGTGAGCCTATTGTAACTTCACCCATCGGTTTGTGGAGAACCATTTTGAAGCCTCCAGTTGGCGTTTTGGTCGTCGCTTTAACAGTTAGTCAGAGCCAGCGGAGGTCACGTAAAGCGAGTTGAGCTGCTCTCATTGGCTGCTCATGGTTTGGAAAACATTGGCGGCTCTCAGATAAACAGTAAAATGTGTTTGTGAACAGATTTGGGGAGAGAAATAGTCAACAACAGA
>NW_023339696.1:9862925-9869665 GCF_004916995.1 Morone saxatilis | reverse complement strand
AATCTGGATCCATATCTGATCAGCACTGTTTTGACAGTTTGATCTGAGTTTGGTGCGTTGACTGGACGAATCACTGAGATTGGCTTGTCCATCACCAGGTAGCCACGCCCTAAAGCAATAACCCTGCTTTTTATGGTCCCTGTTTGACTCGTAAATGGGACTCAGTTACTAAATGAACATCATGCTGTATGGGAAGAAGACTGAAACTAGAGACTGAACCAGAAAACTTAATCAGAAACTGTTTACTGAGGGAATAAAGGAATCGCTCATTTTCATAAGTGTATGGTATCTGTCTATGATTGCAAACCAGTGGAGCGCCCCCTGCTGGCCTTTTACCAAATGCCGCTGTTTAAAACACTTTATAATATATCCTTGTTCATTCAACTGTGTATGAACACATCAGTGTTCAACAGCCTCCATGTCTTCAATTAACTGTCGTAGGAACAGGAAAGTGTTTCTCAGCCAGGAAAGGTATGTCATTCCACCTGTAAATTATATATTAATGTATATGTTTTGAATAAATATGAACTCACAGTGAAAGAACATGTCATTACAGCACATGTGTGTGTGTGTGTGTGGATGTATTTGTTTTCATTGGGCTTTTATTTACGGGCCATTATGCTGCAAGTTTCAGCAGCCACTCAAGACCACTTGAGCAGCTGAAATAAGAATCACCATGACAACCGTGGTCAAACTTTTTCAGCCCATTTCAGCTCATTTAAGAGTCGTTGTTTTCTGTCGCAGCAAACTTCAAGGAAACTTCACTCAGTTATTTATTCCTTGTCTGAATCCAATTAACACCATCTGATGTCTTCTCCTCTCCATAATCCCTTTGTGTGTCTGACTGTCTGTATATTTGGCCTGTGCTGTATCTGTTCCCACCTGAAAGGGACTGTAGGACATTATTCATCGTGGACAGTTTTGCTGGTGTGCCAGTAATGCTGGGCAATTGTGGGTTAAACAAGTCTGGATTAAGTTAATCTGCTGGACAATCACAGCGGGGCTCTGCAGATGATCGCATGAAGGAGCTTTAAAGTCACATGTTTCAAGAACCCGACTTGAAGAAATAAAACATCGTGTATATTTCTCCACATTGAAAGAACAAACAAAAGTGAATGTTTCTGCTCCGTGGAAGCGAATTATAATTTTACAACCTGTAAACTACATACACCCTCTGTCCTTACAGTCTCACTCGATAAAGAAAACTCTGGGAAAATGTCCAACAAGTCGCCTAAACATTCACCTGCTCCCTGCAGATGGTCTGAAGGCGACTTCCCTTTCTCCCTCCGTTTCCCAGCCATCAAGTCTTTTATTTTCAATACCGACTTCAAGATTTGATTCAATTTCCAACTTTCAACAACGACAGCATATCGATCGATACCTCTCTTCACAATTTAAATTCTGGTTGTTATGTCTAAGTCCAGTAAAGGCAAATGAACATCTATGAGAAAAACGATTCAAATCAACCACGACGCTTCCATTTTTAGCAAGACATGTGGACCTGGTTTTTATATCAATATTTAATATATATAATATGTAAATAAAATAATATAAACCACGACTGCCCGAAGTTCTGGTCCAATTTTGGTAAATGAAAATGTGGTGTGGCAGAAATTGGAAAAAAAATAAAAGTTCCTTAATGGTTGATTGTGGAGTGCTTTTACCGTGGCTCTCCGATGTAGTTCACTGTTTTATCAGCTGTTTCTGTTTAATTGTTAATACACTAAATATATATGAAATATCCATAAATTTTGTTTAATTTCAGTGAAATTCAAACTGTTTTCGAAAATTTAATGTCGACGGCAAAGGTTTGAGAGTGCGGTGTGTAAACGTGAGGTTTGTATTTAGTTTAACCTGCGACGAATTTCAAGACCATTTCAGACGAAGGAAACGAACTGGTGTCCAATAACTTTACAGTTGTTGACCTGGTGAAAGCTTCGTCATCCTGTAAGTAAGCCAGCTCTTTGTCCTTGGTTCAACTGGGTCGTCCCAGGTTTCTAAAATATCACTTTGTATGATTATAATCTTTGTATTGATCAGCGGCTCAAAAAAACTTGTGGTGCAACAATCCTCTTGATACTTTTGGTCCCGGGGGACGAGGAGCAACTCCTTGAGTTTTCTTTCTTCTTGGGTTTCTCTGAGACTGTCAGGACTGATGAAAGTGTCACTGAGACTGTTTCCAGTCAGTTACTGGTTATAAAGGATGCACACAGCACTGAAGATGAAATTCAACATCACAGTCCAGAGTACTGATGTAAAGAGATAATAGGTTGTTGTTTGCCGGGTGGAGCTGAAGTTGAAGAGAGACTGGTCAACACAATCTCCAGTTGTAACAGACACAGGGAGTGTGTGGATGCCTGTGGGTGTGAAGAGATTCAATTTTGGAGAAGCAAGTTACTTTATTTTGTTTTAATGAAAGCCACGTCAGTCCTCCTCCTCCTCCTCCTCTCCTCCTCACTCCGCTCACTATTCTCTGTCCTTGGATAATAAAAGTTTTGCTGTGTGAAGAGGAGTTTCCCTCTGGGGAAGATGTTCACGAGATGTCTGATATAAAAATTGTATAATCAACAATTTAAAAAAATGTCCTTGAGCTGTCTTCCCAGAAATCTGATTTCAAAACTGAGGAACCATTCTCCAGTTTTGAGGTTTAACATTAAGCTTCCAGCGCACTCCGTCTTCATTTTAAATCTTGAGTTGTTATGTAGGAAACTTCAACTGTTAGTAAGGCAACGAAAAATCTACTGAGGAAATGCCTTATTTTTACCCTAAAATCATCAAGACAAAAAAGACAAATCTATTACGAATGGACCCCTGTAAGGTCCAACAGTGTCATCTCTGTTGTTTGTTGTAAACTTATTATCAAGGCTTGAATATGCTCTATATGCTGGAGTTCATTTCAGAACAAACAACCCCCAGAATGTCTCTACATAACAAACTTTGAAATCAGAAGTACTTCTTGGGTGGCGAACGTTGCTCTGGATTGGTTGAAGCCATGGTCCTTCTTGAGACATCTCTCCAGGAAATCTCCGGAGGTGGAAGACTTCCTTGAGCTTCTTGGTTCACATCCCATACCCCCCACAGGTCCCTCCTCTCTCCCAAGCCAGGAGCGCTCAGCAGTTTGAAAGCCAGTAGGTAGTGGATTTGAATCCACTTACACAACTAAACATCTTGTGGCACCATCTAGCATCAGGTAGCTGCGTTTAGCCAGCTTTGACAACCCTGAGAGAACTTGCTGATTATGAATTAGAAACTTCAGCTTCAATGAAACATATGAACATTTCCTATTTGATTGGAAGTTCAGCTGCTGCTCGTCTTCAACAGTTGTGTGAAACTCTCAGGTGTTGCTTCAGATTGCAGCGATTTTCAGAAAACACAATTCCTCAGTTTATCAAGCTGGTAAAATTAAATAAGAATAACGACATTAAATTGAAATTGCCATCCCTTTAGTGTCCTACTGAATGTGTGTGTTTCTTTTTGTAACTTGGGTAAAAACAAGGAAATTTGATCCTATTTAAGAAGTGCAGTAAGATTGAAACTTAATGTGATTAAAACTATGATTTTATAAGTCAAAATGTACATAAAACAACTTGTAACTTGATATAAGGCTACTACACAGTCACATACACCGTTTCAAAGTTTACTGTTAACATTTTAAAGGGTTTTCATCCAAAATCTAGAAAATAAAGGTCATGTATGATATTCCCTTTGACTCCTTGGTCGCTCGAAGAGGTTGCATCTTGGATGGCTCAGTCTAAGTACTGTTCCGATTCTCTGGAGTTTATATAAGGGGAAGGTAAATAGTTACAGGGTATGGCGTTCCATTGCTCCTAATTGATTTGCATATCTGTCCACCGATTTAAAATACTCAAATAATACTATAAATACTGCCCTGAACGTCAATGTAAGTACATGTTTCAAATTCAAATTCAAGGTGAATTCAATTTTATTTGTATGAGGCGGCCAATGTATAACAGAAGTTAGTCCTGCAAGGTCACTGTTTCAAAATAAGAGCAGGTCGGTAGACGAACCTCCTTATAATCTTATTTCAGCAGAGACCCAACAGTACCACGCATGAGCAAGGACCGTTGGAGGAGCAGGGGAAGGGAAAAACTGCCTTTAAGAGGCAAATCTGGAAGATTTATAGACCTCTACAACACTACAGTCCTTCATTATGATGCTATTTGTTACATTTTACCTTTGTTAACAGATCTCATCAGCTCTTTTACTTATTGTGATTTCGATAATATTTCGATTAATTGTGCAGCGCTAGCACTGGAACATCTCTAATATAATTTATATATCTACTTTTGAACTTGTCAGACAGGCAAACTGAGACTTCACTCAATATAAAGTTCTTTAGAAATTCTCACATAGTTTGTAAAACTGATGGATGACAATGACCATCCTTCCACAGGAACTCAAGCTCAACAACACGCCTGCTGCACAGTGAGGATCATAAAAGGCAGATTATTTATAATCAGAGCTGCAATTTGAGGCCAACTGTCCCTCCACTCGGATTCTGGCTGTTTGTAGAGGAGAATAAAATGTCAGACAACCTTTATTTGATTGATTGATTAGATGAGTCTGTCACAGTTCAGCTGACCGGCGTTCACGTCCTTTGGTGGAAGAGTCAGTTAAATGTGAATCTGTTTCCTTCTGAAGAACGGCAGCGCTTCAGAGAACATCTGTTATTGATCACTCATTATCGATCGCTTATTATCCCTTAAAGGTATGAGAGAGCAGGAAGAGGAAGCAGCGTTACTCTCATTAAAGGAGGCCGAGCCAGTTGAGACAAAATGTAAAGTTTGTACAGAATACATTATTTATATTAGAATATATGGATGATATTGATCAGAATACACTGTATACTTATGGCTTATTGATCAGAAGTGGCTGCCCTTTGTCTGTTTTTAAACGTGAGTGCTTGTTATCTCCTCCACAGTGTATTTATTGAGCTGGTTTTATGTCCTTGTGCTTCAGAACAGATAATTAAGTGACTGATTGGATTAGATCAGACACTGTGCTGTAAAAGAAGGTTTAATGTTTTTAACCTGCAGCCGATCTGTTAATGTGCTGACATTCAGACTGCTGCTGCTGGAAGCTTCACGTAATGTCTTGAGGTCGAAAGTCCAACCACCGTTGTGACTTTTACATGAGAGTGACTGGAGGTCTTTTTCAAACAATAAAATGTAGTGAGCTGCGTCTCTGTCCTCGTTAGGACTGATGACATTTAACAAAAAATCTTCACTCCTCAAGTTTAATCTTCAGCGTTTGATTTATTTATGCCAAAATGTCGTGTTTCACCTTGTCCTTTAATTCTCTTTGTTTGTAATATTTTCATGTAATTATCATATTAAAATGCATCTTTATGTCTCAGTCTGTGGTATCAGTCAATAGTATTTGTACAGCATTATTATATATTTGTTTTACTCCACAAGAACATATTTTGTTTGTCAAGGCAACAGAAGTATATGAATGAATATATTAATCAATCATTATGTAAAGTGCATTAACGAAGAGTTGTTGACACAGTGGTTTTCTCTGCACTTTCTTACTGTATGAACTGTATTTACCTTTGTTTTAATTATTGTTTTTTAATGTGCCTTTATCATTTGATGATTCAATGTTTCTGCTTTCTTAATGTATTAATATGCAATTACTAATAAACAAATATATGCATATATTTATGTCCATACAGGAAATAATTCTGCTGGTCTTTTGAGTCTGCAACTGGTTGCAAACAGCAGCAACAATAACATGGTTTCATCTTCACATAAAAACAAACAGCCTCCTCTCATCCTTCACTCTGTCGGCTATAAACACAAATAACCTGAAAAGTAAGTCATTTCCCCCTGGGATTATTAAAGTATTTCTGATTCTGATTCTGATCAGCTGCTGGAATATTGTCCATAATACTGATTATTAATGCTCATTATGCTAATTGGGTTAATATCTGTCAGTGTGTAACATTAAACCTTTAACATTTGAACAAATACTGTCTGTAAAATTATGAATATTTTAGTAAACACAAAAATAAAACATTATTTATGGCAGTAAAACATTTATTAAAAAGTATCTATCAGGAACAGTAGAAGTGGTTTTGTCCATCCCAGCGGTGCTGATCTTTCTTTCCTCTCGCCATGAAAACCCATTACCTTCCTGGTGATGTCACAGCCGCCGCGGTCTCCACGGTAACGGGCTGCAGCCGCGGTGTCCTGGAGCTCCGGTGGAAACCTTGGAAACAATTACAGCTGCAACAAACATCATTACAGGAAGGAAACAGCGCTCCCACACTCGACCTGATCACAGCCAGCATTAAAGAGTCCCCTCTGAGTTTCATTATCCACCAAAGATTATTAATAATAATAATAATAATAATAAATAAATAAATAAATACATAAATAATAATAATAATTAAAAATAATAATAAATAAATATATAAATAATAATAATAATTTAAAAAATAATAATAATAATTAAAAAATAATAATAATAATAATCTGCATTTATTGAAAGCTCAGATCCAGAGTGAAGTTTCTGACTCACACCTGATGACTCGCTGATCACCTGACTCACACCATTGGTTAGCTTTATGCTCATAAACAGACTGGAAACTGTTAGCCTAGCTTCAATGTTTAACAGTTCACCTGCCAACACCTGTGAAGATCACTAAAAGCCCCGCCCCTTTTCGCTCTGTGGTCCAATCACAGTTGAGCAAACCTCGGTCAACTTCCTTCTTT
>NW_023339696.1:9857958-9862825 GCF_004916995.1 Morone saxatilis | reverse complement strand
TCAGGAAACTGTTTACTGAGGGAATAAAGGAAGTCGGCTCATTTTCCATAAGACTGTATGGTATCTGTTTATATTGCAACCAGTGGAGCGCCCCCTGCTGGCCTTTACACAAAATGCAGCTTTAAACACTTTCAATATATATCCTGTCATTACAAACTGTGTATGAACACATCAGTGGTTACAAACAGCCTCTGTCTTCAATTAACTGTCGTAGGAAACAGGAAAGTGTTTCTCAGCCAGAAGGTTAATGTCATTCACTGTAAATTATATATTTAATGATTATATGTTATTAGAATAAATATGAACTCACAGTGAAAGAACATGTTCATTACAGCACCTGTGTGTGTGTGTGTGTGATGTATTGTTTTCATTGGCTTTTATTTACGGGCCCATTATGCTGCGTTTCCCAGCAGCCACTGCAGAAGCACATTGAGCAGCTGAATAGAGAATCACCATGACAACCGTGGTCAAACTTTTCAGCCATTTCAGCTCATTTAGAGTCGTTGTTTCTGTCAGCAGCAACTTCAGGAGAACTTCACTCAGTTATTTATTCTGTCTGATCAATTAACACCAATCTGATGTCTCTCTCTCATTAATCCTGTGTGTCTGACTGTCTGTATATTTGGCTCTGTGCTGTAATCTGTCCCCATCCTGAGGGACTGTAGGACATTATTCATCTGGACAGTGCTGGTGTGCAGTAATGCTGGGCATTGTGGGTAAACAAGGAGTCTGGATTAATGTTAATCTGCTGGACATCACAGCGGGGGCTCTGCAGATGGATCGCACTGAAGGAGCCTTTAAAAGTCACATTTCAAGAACCCGACTGAAGAAATAAAACATCGTGTAATATTTCTCACATTGAGACAACAAACAGTGAATGTTTCTGCTCTGTGAGCGAATTATATTTACAACCTGTACAACATACAACACCCTCTGTCCTTACAGTCTGCACTCAGATAAAGAAAAAACTCTGGGAAAAATGTCTCAAACAAGTCGCCTAAAACATTCACCTGCTCCCTGCAGATGGTCTGAAGGCGATCCTTCTCCTCCGTTTCCAGCATCAAGTCTTTTATTTTCATCACCACCTTAGATTTGATTCATTTCCAACTTTCAACAACAGAACAGCAATATCGATCGATACCTCTCTTCACAATATTTAAATCTGGGTTGTTATGTAGTCCAGTAAGGCAATGAAACATCTACTGAGGAAACGATTCAAATCCAACCACACGCTTCATTTTTAGCAAAGCAGCACTGTGGACCTGGTTTTATATCAATATTTAAATATATATAAATATGTATAAAAATAATATAAATCCACCGACTGCCGAAGCTTCTGGTCAATTTTGTAAATGAAATGTGGTGTGCAGAAATGTGGAGAAAAAAAATAAGTTCTTAACTGGTTGATTGTGGAGTGCTTCTACCGTTGGCATCTCCGATGTAGTTCACTGTTTATCAGCTGTTCTCTGTTATTGTTATACACTAAATATAATATGAAATATCCATAAATTGTTTAATTCAGTGAAATTCAAAACTGTTTCGAAAACTTTAATGACAGACGAAGGTTTGAGAGTCGGTGTGTAAACGTGAGGTTGTATTTAGTTTTAAACCTGCGACAATTTCAGACATTTCAGACAGAAGAAACGGACTGGGTGTCCAATAACCTTTACAGTTGTTGACCTGGTGAAAGCTCGTCATCTGTAAGTAAAGCCAAGCTCTTGTCCTGGTTCACTGGTCGTCCCAGGTTTCTAATATCACTGTATTGATTATAATCTTTGTATGTGATCAGCGGCTCAAAACTTGTGTTGCAACAATCCTCTGATACTTTGGTCCCGGGGACGAGGAGCAGCTCCTGAGTTTCTTTCTTCTTGGGTTTCTCTGAGACTGTCAGACTGATGAAAAGTGTCACTGAGACTGTTCAGTCAGTTACTGGTTATAAAGGATGCACACAGACTGAAGATGAAATTCAACATCAACCAGTCCAGAGTAGCTGATGTAGAAGAGATAATGAGGTTGTTGTTGCCGGGTGGAGCTGAAGTTGAAGAGAAGACTGGTCAACACATCCTCGTTGTACAGACACAGGGAGTGTGTGGATGCCTGTGGGTGTGAGAGATTCATTTTGGAGAAGCAAGTTCTTTATTTTGTTTTAATGAAGCACGTCAGTCCTCCTCCTCCTCCTCCTCCTCCTCCTCCTCGCCCCGCTCACTATTCTCTGTCCTTGGATAATAAAAGTTGTTGCTGTGTGAAGAGGAGTTTCCCTCTGGGGAAATGTTCACGAGATGTTCTGATATAAAAATGTAATAATCAACACTTAAAAAATGTCCTTGAGCTTCTTCCAGAAATCTGATTTCACTGAGGACCATTTCTCAGTTTGGAGTTTAACATTAAGCCTCTCAGCGCACTCGTCTTCATATTTAAATCTGAGTTGTTATGTAGGAAACTTCACTGTCTAGTAAGGCAACGAAAAATCTACTGAGGAAATGCTTAATTTTTACCCTAAAATCATCAACAAGACAAAAAAAGACTAAATCTACGAATGGACCCCTGTAGGTCCAACAGTGTCATCCTGTTGTTTGTTGTAAACTAGTTATCAAGGCTTGAATATGCTCTATATGCTGAGAAGTCATTTCAGACAAACAAACCCCAGAATGTCTCTACATAACAACTTCTGATCAGAAGTACTTCTTGGGTGGCGACGTTGCTCTGGATCTGGTTGAAGCTCATGTCCTTCTTGAGACATCTCTCCAGGAATCTCGGAGGTGGAAGACTTCTTGAGCTTCTGGTTGTCAAACATCCCCACTACCCCACAGTCCCTCCTCTCCTCCAGCAGGAGGCGCTCAGCAGTTTGAAAAGCCAGTAGGTAGGTGGATTTGAATCCCACTACACCAACTAAACCATCTTGTGGACCATCTAGCATCAGGTAGCTGCGTTAGCCAGCTGACACCCTGAGAGAACTGCTGATTATTGAATTATGAAACTTCAGCTTCCATATGAAACATATGAACATTTCCATATTTGATTGGAAGTTCCAGCTGCTGCTCGTCTTCCACAGTGTGTGAAACTCTCAGGTGTTGCTTCAGATTGCAGCGATTTCAGAAACACAATCCTCAGTTTATCAGCCTGTAAATTATAAAGAAATAACACATTAAATTAAATTGCATCCCTTAGTGTCCTACTGAATGTGTGTGTTTCATTTTGTAACTCTGGGTAAACAGGAAATTTGATCTATTTAAGAAGTGCAGTAGATTGAAACTTAATGTGATTAAAAACTATATTTTATAAGCTCAAATGTACATAAAACAACTTGTAGACTTGATATAAGGCTACTACACAGTCACATACACCAGTTTCAACAGGTTTACTTTACATTTTAAAGGGTTTTCATCCAAAATCTAGAAAACTAATTAAGATTGAAACTTGGAAGAAGTTCTCTGGGAGGTAGAAAGACAGGCCCAGAGCTTAGAGGTTTGGTTCAAAGGCGCCCTCGCTCGGGGTCCTGAGACCTTTTCATGGATGTCTTTGGATGATCGAGTCAGCCTCAGTCAGGCAGATGGTCTCGGTCTTCCTGGCCTTAATGAATTTGCTACCTCCTTGGAGCTCCAAGAGAAAGCAACGAGCTACAGTTACAGTTGTCTAGATAGATAGATAGATAGATAGATACTTTATTTATCCCAAGGGAAATTCAAGAAATCTCTAGGCCTTTGCGTTCCTTAGCTAGGGCCATTTAGATGTCAAAGGTCGAGAGGTCACAATGTAAAGTCAATTGGGGCCTAGTCACCAATATGTTTGAGACCTGTTTGGTACAATGTGCTGATGGTGTCTTTGTTTGTGTTCCTCTGTAGTCCCAATGACTAACAACAGAAACAGTTTCCTGCTGAGTGTAAAACTACAACTGTAAATCAGAACCCTGCAAAGCTCGAATGGCAAATATAAAAGCTAATCCCTGTCAGATCTACTTTGGGAACAGACGGAGGGGATCAGGACACGGCAAACCAGGGAAATGTTTGGGATCAATTTGGTGGTATCTTCTGCTGCCAACACGCCCTCGGGTTTATTCCCATATCTGCTCCTCTTGTTATATTTCCTCAGAAACGTTTCCTCGAGGGATTCATTGAAGGTAAGATGCTAAGAGTCAATATTTAACCTTAAATAGCTTCTGATAAACTCTCAGTTCGAGCTACAATAATATCTGTCTGCCGCGCTCACTGAAGTTAAACTCATTAGTCGCCTGAAGGAGGTTTAAATAGAAACAAAAGCTTCATATTATATTAAATCTTCTGTAATTGATGTGAACACTGTGGAAGAGTTTGTTTGTCTCCCACAGGCAGCTGCTGGAAACTGAACACTGTAATCTTTAACATTGGTCTGTCAGACTATAAGCAGACGGTTCATCAGTGGACTTAAAGTGCCGCCATGTTGGAAGACTAAACAAGTGACTGTAATACTGTCAGCACTTTAAATCATTTCTGTGGGTTTCTTAACGCAGAGTGCAATGTTACCTGTACCTGTTCAACCATGTCCATCATCTGTATGAGTTCAACCAACGGTAGTGGGAGTGGGCGGGACTTAAACTGGACATTGGTTGAACTGTAAGTGGGCGGGACTAACAGGAAGTGGTTAATTTGAGCCTCAAACTGTGAGTTGTTCATATTTATTAGGAAATTGTAAGAGCTGAAGCTTCAGAAGAAGAGTAAGAGATTGATTTAGAAAATGTTTTTTTTTAATAAAAGTGAAGGAAACGTTACAGATGTTCGTGTGGCTAAAACAATGAGGAACATTCATTATCTGTTTTTAAAACCTCCAGAAACCATCTGAGAATAATATTCTTTTATTATGTTGACATACGTATTTCTGATAAGCCCCCCCC
>NW_023339696.1:9851695-9857858 GCF_004916995.1 Morone saxatilis | reverse complement strand
TGTTGTTTGTATATCTGGAGTGTTAGGGTTATCCCCTAACCCTGGAGTGAAAATAATTTCTTTATTTCTTATTAAAGTATTTCTGATTCTGATTCTGATATCTGATATTCACATTTTTGACAAAAAGTGGCAACCATTTGTTCCACCGTGAACTGTAAAACCAGATACGTTAATTTAACAAAAAAATTGGTGAAACTAATCACATCGAATAATTTTAGGAAAAAATGAAAAACTTTCTTTTTTAAAGTGACAATTAGTTTTTTAATTTTTATTTGTACTGTGAAAACAAAATACCCCAGAAAATCTTAAATTAGTGTCACTTAAAATTAATATCTTATCTTTTTTACAAAATTGAGTTTGTGTTAGTTAAAGGTTTCAACAATTATTTGGAGTTAAAATAAGTGTGTAAAGACCTCGATGCCTCTGGAAACAACCCCAATGTGTTCACCGGTCGTCCGCCAACAGAAGGTTAAAAGTGACCTTTACAATATAATCTCATTTTACAATCCTCGTATCAGAACACTAAACATTTTAACAATCATGTACATTTATTCACATATCTGCACAAAATACAAATATATATTTATTTACTGTCTCTGTATCTGCAGAGCATTTTCAGACATCATATTTATTCTCCTGCAGGAGCTTTACTGTCCTCCATTTTGGCATCTTTACCTGCGAGAGTCTGAAGTCCCGGCGTGTCGGGCTCATTCTGGATCGCCCTCCCCAACACAAACATCTTATAAAGTGGCAGGAAATCCAGTCTCATCCCTGCTGATCCACCCAAAGGTGTGACGGGAGGTAGATGCCCCCCCGACTGATGCCAGGGAGCCAGAGGAATGAGGGAGTAGCCGAGGTCACTGCAGCCGAGCATCCGAGGAAAATGAAATAATGATAAGTTTTTTACCCTTTAGTTCAAAGAGTTTGTTACACAACGAGTAAATCTGTCACTTGACACAACTAGTGTCTCACATCATTTACACAGACTGTCCCTGCTCCTGGTCTCAACTTACTCAGGCTGGAAGATAAACTCTTTAAAAAGTGGAAAATTAAATTAATTTAATTTCATTTGCGTGGAGAAGGATCTGAAACAGACCAGAAATAATCCATGAAGCAATGGTTTGTGGGTAACTGGTTGATTCAGCTCAATGCAAAGATTTATCAATATTTTTAATTGTCTGGGAACCCCCTTTTTCACCAACGCCAACCTAGTTCTGGTCTGGTTTAAATTAAGAATCTTCTAAGAACCGGTTTGATTTTCCACGAGTTGGAGAGCCACGATACAGTCACTGTATCTCTAACGTTAGCTGTTTTTACCAAGGTTACGCTACCTGGCTGGCTGTTTGGGTAATGTTAGCTGACCAACTGCTAGCTACCTAGCTAACATAACAGCTAATAAATACATTTTTTAAATATTTAATATATTTATTTAAAGATGGACAACTTGACAGCTCTCTCCGTTTCCCCCTGGTGGCTGACTGCAGAATAGCTCATAAAGAGGGTTTCTGTAATTTCAGGTCCTTCTTATCACGCTGAAGTGTTCATTTTATCATCAGTTTGGATTTAATTCGTTTTTAAAGAATATAAAAGGGGGGTTTCACATCATGATTAACAGCTGAGCCCTGCTCGCCACTGAGTCGGCCGGTGTTCGACCTTAATACCACGGCGCCGACCTCGATCACTACTGCACAGACTCCGAAAGGTGAAAGGTGGCAGCATCCGTATCGAGATATTCTGGTTCATTAGTACAGTGGGAGGAAGTGGAGACAGCCATCTGGTGCTGCACTGGAACCAGTTTTCCTGTCCGAGAGCTGGTTCCAGATTAGGCTCCGAACCAGCACTCTTGGTGGAAAAGGTGTAGGCACTTTGTCTTTGGCACTTCCTCAACCTCAAACCATCGATCCTCGTGTGACCACAGTTTGATCCAATCTGTGAGTTCGTTCACACGCAGCTCTCGTCCTTGTCTCTGTGTCTTTTATCCGGCCGACACATCTCCGTTTCCTGTCCAGGTAAAGAAAAGTCCTTCACCTCGCCACTAGAGTGCGCATCTCCATTTCGTATCTTCTCAACGTTGCCCAGAGGCAGCTGGGTGGAGCTGTAGGCCAGCGGCGGGATGGTGTTCACCAGTATGAGCTGGAGAGGCTTCTTCTCCGGCTGGTATTGGCAGCGAACGTAGCGCAGGAACGCTGCTCGGTATGTTTTATTGAACAGCGTGTAGACCAACGGGTTCACGGCGGAGGACAAGTACCCCACCCAGACGAAAACGTTCAGCAGGCCTCCCATGAGTCCTGCATCACACACCACTGGGTTGCACACCACCACCAGCACGTTGGTGATGAAGAACGGGCACCACATGACCACAAAGAGAAGAAACACCACCCCGAGGACTTTGGACGCTTTCTGCTCGTTGCTGATGGACTGCATGGTGCGGCGTCCGAACAGTGAGCCGGAAACGCTCCCGCGGGCGCCTCCCAGCCCACTGCTGCTCCCTCTGCCACCGGCCTCGCGGCTTATGGAGCGCCTGAAGAGTTTCTCTGAGGACAGCGAGGTTTGCGGTAAGAAGCTCAGGGTGAAAGTCGTGCTCCATTTGGGGCGCGGGACCAGCTGGTCCAAGCAGAGGGTGGCTTCGTTCTGCAGCGCGTTGATGGTCAGGAAGTAGGTGACGACCATGATGGTGAGGGGCACGAAGAACGCCACGAAGGAGCCGACCAGCACAAAGTTGTTATCCGTCAGCAGGCAGCTGCCATCTTTGAAGACCTTGGAGTGGTCTCGGAGTCCGAGCACGGGAATCGGCATGGAGATCCCTGCGGAGAGGAAGCAGGACATTAAAACATGGAAGAATCTGTGAGAGTCAGTAAATATTTGTGGTTGTTTGTGTAAGAGATTAGAAACAGTTGGAGAGATTGTCTGCAGCAACAGTGTGAAATCCCTCCATTGCAAATACAGTAGAAGAACTACGGAAGCCCTAGAAGGCAAGTTTCTTTCAGTTTTTGGTTTTTGGTCTATTAAACAAGTGAAACGTTATCTTATTGTTGTAACTTTCATTTCGACCAGAAGAAGCTGCAGTGAATTAAATTAAAATACATTTCTAGCCAAAATAAAGATGTGACAGTTACACTTGCTAACAGACAATATGTACATTGTGTTTAGAGTTAAATTAAAAGTATTATTTCATCTGTTTTCACTAATAAATCAATAAGAAATAACTTTCGTCTTTCAGGGCCTCCATATATTTCAGATTATTATCAACAAAATGTTAAGCAAGGACTAGTTGTTGACAACTTGTTTATGATGTTTCCGATGTAAAGCACCAGTGTAAACAGACCAAACTCAAGTACAACAGTTTAATCAATAACGGCATTAAAACAAACATTAACTGCTGATAAATATGGAATATAAAATATGTTTGTTTCCTGTGTCTATGAACGCTCTTTGTGTTAAATCATGTAGACATTTAATCAGTGCAGACAATAAGTAACCAGTAATTACACAACTAATTGCACTAATGCAGCCAACAATAATTCATACTATGTAAACCGCTCACATGTGAATAATTTAATATTAATACAACAACAAAGAGAAATAATAATCAGGAATAAAAACAGTTTAATAAGAATATATCAGACAACACTACAGCCATGCTAGTGTAAGCTAACATTATCCAGCTAACAGCACAATCAGACAATATGTTTCACTAACTTAGCAATAATGTTAGCTTTGACTTTGGACTTTGTGTTGGACTCTGTGCTGTGGTGGGTGTTGGCCGTTTGTAGGCGTTAACGGACTCCACTCACACTGACTCACACACACTGATCAATACATACAAATAATAGAGAAAATGCTGCATTGCACCTTTTACAGCCTCCTCATTACGGCTGCAAACCTACAAAATGACATTTTGCTGGAATCCTTCCATCCTTTGGTGAGATCCAACCGCGGTGTAACCTCGAGCGCTCTGTCAGGTTGTTATTTGACATTTTTAAACGTGTCAAATTTTCCATTAAGTCTGGTGCTAAAACTCTATTTTACCGTGTCTATGTATCGGTGTGGGAGGTTGTCAGCAGCCTCAGTGGGTCTGAGGTCTGCAGTTACAGCTCAACTCATATTAATGTACTTTCTATAAATATAATAATATCTCTATTAAAGCTGGAGGCAGGAAATAGGGTGTTGGGGGTGAAATATGCTGCTTATAATTGATCTTCCTCAGCCTAAATTCACATTTTTGTTGTCCTCCTCTGCAATTACAATAAATCTAATAAAAACTGTCCTGAAAGAAGTTTTGGATGAGCTGGATCCATATCAGCAGCAAACTGGATGGGAGGAGATAAACTGAGCACTCTTCCTCATGCAGGGTTCTCATTACCTGCTCCTCACAAACAGGAGGACAGAGGTAGAGCGGGGAGAGGAAGAGGAGGAGGAGGAAGAGGAGGAGGAGGAGGAAGAGGAAGAGGTTGAGGGCTGACAGACAGGAATAGCTGCTGCGTGTCGGTAGCAGAGGGCCAGTGAATGTTTCTCAGACAAATAAACATAAAGACAATATTCATTTTCACACAAAGAAATGATTGATCCTGTAAATTATCAATAAAGCAATAATTAATGTAATAATAATAATTATAATGTAATAATAATTTAATAATATTAATAATGTAATAATAATGTAATACTAATAATAATAATGATAATAATGTAATAATAATGTAATACTAATAATAATGATAATAATGTAATAATAATAATAATAATAATAATGTTATGATAATGTAATTAATAGACAGACTCCGCCCACATTGTTTGATTGACAAGTGAGAGCTGTCTGGGTCTCCATGGTGATCAGTGTGGGTGTGTGTGTTTAAATATCAGCTGTTCACATGTTGTTTGTTTGTGGAGGTGATGCTGTTGATGCGGCAGTAAACCCCCCCACCCCACACTCACACACACACACACACACACACACAGAATCCAGAAATCAAAAGCTGGTTTGTGGTCTTCCTCCCGCTCTCCCTGATGGCAACCCTCTGCTCCAAATACATGAAATCAGAGACGGGAGAGGAAGAGGCTCGACAGACGAGGGAGATAAAAGGGGATCAGGAGAGAGAAAACAGAGGAGGGAGAAACTTCAGACACAGAGGAGGAGAGAGAGGAGAGACTTTCAGAATAACACTGATCCAACAGTCAATAAACTCTCAGCTTTAACATGAAGTGTTTCATTATCAATATTCTGTCCCAGCTGTTGGACCCAGTGTGGCTCTGCAGAGGTTCAGGTTAGTGTGACCATCAACGTTCATTCATTCAGAGCTCAGACACACACAGTGGAAATGGTGTTAATGTGAAGATATGAGCTTTGGCAGAGACAGAATTCATACAATATTCAAAGCTTTCTGGCCGACAGTAAACTATGTGCAATATATGAACCCATGATGTTACAGCAGGCACCGACCTTTAACCAGGGCACACACACACACACACATACCACCCAAAGAACATTTTAGACTTAGACTTAGACAGACTTAGGCAGACTTTATTTGTCATTTGGATTTTACTGAGTTGTCCTAAAACAGCAGCAGATCAACTGATTATTAAAATATATTTAAACTGCAGCTGTTTAATAAAGTTATTCTAAACATTTGAAAAGATCTTCCCAACTCACATAATCCATCTTTCTGACTGTAGATAATAACAGCAGTGAGACTCAGACTGAGTGGATCATAATCAGTAAGACGTGAGCGCCACTAAACTCTAAAACACTGATCAATACTGAACATCCATCCAGGACTTTTCTGCCTAACATCAGATTTCTCTGCATCCTTTCTGGAGAACTGAACTGATGCAGGTTTGTGACGTTACTGTCAGTGTGAGGACGTTACTGTCAGTGTGAGGACGTTAATGTCACTACGTGGACGTTACTGTCAGTGTGAGGACGTTACTGTCAGTGTGAGGACGTTAATGTCACTACGAGGACGTTACTGTCAGTGTGAGGACGTTAATGTTACTACGTGGACGTTACTGTCAGTGTGAGGACGTTACTGTCAGTGTGAGGACGTTAATGTCACTACGTGGACGTTACTGTCAGTGTGAGGACGTTAATGTCACTAGGTGGACGTTACTGTCAGTGTGAGGACGTTAATGTCACTATGAGGACGTTACTGTCAGTGTGAGGACGTTA
>NW_023339696.1:9851388-9851600 GCF_004916995.1 Morone saxatilis | reverse complement strand
GACGTTACTGTCAGTGTGAGGACGTTACTGTCAGTGTGAGGACATTACTGTCAGTTTGAGGACGTTACTGTCACTACGAGGACGTTACTGTCAGTGTGAGGACGTTAATATCACTACGAGGACGTTAATGTCACTACGATGACGTTAATGTCACTACGAGGACGTTACTGTCACTACGAGGACGTTACTGTCAGTGTGAGGACGTTACTGTC
>NW_023339696.1:9849223-9851288 GCF_004916995.1 Morone saxatilis | reverse complement strand
GTGCGTGCGCGTGTGTGTGTGTGCAACAATGTGTAAATCCTGATGTGTGTCTAATCAGATCACAGCGTAACCACGACTCACAGCGGGAACATTAGCAGGCTTGACTTAATGCCAGCCACTGCGCTCCCAGGTGGAAACATCAGCGCTCCTTCCTCCTCCTCCTCTTCCTCCTCCTGGGTGAGCTTTAATCAACCCTGAAATGATCCTGTTGGGTTGGTGGGCGGCGAGCGCGGCACCGAGGCATGTTTGGGCCGGAAGGCAGGACCTGCTGCCCGCCAGGCTGACATCACGTTCCCGAACTCTTCCTCCTGTCAACTGTGTGCAGCTTCAGCCTGCAGCTGTTTGCATATACATGTTAGAAACTGCTAAAGAAATATAAAGTGCGTGGGCGAGTGGAACAAAATGCTGGCAGGGAGAATTTGAGCTGAACTCTTAGAGGAAGAGGACATTAAACGGAAAAACATCAAAACTCAACTAATTACAGAGTGGAAGAGAGAGAGGGAACATTACTGCAGAACAAACTGAGATTGTTCCTGCTCATTATCTACAAACTGTCACTTTACCTTACCAGTTACATTTTAGTCCGCTGGCTCTAAACCAGCAGTTAGTTGTTAGAGTTCATTAGACGAAAAGGAAGATCATGTAAAACACACACAGTAAGAAACAAATAAACTCATTGCTGCCTCAACCCTCCATCCTCTGATAGTGTCTGACTTCTCTTTGGGAAGCTGCAGCCTCCTGGTTCGTACGTCCTCCTGGTTCGTACGTCCACAGCCGTGGAGGAAGTACGAGGATGTTAAGGATGGGGCAGCAAGGAGCATGGACGAGATGAGAAAGTGCACTGCAACAAAAGATCACCTGATCTAACATCTTGCAAGTAGACCTCCATCACATCAGACTCTCAGTCTAGTAAACCTTCACGTCTGGAGCTAAAAATGAAACACCTCCCTGCCCTCGTTGTTCTGGAAGAGGAACCCTGGAACACCTCCTCAGCAGCTACCCAAAACTTTTGGTGGTGCCATGACCAGCTGCTTGAGGCAAATGAGAGTGTAGCCACAGCCATTAACACCAGTGGGCCACGACCAGAACATCATGTTCCTCAGAGAGACTGCAATGAAGTTCCCTGTCTGAATAACAACAACATGGCTTCGACCAGAGTCAGCTGAGCAGATGATCATGCTGGAGCGCACAGTGTCCACAGCCGATGGACGAAGCCAATGAGAGGAAGCACCACCAAGTGACATCACTGATGATGTATCTTTATCTAGCTAATTAAAGACTAAAACAAAGGTAAAATACATACAGAAATAGTGTTAGTGTGTTAATATCCTCGCAGCACTCTCTGCTCTTTATACGCAAATATCTCTACATGAGGGAATTATCCGACATTGCATCACAAAAACAAACGAGTGGTTTCTCTTCGGAGCCTCTGAGGGCCGAGAGGAACTGGTTTCCTGTCAGAGACGAAGCACAAGCGGCAACAAACTACAAATCAAATTAAAGTAAGTGGCCCCAGGCGGGAGAAACTCATCCACATCAGGATCTGAAACCACTCTTCCTGGGAACATCATAAAATACAGAATGATGTAGACTCCTCCTTTATGAAGGTTCAGCAGCAGTCAGACCCGACTGCTCTATTAGTGGATTAAAGTCATTATATCAAACAAAGAGCACACATAAAGTCGGCAGATTGAAGTTGTTGCCATCATCACTCCACCAGTTTCATACACCCTAAACGGCTGTATTGTGCAGGGAGAAATCACAAACACTTCACATCATGTTGCGCTGATTCATGCCTTTTTAAATGCTGTAAGTGCCCACAGTCATTTGTAAATGTTGGCAAAAGATTAAAAATCTGAACAAAGTACAGGAGCAATAAATCAAACGCACCCTTCAAGCAGTAACACACACATTGTCCTGATGGCAGTTACAGCCGCTGGAGCTGCTGTCTGAGTGGCTGGAATAAAACTGAACATCATGAAACATCATCACATCTTATTTTGCCATTTTACTTTGGAGGTTTGTGCAAGAAACGACTTCCTGTCAGAAACCCACAGCACTGATA
>NW_023339696.1:9844501-9849123 GCF_004916995.1 Morone saxatilis | reverse complement strand
TTAATCAATAATGGCCCTTAAATTGTTCACTGTTACATTTTTTCTGCCTATTCCTTTGTCTTTTGTTTTTGCGTCCGCAAGTCACATGACTTTCAAATCCCGGCCGTTGAAAGACAAAAAACGATGGTGGCAACATTTCTCTCATTTTTTAAGTGAAAAAAATCAATATTTTTGGAATTATTTTTTCTGCATAAAATACGTTTTTGATTAATTTCTAGCGGAAATATGTAATTTTATTTTCTAATAATTCACTCAGTGAATGTACATAATCACTCTCGCTTGCTTCGTGTTGAGAAGATTTTTCAGATTCCGGCCAGAAAATGTGAACTGAAACGTTTTGTGTTGCTCATGACGCCGCCCCGCCTGCAGAGTTCCACGATAGTGGAAAAATCCTACAATTCATTCTCTTCTTTTGTCTTAAAGATATTTGCGCGGCGGTGTTTTATACACCACCAGCACCAACACCAGTCACTCGCACGTCAAACGTATGTCGCTTTAATAATCAGCCTCTCAGCCCTTGAACTGACGTCTATTCTTGTCGCGATAGCGGTCAACTTACAACATCTGGGCCGTTACTGATGGAGATGCAAGGAACCGTCGCCTTGCGTCGACGTGAGGCAGGCAGCAGTCCTGGCCGCGTGGTCTCCTGTGTGGTTCTACCTGCTCCAACATATCCCTTCAACTCATAAACAAACATTGTTTGTCTTTTCTTAGCAAATAGATCATACATATATACATGCAGTTAAGTCATTATTTGATTAGACAGGTGTGTGCTATTTGATATATTAGGTACGCCTACTATGTTTTCAACAACCATTAAAACGGGAGGAACCTTACCACACGTGGGGCGCGCGTTCTGAATGTCAACACAAGATGAAGAGGGGTCAATGGGATTGTAGTTTTTTATTTAAAACAAATAGAGTCCAGTGGTATTTCCCTAAATCTGGAAGTGTGTAATCTCTCAACATACACTTCGATGCGGAATTCCTCACCGGCGGTTTGAGGGGATTTGTCAAGACACAATTTTTTGGTATCCAGACTTTTAAATATTGTCTTGTTTTCAATGGGGATTCTTGTAATATTTTACAACCCATGAAGCCCCCCCCCCTGTGTGACTATGCACGACAGCAAACTAGCTACCTACAACACACACCTCCAATACACCCTCAACCAGCGAGACCGAAACGGTAGGAGTGACTAATCAAGCGTAGACTAATAATGCAATAATGTTATCGATAATAAAGTACGCCTCGATAAGAGAGCCTATTGAGTTGAAACAGTAAAGCCACATCCAATCTCAGGTTTGTCTGCAATGCAATGATTCATGAGTACCGTTCCCCCCATTTGTGTTTTTCTATAATTGCCTATTTAAACATCTGTTCTGCCATTTCTTGACACAGCTCCCTTGTTCGTCAGTCGTTTAATTTTTTTTACCTGTTTAAAAAATGACTGCAGTGTGCCTATTGGTGCCTCTTTTTCAGCCCAGTTACTATGTTCACAACATGCATCTAAAAACCCCTCAACGTTTTTGCACTTTGGACCAACGTAGCCAGGGTACGTTTTTATATGAGACTGGGTTGCCTTGATACATGGGGCACTAGCTCTACAGGTGAGCTACCAGGGCGCCCCAAACCCTCTCTTCTTTTACTTATCATTTCTGACAATCACATCAGTAGGCTATGAAAGCATATATTCTTTATGATATATAAATATATATAAACAAGATGGATGACTTCCAACATCTCTGGACACCTTTAATTTATGTGTGTGTGTGTGTGTGTGTGTGTTTCTTCCACAGTGGCTCACATAGTAGTAGCAGCACCTGCACTACATGACGTCCCAGGACAAACTGTGTGTCCCCACTGCCAGCAGACAGTGATCACCCAGACACAGCACACAGCCGGGCTGATGACATGGGCCATCTGCGGTGGACTCGCCCTCTTTGGGTAAAACAACCTTTTAGCTAGAAACGTGCTGCACATCTAGTTTCTATCATTTTAAACTAAAAATCAGAAACAAAAAATGTTGTTTTACAAACTATTATTACTTCAGGAACAAAACTAGAAAGTTACAATTCACTTTGTTTTCTCCTACAGGTGTTTTCTTTGCTGCTGTATCCCGTTCTGCATTGATTCGTGTCAAGATGTAGAGCATCGCTGTTCGTCCTGCCACAGAGTCATCTACATATACAAACGAATGTAAAACTATCTTGACTGTGACTGGGGAAGAATAACTCATATTATCTAGCTAATAACCTTACCTGCTCTATTTGAATACTTAAAATAATAATAGAAAATAAAAATGCACTTATTCCAGTCCTATACTGTCCATTTTGTGACTTTTTCCTGCTATAATTTGAATTTTATTGAAATATATCATGAGGCATCACACTGTGAGGAGTTATTATATTCAGTAATCAGTGAAATATTTTATTAAACAAGGGATGTAAACCAATAAACATGCTTGTAGTTCTAGTAGTTATGAGTTGTTTGTCCAGTGTTGAATCCAGTTGGTTGCTGTGTGTTTTTGTGTATTTTCTGCAGTATTTTTAATGTGTTTTCTCTCTGTGCTTCCAGCAATTCTCACATGTTCGTCTTGTCTTATTGTGCTTCACTGTTTGTCATTTTTTATTGTTTGACTGATTGAGTTTATGCTATTTTTCTGTAATTTTCCTTTTGAGAGCATTTTTTTAAATGGAGGAGCAGGGATTTGAATAGAGAAGCATTTATTTAAAGACCCAGTGTGTATCATTTTGCCTAATCTATGGGCAAAAATGGAATAGAAAATTCATAGGTATGTTTCCATTAGTTTATAATCACATGAATATAGGAACCTTTTATATTTACAGACACTGCGAGTTGCCTTCCACAAAGTCCTCCATGTTAAACCACCATCTTTCTACATTACCACAGAAGGGAAAAACCAAACACTAGCTTTAGATAGGGGCGTTTTTCACACATTGGCCACACTTGGAAGGAGATGGTGAAACAACACAGTTACAATCTGCAATTACACAGCTAAATGCCACCGAGTCCTACACACTGGACCTTTAACCATATTCTATTGTGAACAACTCATGTTCTACACCAACTGTTTTTTATTTTTATTTTTATTTTGGATAAGTGAGTTGGATGCAATCAGATGAGAAAGTGATGTTGCGCATCTTTAATTGAGCCCCTCTCAGATGGGAATAAAAAAATAAAGGTGACCATCATTAATTTATCATGATAAATATATGAAATTGGTCCAATGTGACAAAACATATGTTTTACGGTCCCTCAGATAAAACAAGCCTGACATGCTCTAACATACTGGACTGGTGAGAGCACTGTTGGTCTTTCTCCCGCTAACCCTGGGCATTTTCTGCACATAGAATGAGCAAGGAAATACATCTTTAATAAGAGCGGGATAAAAATAACACTATGGTCGCATTCAGACTGCAGGCCAAAGTAACCCAAATTATTTTTTTAATATGTGACAGGTTTTTTTATGACAGTGTAAACAGCACACATGGAATCTCCTTTTCTGATTTGGGCCACTTTCATATGTGGTCCAAATCAGATTCAGGTCTGTTTTTTGGGAACATGTCCTAAGTGTGAACAGTCATATCAGAATAAATGTGACTTTTATGTCACTCTAGATCAACATTCGCCATCTGGGTCACTTCAGAAGAAGAAATTATAGATAAGTAGCCAACTAATAAAAAAGTAACATAACATGAAGCTGTGGATTGGTTTCCCTTCTGACCCAATTTTTGCCACAGCCACCAACCACTAGTGCACACAAATTTTTTTTCCTTGACCACACACTCAGAGACCCATTCAGAACAAGTCAGGTTGTAATACACCAGTTGAAAAAGCATTTTCAGAGGACATACATTTACAATCTTCCACAAATAAATGTTAACACTTCTATTTAGAATTTTTACCTCTCTAATTTCAAAATCTGTTTTTCTACTGTAACTCTTGCAAAACGGATCATATCGGGCTGAGTTTTGGCTACGGTGTGGACTTCATGGCATATTCCTTAGAGGGTTGGGTTAGGATTTGACTCAGGGAGCTGAGAGCTGGCCCTAGGAGAGTATGCTAGAGGTATCTTGTTAATTAAGAAAAACGTGAATGCAATACTTTTTCATCATGTGTCATACAAAAAAACAGACAACAATATAAACAAGAAAGAGAAAGGGGAGTTAATAGATAATTAAAATAGTTAGAATAAGTTATCTTTCATATCAAACATCTTTAAAAATAGATGGAAAGTGTTTTGTTGTTTTTAACTTTAACCTAGCTTAACCATGTCGTGATTTGCTACACATTAAGAACAAATATTACTTGGACCACAGAAAATTGCAAATTAACATTTAAAATCCAGGAATTGACATTATAGACACTACCACTGACCATACACGGTCCAGCAATATACTAGGTTTAGACCTAGTCTTGGTTACATATAAAAATATAAATGCACCTCTTTTACTATCCATACAGCCATGAGGTTTTGTCCGCTGCAGCTAAAATAATAAGAAACATAGACACAAAACAAATGTTTTAACACATTTTTATTTCATATAAACAAGCATCCTTTTTGCACATCCAGGTGTTGAACATCTTACTAATACAATA
>NW_023339696.1:9841315-9844456 GCF_004916995.1 Morone saxatilis | reverse complement strand
TCTGATTCCACTAGGAAGGTTGTGATAAAGAATCACATGATATACATAATCACATAATGATGATATAATGATATGTTGATATAATGATAAATAATGATAATAAAAAGTCATCATAAAACCATGTAAATTACAGTTTCAAATTCTTGCAATCATGCAAGATTTACCTCAGCAGTAAATAGGTCTACAGGTTGTCGAGGAAGTCTTCTCCAAAATTGATCATCTGTCTCAGTGCAACCAATATCAGCACATCAATGTCATCATTCGTCTCGATTTCTGAGTTGTAGTTCTTCACAAGAAAGATGCAGTTCACTGGAATGCCCAGTGTCTCGCTGAATTTCTCAACCTAAGTTTTAAAGTAACAGCATTTCCATTGATCAATAATTGCAAAGTGGTGACCAAAGGAGATTCTTGTTTCCTCTTAACTACAATCCCCAAACCACCAACAGAAACTTACCTGTTCCTTCAGGTAGTCGCTCTTGTAGACATTGTTTATATTTTTTTTTGCCTCAGGACAGGCCAGATCAACCTTAGTGAGGACAGCCAGATGGGGAATCTCTGCCGATACAGAAACCTAATCAGTATTTCAATCATTTATTTTGCTGGTATTTTAATTTTTTTTTCAAAATATTTTTTAATAGTCCATGCATAGTAATAACAACTGATGCCTGCTCTTACTCATTTTACTGGCTGCTAGTCTGATGTCTCTCATCTTCTTTATAACTTCATCAGTTAATAAAGACACCTTGTCAGCAGGACAGACAGAAACCAGAACATGAACTCTATCATCCAAGGTGGGAGATGAGTTGTAGTGCTGATCACTCTTCGTCAATTGGTTTTTAGGGTTGAACTAGAAAACAATAAAATAAAATAATGCTTTTTTATGAACAATGTAATGCATTTTTAAGTGAAAATGTGTGTGTGCAAAATAGTAAAAACAGTTTGGAGCAGTTTTTCTCTAAGTTATGCTATATAGGATACACATTCCTGCCAATGATTTGAGCTTATTCCACAGGTCTATTAGGTGGTGGTAATGCACCAGAAATACAGCAATGCAAAGTCAGGAAAGATGGGGACTGCTAGCTGCAGTAATAAACATGGATGCTTAGTATTTTCAAGAAAACTCCACAGAGCCACTTTAATTATCTCAGCGTTTAAAGGATCGTACCTGGTAACCCTCTTTCACATGTCCCTTCAGGGCGAGTTTGATGTCTTCCACATGAATTCCGTTGTCATTGGGTTTCTCAAGGCCCATGGTGTCATTGAAAATGAAAGAATAAAAGTTCCCTGACTCTTTTTTGATTTTGTAGGTTGTGTACTGTAAAGGAGAAAGTACAGTTATTTGCATCATGTTAGCTAATTCCACCAACACAAATATCTACTATTTTGCTATCTGTGTTATTCAGCTTTGAGATGTTAGTATGCAGAGATAAACCTGGAAGCTATGAAATGATACAAATCAATGGAACACACTTCCAACAGAGATTATATTTATTTATAGAAGCTGAGACAGTGTCATGCACTGTCAGTAATTCTGGCAAATGTCCACTCCCTTGTCATCAAGATTATTGAACTGCTGCTTCTAAACAGGACATTCGAAATTCTCCGGGTTTGGTGGTCCAAACACCCAGCTCAGCATTGAATGGTTCTCTATAAATACAAATTTATGTACACTGAAAAATGGTGAACAAATCTCCACAGTCCCTAGAATACATTACACCCATATATATATACATCTATAAGTTTGACTTGGGTGGAGGAACTTTGTGGCTGTTGGCACGTGGTCTTGCCCTTTGTTATTATATTATATATATACATTACATATTATAATATGTTATTATTATTTATTGTGATCACCATTCACTTAATGAGCCTGCTTTCCACTGTGTTGTTTTTGTCTTTTTCTCGCTGAATGTGGTCAGTTGTCAGATGCTTGATGCTAATTTACCCACTTCAATTAAGTTTATGATATATTTTTAATCCATATGAAATTCTTAAAAATGTATGAAACTTTTTGTTTAAAATCACCACAGACAACAGTTATTCCTACTTCTTCTGTAAAGCTCCTCCCAGAAGTGGCATCTGTCAAAGCTCGGCCAGTAACTCTTCCTTTTAAAACACTTTCAACAGAGTTGATGAAACTGGACTTTCCGGCTCCGGTTTCTCCATGAATCAGAATTCTGAGATGTTTGACATCCTTGTTTCGTGGTTGGTAAGATTTCACAAATTCAAGATTTTCCTCGTTGTTCCTGTGAAGAAAAAAAAACATTAATAAAATACTGCATTATTTTGATGTTTGAATGCACAATAGGCATATTGATTTTGTTGAGAGCAGACACGGGTAGCCTTGAGTTTCTAGAGTTACGTGTTTTTAAGGACATGTTATAAAATGTATATGTCATATTTCTTAAAAGGAGTTTGGTACAGAAGCTTTTAGTTTAGACCAAAAATATTTATGATTTTTTAATATTTTGTCATCATCACAGAAACACTAGTTAACTGTGAATGTATGAGAATCATTATCAGAAATACTTTAATAATCCCCGTGGGGAAATTACTTATGATAAGGTTGTCTGATGTTGACTTCTACTAATTTGTTAAATGGTTTAATAATGTTTACTGATTACTGATGCTGGCAGATGAGGCTAATTGTACTCAGTTTTTAATGGCAGTATTCTGTAAATGGTTGCTCTTCATGTGCTTGTTATTAATGGATTAATTAATGACTCCTGATGAATCATAGTTTGGAGACCTGGGATATCTTTTAGTCTGTGACACCCTGTTGCTGATCCGTCATGTAGTGTGGAAACCACAAAGACTTCTGATTACAAGACAGAAAGTGGTGTAGTGTGAACAGTACAGCAAGCTGACGACTTTGAAAGTTATGCAGTGTGACCAGAGCATAATGTTTTAAGGATCAGAAACACACACCAAAGGCACAATGGCACCACACTGACTTTATGTTTACTTATACTCACTCTGGCATCGTCCTCCATGGCTTACTAAAGAACCCTGAGAGGCAAATGACATATGTTGACATACAGAAAGACAAATTTGTATTTTAACTTCACCAACATCATGCATCATTTTCTGTAAATGTTATCATTATCAAATTTTACTATATTTAGAACATCTGCATGGTGA
>NW_023339696.1:9837821-9841215 GCF_004916995.1 Morone saxatilis | reverse complement strand
TCACCACTTTGCAATTATTGATCAGTGGAAATGCTGTTACTTTAAAACTTAGGTCAAGAAATTCAGCGAGACACTGGGCATTCCAGTGAACTGCATCTTTCTTGTGAAGAACTACAACTCAGAAATCAAGACGAATGATGACATTGATGTGCTGATACTGATTGCACTGAGACAGATGATCAATTTTGGAGAAGACTTCCTCGACAACCTGTAGACCTACATACTGCTGAGGTAGTATGTAATTTACATGGTTCTTTATGATGATTTTTTATTATCAGTATTCATCATTGTATCATCATATCATTATATCATTATTATGTAATTCGTATAATATTCACTTTATCATGTGATTCTTTATCACAACCTTCCTAGTTGAATCAGAAATTTTGTCAAAATGTATCTTATTGCTTGTTATTTTACTTTGATGAATATAGTACTGTTAGTAAGCTGTTCAACACCTGGATTTGCAGAAAGGATGCTTGTTTATATGAAATAAAAATTAGTTAAAACATTTATTTTGTGTCTATATTTCTTATTATTTTAGCTGCAGCTGACGAAACTTCATGGCTGTATGGATAGTAAAAGAGGTGTAAAATTTGCATTGACATTTTTATATGTAACCAAGACTAGGTCTAAATCTACTATATTGCTGGACCGTGTATGGTCAGTGGTAGTGTCTATAATGTCAATTCCTGGATTTTAAATGATAAATTGTAATTTTCTGTGGTCCAAGTAATATTTGTTCTTAATGTGTAGCAAATCACAACATGGTTAAGCCACATTAAAGTTAAAAAAACAAAACACTTTTCACCTATTTTTGAAGATGTTTGATTTGAAAGAAAACTTATTCTAACTATTTTAATTATCTATTAACTACCCTTTCTCTTTCTTGTTTTTATTGTTTTCTATTTTTTCTATGACACATGATGGAAAAGTATTGCATTCCCTTGAAAAAAAGATCTGCTCTGTTTTTCTTAATTAACAAGATACCCTTAGAACACTCTCCATGCCTAGGGCCAGCTCTCAGCCCCCTTTGCCAAATCCTAACCCAACCCTCTAAGGAATATGCCATGAAGTCCTCACCTCAGCCAAAAATCAGCCCGATCTGATCAGTTTTGCAAGAGTTACAGTAGAAAAACAGATTTTGAAATTGGAGAGTAAAAAATTCAAGTGTTTTCTGTGTTTCAAGTAACGTTTATTTGTGGAAGATTGTAAATGTCATCTGACAATGCTTTCTCAACTGGTGTATTGCAACCTGACTTGTTTTGAATGGGTCTCTGAGTGTGTGGTCAAAGAAAAAAATAAATGTCATGTCATGTATTATAATATATATTATATAAATATAATATACATATTATATTTATATAATATATATTATAATTATAATTATATAATATATGTCATAATTATATAATATATGTTATAATTATATAATATAGATTATAATTATATAATATTAATAACATTTATTAATAAATGAATTCTGATGTCTGACTTTTATTTTGACAGAAAAGCTTTAATATTTTTTTAAAAATTGGGTTAGGAGGAAAACCAACCCACAGCCTCATGTTATTTTACACTAGTTGGCTAATTATCTATAATTTATTTATAATTTATAAGTGACCCAGATGGCGAATGTTGATCTGAAGTGATATAAAAGTCACAGAGATTCTGATAACTAAGGACACGTTGCAAAAAAACAGACCTGAATCTGATTTGGACCACATATGAAAGTGGCCCAAATCAGAAATGAAAAGATCAGATTCCATGTGTGGTGTTTACACTGTCATTAAAAAATCTGTCACATATAAAAAAAATCTAATTTGGGTCACTTTGGCCTGCAGTCTGAATGCAACCATAGTGTTATTTTTATCCCGCTCATATTAAAGATGTATTTCCTTGCTTATTATATGTGCAGGAAATAGGGTAAAACAGTGTAAGAGTTGTTACATATCATCAAGATTTACAGAGCATTAACACATTGACCTTAAAATGGTAAAACACACACAAGTGATTCATACTTCAGTGGTGAAGCTGTCATGAGAGGTTGCATCAACTAAAGCTCGACCAGTGATTCTGCCTTGTAAAAGACTGTCGACAGAGTTGATGAAACTGGACTTTCCAGAACCAGCCGGTCCATGAAGCAGAATTCTCAGCTGTAGGAGCTCTGTATTATGAGGCTGATAATCCTTCACAAATGGCAGATAGTTCTCTTTGCAACTATTCAAAGAACATTTTAAATCAGGTATTAAATCCAAATCAACCACAAAAACAAGAAATGAAACCAACAGCAGTCTTAACAAATAATTTTGTGAAGTTTAAGTTTTTATTATATAAGAGAAGAAAGATTAAATAACACATACTTACCCCCATTGTATTGTCCTCCAATTGTCCACTAAAAGCTGACAGCAAATAGCAAAAAACATTAACAAAGCAAACAAACATGAAAAATTAATTCACCAAATGTTTTAAATGTCTTACTCACAGTAGAGGAGCTGGCAGGTTGAGATGATTTTCCTCCCATTGCTACAAAATAAGATATTTTTATTTATAACTTGTAGCAGAGACAGAGAATAATTCAAACTATTAATTCAAGATAACTGGACTGACTTGCAACTTACCACTGAAAAACCAGACTCAGTGTGCAACAATATCGTATATAATATATATCATAATATTATAAATTGCACAAATGTATTTTCAATACAACATAAATCAGAAATAAAAAGTGACTCATGCACAGCACCCAAAAAGCCAATACTTAAATTAAATGTATAGCTTATTAAACTAAAGCAAAATCATATCAACAAAACTTCAAGCTACTATATTTAAATTACAAAATTCTTACAATGCAGTTTACTACATTTGAGGATAGATATCATAAAAAAAATCTTACCTCTAAAAGTTGTACTGGAACAAAGCCGGTACTGAATTGGTGAATCCCTGATAGATTTCCTCAGGGTGTGACTCTTTGTCTTTAGAAATGATGCCTAGTGTGATGTTGCAGCTTTATAGCTTGACTTCCTTTCACTTTCTTTTTGGTAACATGATTACTTTGAAAGGGACTTTCTCTTCTGAGGTCATTATTTCTTAATTATCTAAGTACCCACTTAACCCAAACCGGGATGTTCTTATCAGAAAACACTTTTATGTTTCATTTTAGAGCATGAAAAAAGTAATTTTATCAGGACACAAAACTGTCTTTGTCCACTTACAATGTTATATTAAAGCCAGGAGGAGGAGGAGGAGTTGTTGTTATTGCTGTTGTTGTCGTTGTTGTGTATGTAACCCCTCTTCAGACCTGTCCCGTAAAGGGGGATACAGAGTATCTAAGTAGACAACAGGGATTAGTCTCTAACCTAGGTTCAATGAGGAGATTGGTCATAAATTACTC
>NW_023339696.1:9837636-9837764 GCF_004916995.1 Morone saxatilis | reverse complement strand
GATATGAAACACCCACCCAAAATGACGCACACAACAATAGATTGACTGTGTATAAAGGAAATACATCGTATTCAAGTGACAGTATCCAACGATGCAAATACCACTAGTGATATGTTGATACCAATGAA
>NW_023339696.1:9837440-9837626 GCF_004916995.1 Morone saxatilis | reverse complement strand
GTTAAATGTTCCTTTGTAAATGTGGATGAAGATGAGACGGCAACAGGGATGGAGATGTGGATGAATGACAGCAGATAAGACAGCAAATGGACGATGGCTCAGGAAGACCAACTGAAGAGCTCTACAAAATCAAAAACAGTCGGGATATAAAACGTTCGCAGTCTAAGCATCTCTCTGCAAAGTTGC
>NW_023339696.1:9827119-9837340 GCF_004916995.1 Morone saxatilis | reverse complement strand
CCCATTGTATTGTCCTCCAATTGTCCACTAAAAGCTGACAGCAAATAGCACAAAACATTAACAAAGCAAACTTATATGAAAGATGAATTCACCAAATCAGGAGCTAAAATCTGAATGTTTTAAATGTCTTACTCACAGTAGAGGAGCTGGCAGGTTGAGATGATTCCCCTCCCATTGCTACAAAATAATATATTTTTATTTATAACTTGTATCAAAGACAGAGAATAATTCAAACTATTAATTCAAGATAACTGGACTGATTTGCAATTTATCACTGATAAACCAGACTCAGTGTGCAACAATATCGTAGATAATATATATCATAATATTATAAATTGCATATATTTATTTTTATTGATAATACTTAACATAAAATAAAAATAGAAAGTGACTCATGCACAGCACCCATTTAAAAAAAACAAGACTTAAAGTAAATGTATAGCTTATTAAACTGAAGCAAAATCATATCAACAAAGAAGCTTCAAGCTACTATATTTAAATTACAAAATTCTTACAATGTAGTTTACTACTACATTTGAGGATAGATATCATAAAAAAAATCTTACCTCTAAAAGTTGTACTGAAACGAAGCCGGTACTGAACTGGTGAATTGTAGAGTCCCTGATAGATTTCCTCGGGGTGTGACTCTTTGTCTTTCGAGTTGTCCAGTGTGATGCTGCAGCTTTATAGCTTGACTTCCTTTTACTTTCTTTTTGGTAACATGATTATTTTGAAAGGGACTTTCTTCTCTGAGGTCATTATTTTCCCCTTAACATAAATCAAACCTTCATCGTCACATCATAACTTATTTTTTTCAACAGTGATTTTGTAACAGACAAATTATGTTGTCCTGCCAATGTCCATATCAGAAAACACTTCTATGTTTCATTCTAGAGCATGAAAAAAGTCATTTTATCAAGACACAAAACTGTCTTTGTCCACTTACAGTGTTATATTTAAGCCAGGAGGAGGAGGAGGAGTTGTTGTTGTTGTTGTTGTTGTTGTGTATGTAACCCCTCTCCATACAGAGTATCTAAGACAACAGGGGTTAGTCTCTAGAGAGGAGATTGGTCATAAATTACTCATCAGATTACTCAGTAGATATGAAACACCCACCCAAAATGACGCACACAACAATAGATTGACTGTGTATAAAGGAAATACATCGTATTCAAGTGACAGTATCCAACGATGCAAATACCACTAGTGATATGTTGATACCAATGAAAATAAATGTGTTACAACTAATCAGAGTACCTACAAGTCCAGTAAATAAGCAATAGAATTGTTATGCAACAATGACGTTAATTATATTACAATGACACAAAGTGGATTTACAAAAATCTTTCCACTTCCACACGTTAAATGTTCCTTTGGAAATGTGGATGAAGATGAGACGGCAACGGGGATAGAGATGTGGATGAATGACAGCAGATAAGACGGCAAATGGACGATGGCTCAGGAAGACCAACTTAAGAGCTCTACAAAAAAAAAACAGCCATGATTTAAAATGTTTGCAGCCTAAGCATCTCTCTGCAAAGTTGCAGCTCCTCAATCAACTCTTGTTTTCCAGTATTAAAGTACCACTTCTACCACTTTCTGCATGCTGAAGCAGAACATAGCAGGAACTGTCTACCTTACTTAAAGTGACAAAAACACCATATTAATGCAGGGTTAAACTACCCTGGTTACATATACTTTAGGATTGATAGTGTTATGGATGGAAAAAACTGTCAAAATAACTTTGGAAATAAATCAACTCTGTTATTGTGAAAAATGTAGGATGAAATTACATTCATAATAAGAAACTGAAGTAAGCTAATATATGTATGACCACATAAAGTCTGTTGATTTGAATTTTAAGGCTGTATATGATTGTACATATTGTGTATTAATTCATATGATTATTTATTTCACAATGTCATATATATTTAATCTTGCACACTTAGATTTTCCATACAAACAAGCATCCTTTTTAACATTCAGGTTTTGTACATGTTGAGGAAGTGTTCTCCAAAGGTAATCATCTGCACTCGGTCTCAACACATTAATGTCCACATTAATGTTGATTTCTGAATCATAGTTATTCACAAGAATCATGCAGTTCAGTGGAATACTATGAATGTAATCACAAATATAATCACTTCCAACATGATAATATAATCTACTGTATGAGAGTCTCACAACCCACTCGGTTCCTTCTTACCATTTCTCCGAACCCCTCTGTCCATTCATCCATCCACCAACAAACCCACCTTTCTTCCATCCATTCATCCCTCACCCTTCATCCCTCACCCTTCATTCAGATACCCCTTCATTCCAATACCCTTCTTCCCCTCATCCCTTCTTCCCTTCCTCCCCTCATCCCCCCATCCCCCCATCCCTTGACCCCTACCCCCCATATATACAATATATTTTGATAACTTGTACCAAAGACAGAGAATAATTTAAACTATTAATTCAAGATAACTGGACTGACTCGTAACTTATCACTAATAAACCAGACTCAGTGTGCAACAATATTGTATATAATATATATCATAATATAATATAATATAATATAATATAATATATATAATATTATAAATTGCATATATTTATTTTTAATGACAATACTTAACATAAAATAGAAATAGAAAGCACATGTATAGCCTATTAAACTGCAGCAAAATCATATCAACAAAGAAGGTTCGAGCTAGGTACTGAATTGATGAACTGCAATGTCACTGACAGTGTTCCTCAGTGAGTCAGTGTCTAGTGTGATGCTGCAGCAACCTACTGACTTCCTTTCACTTTCTTTTTGGTCACATGATTTTTTTGAAAGGGACTGGAGTGTTGCATTGCAGTCTGTCCTGATACAAGCAACGGTAAGGACAAACTATTTCATTGTTTGCAAAAACAGATTTGCAATATACTTCCTTGATTTGGTCTTTGGAGATAATCATATTATATTTCATTTGTCAAACATAAATGCTCTAGACTGACAATACAATAATGGTCTCAACGTTATGTTCACATTTAAAATCAGAGTAAATCAGTGGTGGAGAGTAAGTAATTTTACTCTGAACTTTTTTTTTTTAATTGTACTTTATTTGAGTATTTAAATTGCATACTGCTTTATACTTTTACTACACTTCAAAGTGAAATATTGTACTTTTAAATCGTTATATTTATTTGACAGCTTGTTACTCTAACTATTAGTACTTCCACACACTAAAATGTCTAGTCAAGAAATGTGTAAAATTATTTTAAGTTACAATGTGACTTAAAATAAATCTACAAAGTTCATACAATTTTACACAAATGGCAACAGTGTATTTCATTTTCACTTTTGTTTCACTAAAAGAAGCAAAAGTCAAACAAACCAAAAGTGAAATACACTATTGTTATTGTGAGGCCAAAATGCCATTTGTTTAGTATTTATTTTGTTTGATTTAACTAGTGCAGTGCCCGTATATGATTGACGCAATGTCACTGACAGTGTCCTCATGAGTCAGTGTCCAGTGGGATTCTGCAGCAACCTCCCCTACTCCTTTCACTTTCTTTTGGTCCACATGATTTTTTGAAAGGGACTGGAGTGTTTGGGCCATTGCCAAAGCGTCCTGATACAAGTCAACGTAGGACAAACTATTTCATGGTTTGCAAAAACAGATTCAATATACTGGTCCTTGATTGTCCTTGGAGATAATCATATTATATTCATTTTGTCAAACATAAATGCTCTAGACTGACAATACAATAATGGTCTCAACTTATGTTCAGCGATTTAGAATCAGAGAGAATCAGTGGGGAGATAAGTAATTTTTACCCTGAACCGTTTTTTTTTAATTTACTTATTTGAGTATGTAAGATTGCATACCGCTTATAACTTTACTACACTTCAAATGAATAATGTATTTTAAATCCGTTAGTATTTATTGACAGGCTTGTTACTCCTAAAGTAGTACTTCCACAATACTAAATGTCATTCAAGCAAAAATGTGTAAAATATTATGTTAATTACAATTGACTAAAATAAATCTACAAAGTCATCACCAATTTACCACAAATGCAAACAGTGTATTTTAATTTTCACCTTTGTTTCACTAAGAAGAAGCAAAGTCAAAACAAACCCAAAATTGAAATACACTATTGTGATATTGGAGGGCCAAAATCCATTTGTTAGTTATTTTGTTGATTAACTAGTCAGTGCCCGTATGAATATGTATGCTATAGAAAAGTGTGAGGTTAGTAGCTTTTCATGATGGCCAAATAGTTGGGTTTAAGTGGACCTCAGGTACATTTAAGGACATATTATGTTAGTTCTGTAATATAGGCCGAGCATACATCAGAGAGAGAGAAGAGAGAAAGATTCGGGAATCCAGCGCCCAAAATTTCTTTTTCCGCACCTTCTCGGTGATTAATACTTCAGATTCGCGAGGGGATTATGTTCGTCTCGTCCTTGATTCCTCCTTCTGATCTTGCATTTTATTTTTTTTACTCTTCTCTAACTATGTGATTCTGGATTATATGTCTCGTACGCTGTCTGAGCCGAGCTGTGCCGTGTCGGTCAGTTCTTTATATGCGTCAGGTCTTCTCACTTTCAATTCCCTTATTTTATTTATAATTGATATATGTTCCCTATCAATATATGCATTATCTTTTATATTTGTATTCTCTAATTATTTCCATACAGTTAATTATTTATGTTTTTTTTTATTTTTTTTTCGTTTGTATCTTTGTTCTTTTTGGAAACTTATTTATTTTTTTATTTGTATTATATATATAATAATATCTCTTAACCGATGTTTATTCCTTTATCGTGTTGTGATTTTATTATTTTATTTTATTTATTATTTCTTCTAGTTTCATGTTTCTTATCCTTTGATTGTGCGATTATTTATTTTTTCTTTGAGTGTCAAATTCATCCTACTATGTAAACTATCTACATTTACTTACTATTCTATATTCTACATCTTAGTACAGTTATTTTTTTTTCTTGCTTATTATTTATTTTTGATTTTTATTTTTTTTTTTTTTATGTTTTCTTCCTCTTGTTAGTTATTAATTTTTATTTTTTTTTTTTTTTTTTCTTTATTATTATTTCATTTATTCTTTTAAATTATTTATTTGCCGTTTGTAAATGTAATTTTGAATTTTGTTTATTTTATTTATCTTTTTATTTTCCTTTTTTGTATTTAATTTTTTTAATTTTTTTATTATCCTGTAATTTTTAATTTTTATTTCTTATTTTTTTATTTTATTTTATGTGTGTTTTCTATTTGTGATTAATTTTTGAATTTTTTTTATTCTTCATTTATATATTTTGTTTTAATTTATTTTTTTGTTTTCATTTCCTCATTTTGGTTCATTTACTTTTGTTTTTCTTTGTGTGAAATAATTTTCTTTTTCTCCTTATTAAACTATATCACTTTATATTTATGTGATTTTGTGATAGTTGTTAATTTGTGTGTGTATTAATAATTTTTGTTATTGTTATGTATATTTTCTATTAATATATCTTTATTTATTTTTATTTATAGCATTTTGTTTTTTTTTTACTATTTCTTTTTTTTTATCTCTATCTTCTTTCAATAATTATTATTTTATTTTTTACTCTTTATAATTCATTTATTCTCTAATTATTATATATATTTCATTTTTTACTTACTTCTTTATTATTATATTATTTCTATATATATTAGTATATTTATTTTTATTTTTATATATTATTTTTATTATTTGCTTTCTTATCTTACATATACACTCTCTCTTATAATATTATTTATTTTATATATTTTTTTTATTTATTTTCATTTTCTTATAATGTGATAGATTGTGGTTCTATGTATATTTATTTTTTAGCTGTTATTTTTTTCTTATTTTTATTTTTATTGTTTTGTTTTCTTAATTATATTAATTATTACTTTCTTCTGTGCCTTTCTTATATTTTATATTCTTCTTTTCTATTCAGATTATTATTTATTTTATCTTATTATATCAATCTCTTTATTCTTTTCTTCTCTACTATTATTATATCTTATTTTTCTCTCTATATTTTATTCTATATTTCTCTTAATATTATTTTATTCTCTATTCTATTCTTTTTTACTTTTTTTCTCTGTTTTTCTTGTGGGAATTTCTTTTTATTAGTGAGTGAGAGACCCTGCGCAATTACAGACTGTCCTATTCTTTTTTGTATTTTTCTTCTTGTTCTCTTTCCTCCTTCTTCTCTCTTTCTCTTCCTGTTCTATTCTCTCTTTCTTATTTATCTTTTATTGTGTTCGGTTAAAAATAATATGCAGTCCCATGAGGAGGATCAGGACGGAGCGACCATTTCCCTCCTCCGCCGCATCTGAGTCTTTCTACCACAGAGGAGGGTGCTGATTTAGAATTTGGCGCTGGATCCCCTCGGATATTTCTCTTCTTCTGTCTCTCTCTGATTTATTTTCTGCCTAATTTATTTTACTATTGAACTAAATAAATGTGAAATGTTTCCCTGACGTTCCCCCCTTGCAACACAACCTCATTTGGCCATCCCATCGAAAAAGCTACTTTAAACTCCACACTTTTCTATAGCAATACATACTTCCAAAAAAAGATCACTTTGTGTCATTGTGAATTAAATTAACGTCATTGTTGCATAACAATTCTATTGCTTTATTTACTGGGACTTGTAGGATATCTGATTAGTTGTAACAACATTTATTTAAATTGGTATACAACCATATCACTAGTGGTATATTTGCATCGTTGGATAACTGTCCACTTTGAATACGATGATTTTCCTTTATACACAGTCAATCTATTGTTGTGATGCTCATTTTGGTGGGTGTTATTCATATTACTGAAGTAATCTTGAATGAGTAATTTATGACCAAATCTCCTCATTGAACTAGGTTAGAAGACTAATCCCTGTTGTCTACTTAGATACCTCCGTATCACCCTTTAAGGGACACGGTGCTGAATGGGTGGAAGATTTTTGTAAATCACTTGTTGTCATTGTAATAATAATACTAATGTCATTGTTCATAACAATTCCTAATTGCTTATTTACTGGACTTGTAAGGCATACTCTGGGTTACTATGTAACACATTATATTTTAAATTGGTTTCTCCATCATAACCACTAGTGGTATCTTCCGTCACTTGAATAAGGATGTACTTAATCCTTTATACACAGTCTATCCCCTATTGTTGGTGTGCATCAAATTATATTTATGAGGGGCCGTTCAGGGACATTATTCCAGGATTAACCTCTCAACAAACACATGTGAATCTCATTACAATAAACTATCTGAAACACTCTCAACATAAACAACTGGAAAAATTATTACGCTCACACACACTTACTGAAACGCTCTCACAAATACAAGTGAAAATGCTCTAATATACCAACTACTAACGCTCTCATACGTACAAGCTGAAACACTCTACACAATACAAGTGAAGCGCATCACAAAACAATATATAACTATATAATCTATGAACATTAATGATGATCAGTAGTGTTACTTATACTCCCAGCCTTATGAGATTTGCTTTTTTTAACTATTAGAGACTAACACTGTTGTCTACTTAAGATACATACACAACAACAACAACAACAAAAAACACAACAAACACAACAACTCCTGCTCCTCCTCCTGGCTTTTATTTAATATTATAAGCTGGACAGAAGAAGTTTGTGTGCTGATAAAAATGACTTTTTCCTGCTCTAGAATGACAAGTGTGTTGTTCTGAATATGACAATTGGCAGGAACAACATAATCTTAGTCATGGATAAAAAATCACCTCAGAAAAAAATAAGATTACTGATAGTGATAAATCGAAGTTTGATATTATGCTTAACATTATGTATTATGTTAAAAAATACTGTTGGAATTAAAGTAGGTGTATTAGATTAAAAGGAAGTCAATAGGTTTTTTCTACATGTTAAAAACCTGGCCAGCAATCACACTAGACAATCGCCTCAAAAAGAGAGAGAGAGTAAACACTTGGCCACATTCAGCACCGAGTTCAATACTAACTATTTCCTACAAAAGAAAAGTGAAAGGAAGTCAAGCTATAAAGCTGCAGCATCAACACTAGAAGCCAATCATCTCTAAAGATCCAAAGGTCCAGCACCCTGAAGAGAAATCTTATCAGGGATTTCACCAATTCAGACTACCAAGGCTTTGTTCCAGTACAACTTTTAGAGGTAGATGATTTGTTTTTTATGCATAAATCTATCCTACAAATGTAAGTAGTAGACTACATTGTAAGAAATTTTGTAATTGTAAATATAGTAAGGCTTGAAAGCATTCTTGTTGATAATGCATTTTGCTTCAGTTTAAAAGCGCTATTACATTTTACATTTAAAGATCTTGCTTTTTTTTAAATGGGTTGGCTGTGCATGAGTCACTTTTCTATTATTTATTTTATGTTAAGCATATTTATCAATAAAAATAATAATAATAATGCAATTTAATAATATTCATGAATATATACATTCATCTACGATTATTCACAGTTGCCACACTGAGTCTGGTAATATATCCAGTGAATAAAATTGCAATCAGTACCAGGTTTATCTTGAATTAATAGTTTGGAATTAATTCTCTGTCTTTGATACCAAGTTATAATAAACAAATATATTATTTTGTAGCAATGGGATTGGGGAATCATCTCAACCTGCCAGCTCCTCCTAGCTGTGAGGTAAGACATTTTAAAAGAAACATTCAGATTTTAAGGCTCCTGATTTGGTGAATTCATCCTTTCAATATAAGTTTGCTTTGTTTAATGTTTTGTGCTATTTGCTGTCAGCTTTTAGGTGGACAATTTGGAGGACTAATAACATGGGAGTAAGTATGTGTTATTTGATCGTTCAGTTTTTTTTTTTTTTATATAATAAAAACTAAACTTCACAAATTATTTGGTTAAGGACTGCTGTTGGTTTAATTTCCTTGTTTTTGTGGTTGATTCTGGGATTTAATACCTGATTGCAAAATGTTCATTTGAATAGTTGCAAAGAGAACTATCTGCCCATTTGTGAAGGATTAATCAGCCTCATATACAGAGGCTCCTGACAACTGTAGAATTCTGGCTTTCATGGACCGGCTGGTTTCTGGAAAGTCCAGGTTTCATCAAACACTTGTCACAGTCTTACTACAAGGCAAGAAATCACTGTCGAGCCTTTGGTTGATGCAAGCCTCCTCCCCAGGACAAGCTTCACCAACTGAAGTAATGAAATGCACTTGTGTGTGTTTTACCATTTTCAAGCCGTATTAATTTGGGGCCCTCTGTAAATCTTTCATGACATGTAACAATTTTTTTCAATGTTGTATTTTGATTTATTGAATCTTTTAATGTGCACTGGCATGTTCCTTGCAGTACAGATCAGGGCTAACGGCAGTATTGAGCATATTGTGATGAAAGTAAGTGAGAAAGAGACAAAATGGGCTTTATGGTGCATTGGTGATCATTATGTTGTATTTTTTGTCCATCATAACTGCACTTTCTGTTTTTTACAGTGACAAAACTACAAAATCCAAAAAGGAGAAACGCAGGAACATTTTTACCCCTTTTGCTTTCCACTAAACATCATGGGCTTGAGAAGGAAACTAATAAAGGAGTTGGTGTGGAGGGACATAAACTGGCTAATGAGGGGACACATAAAAGATGGTTACAAAGTACAATTTACTGAATTACTTCTGTTATTCTAATCACCTTTCATTAATCTTTGTTGGCTTTATTTCAGTAACACAATCCAGCTTTGTGATCCGGTTTTGAATAAACAATATTGTATTCACATTAGAATATATTCTTATATATAATTAACTATTTACTTGCAAAAGTATTCTTTAATTAAATTTTCATGTTATTTTCCAGTTCAAATGCCCCTATCTCCTACAATATCTAAGGATGATCCTCGCTAACAACAACAACCCCACTTTAAATGAAAGTTTCAATGTTCTGGTTAAGCTGGGGGGGGGGGGGGGGGGTGTGTCATCTCTGCCACACAAGTAAATTACTGAGTGAATGAAATGTGAAAAAGATGAGGGGATGTCAGACTTGGCAGCCAGGGAATGGGTAAGGGTTAGGTTAGTTTATTGGGTTTTTATAAGTTGAATCCAAATAACCTGACAAACATGATCATCATTGGGACTCCATGATTCTGCTCCCTGCATCGGCAAGGGATTCCCCAAACTGGCTATTCTCAGCAAAATTGCATTGAAAAGCCTGTCCCAGAAAAGTCAAAAA
>NW_023339696.1:9824911-9827094 GCF_004916995.1 Morone saxatilis | reverse complement strand
AAAAAAGATCTAAGGAATGTGTATAAGAGCAAGTCCCTGAAGGAAAAAGTAAGTCTCGGTTTGAGTTGTTATTTAAGTTGGAATATATTTTTTAATAGAAAAATTCTTTGTTTGGGACTTTGTTGTCATTTCTCATTTGTCAAATTGTTCAAATTTAGATTGAGGAATTCAGTGTGTCGCTGGGTATTGCCACTGAACGTGCATCTTTTACTGTGAAGAATCCACTCCCCCGAAAGAAGGCCGAAAGGATTTCGTGTACCCAGCGGCGCCACCAAGGCATCGATTGGAATCGGGGAATTGGAAGCGAGGGTTTTTGCATCGCCTACAGGGCGCGGGCCTATTTGCACGGGAGGAGCTCAGCGCACTGAGACAGATCATTGATTTTGGAGAAGACTTTCCCAACAACCTGTAGACCTACATGCTGCAGGGGCAAATGTTGCTTTTTCTGAGCATGAACAAAGCAACTATCTATCGAATTATCTTATAATCTGTGTTCTAGTTTGCTGAATAAAGTTTGAATGGACTTAAAACCTAGATGTGCATATTAAACAGGTACTTTAACTATGCTTTTGGAGTTTTATTGCAGTGTTAGCTATGCTTTTTGATCCTGTGGTAATATCTGGCGTATTTTTGAATCTCTTGATTAGCATGTCAACAGGTCAAAATGTCTGGGCTAAAACTGGGCTAAATGTGGTTGAAAAGTGAAACCTATTTAATCTTCTGGTTATATATGTACACATGGCAGATATCTGTTGCTACAACAGCATCTTCTTTGAACCTGCTACATATTGAATCATTGTGCTAAAGTAGTGCTGTTAAAATAAAACCACAGTAAACAATACAATTTGTCATTAATTTTCCTGTATTTCATTCAAGGGTTTTGGGAGGAATGCTTGTAAATGTAATCTCCCCAAATAATTCTTTCTAGTCCCTACGGTAGATTATATTGTCTTATTGGAAGTGATTATATTTGTGATTACATTCATACTATTCCACTGAACTGCATCTTCCTTGTCAAGAATTATGATTAAGAAATCAACATTAATAATGACATTACTGTGTTGAGAGAGATGATTACCTTTGGAGAAGATTTCACCAACCTGAATGTGAAAAAATGATGGTTGTTTGTATGGAAAATCAAAGTGTGCAATCAAAGATTAAATATATATGACATTGTGAAATAAATAATCATATGAATTAATACACAATATGTACAATTATATACAGTTATCCAATTATACATTATCTTACTTCAGTTTGTTATTCTTATTTCCTCCTATTTTTTTCCACAATAACAGAGTTTATTGCCGATAGTTTAGTTATTTAATTCTAGCAGATTTTATTTTCCAATGTTATTTTGACAATTTTGTTCACAGCGTTGTTATTCACAGTCACTGTTTTAATTCCAAAATAATTTCTTCTCATCACAAATGTCTTTGTTCATCAATTCAGATGATATGTAATGGCATACATTAGAATAGTGAAATGCAATAACTCTGCAAGTTAAAAAAATGCATTTATCATTTGTATTCAGTGGATTACCCAGCATTTTATGATGTGGGGCTTAAGGTGGGTGTTGAAGGATAATTTCATCTCTCCACACAAAACCACATCTCTCCAACTTTATCCAGATAAGCTAATGTATGCTTCTTTAGATGTGATACATTTTCCTACAACTCAGGCTTATAAAACCTTTTGTTGCATGCCCACAATTTGTAATGCAGGCTTTCTGTCCTGTTGGACTCGTCTTTCTAACATGTGCCTTATTTCTTAATAATGTAGGAAACAGGAGTGCTGCAGGAGTGCTGTAATATGCATACACAAACCTTTTCACTTGGAACATGCTTTATGTTTTCTCCAATATACCTGCACACATCCACCAGAGGACAGCATTTGTGCTGGAATCGAACAGTTTAACATTTACAGTCCATTCAATTGTTAAAAATTATTCTTTAATAAATATTTCAAATGATATTAAGGTGCTAAATTATGTGACCACTACTGCCAGCCTTCTACAATGCGTCCAGTATAGGGCGGTTATATAATGCATTCATTTTTTATAGCTCTGCTGTCTGTCCTGCCACAAAATTACCAACATAGAAAATATGAAACCTTCCTGATTGTGGGAAGGAAGAACTAGGACTAGCTCTACATCATTCCTTTGATACTGATCAAAATATTTT
>NW_023339696.1:9824677-9824811 GCF_004916995.1 Morone saxatilis | reverse complement strand
GTTGCCAAGTTCCCCTTTAAGATACAACATATACAACATAATAACAAATATAATGGTTTTTCAAGAAAAACAACCACATGCCTCCATCACCATATTCTTTATGATGCGCTTAAATTTATCAATGGATATAACTG
>NW_023339696.1:9823485-9824542 GCF_004916995.1 Morone saxatilis | reverse complement strand
TAACTACCAGAGCTGAGACAGAGCAGGTTACAGAGATATGCTGGAAGTTTACCCAGTATCACTTTATAGTTAAAAAAGTGCTGTTGCCTTTAAATGGTCAATGATGTACAACCCACCAAATCATAAAGGATGATGAGCGAGGGACTTAAAATGGATATACAATATGTCACCGTAATCAATCACAGAGAAACTAGTAGATTCCACCCATTTTTTCCTGGCATTAAATGTGAGCGACTGCAAGCGAGCGTTAGAGAAGACCGTGAACTTTGTCTTCTGAGCATTTAAAACCAATTAATCAAACTCATCAATAATTGCAGGAGAAAGTAAAAAATTAAAGCATGACCCCTCTGGGGAGCCAACTAGATCTTCACTCTGAGATCAAACATTTCACATCCATTTTACTATTCACGTAGCTGTAAACTTTTGTCAGCTGTTAAATTAAAGTGAAATAAATCCCACAGATTTCACAAAATGTTTATATCAATTCAGTAATTGTACTTTGTAACAATCTTTTATGTTTCCCCTCATGGCCAGTTTTATGTCCTCCACACTAACTCCTTTATCAGTGTCCTTCTCAAGATCCATAATGTCAGTGAACACAAAAAGGTCAAATGTTCTTGGTTCTCCTTTTTGGATTTTGTAAGTTATGTACTATAAAACAGAAAGATGCTGGTATAATGACAAAAATACAACATAATGATCAATGACCATAAAGCAATTTGTCTCTTTCTCACTACTTTCATCACAATTGCTCAACACTGCTGTTAGCCTGATCTGCACTGCAATGAACATTGGATGAAAAGATTAAATGAATTCAAATACACAGTGAAAGAGTTGTTACATGTCATGAAGACTTATAGAGCATTAATACATACATTTACTGATACAGAGCATGCAATACATTATGCCATTATAAGAGCATTGGGTAAACATCTTTTACATTGATCTAGCTCAAGATGATGTAGAGGAAGTGCTACTTTATCCCCAAAACACAAAACATTTTACTTTTTAATAACAAATTGTACAAACATATTTATCAGTATGAATATAAAATATT
>NW_023339696.1:9823135-9823404 GCF_004916995.1 Morone saxatilis | reverse complement strand
CAAGTTCCTTAACTGTTACTTAACCACAGTTTCCTGCACAAATTAAAGCTGTTAACAATTATGAGTTGAGGTTTCTATTGAATTTCAGAGACATGGTTAGTATACCTAAGAGTGTCCAGTCATAGTTGTTGTTTTCTGTCTGGTGTCTGATGTAAACTGATGTATATCATGTGAGACCACACACAACATCTTTGAATGTTTTTAAATCCTTTCAGTTTCTTCTGCGTCAAGAGATTTGAAGGGACTTGCCTCTCTGGCAACAGTCCAGT
>NW_023339696.1:9822232-9823085 GCF_004916995.1 Morone saxatilis | reverse complement strand
TCTCATTATGCAATTAACACTACTGTTACATTTTGAAAAGCTGCTGGTTCAAACCTAAAGTCTGCAGACGCTTTGCATGTTTTCTCACCTGAAATAACCCCATCCAGTGGTCAACCCTTGGGGTCTGCCCTGACTAAGAGTCAAGCAATGGCAAATTGACCCAGCTCTGGTCAGCTGCCCACCATTGAGCACTGTGATGGCACCAGATTGTGGTTTTGCAGCTGTTGCCTTATGTCTGAAGTACAAAGCCATCCATATGTGGTGGCAGCAAAAGTAGTAGAGTTTTCGTGCTCAGAACTTCATTTAGAAATGCTAGTCTTGGAGTGCTACCTATTAATGGAAGTGGAGGTGAGTGGGCGGGCGGGCGAGCTGCCATAATGGTTGGGTTAAAAATAGTGACGACCCAGAATCACTACAAGGAGCTTGCAAATAGAAGACAGATGGGCACAGATAGAACTCCATTCAAGCTTTGTCAGGCACCACAACTTTGTCCTTTGTCAACTCATTTTAGATTAATATTTTCACAGGGACACACTTTAAAATTCAGTGTGTTCGCTTACAGCTTCTTTCATTCTTTAAACTGTCATTTCAACTATCACTGTCATTTCAGACATGAAACAAATGTTTTAACTATGACCACACATTTTTAGAATATTTTGCATTTTATAGTTGACCTTTATAATTGATCACAGCATTACTGCAATGATTTGAGACAAAGTTAAAAGGCCAAAGAGTTACAACCGAATACAAAGTCACAATTGAATAACTCTTAAAAATATTTTTACCAATATCAGATGTAGAGCAACAAATGCAGGCTAGTCCTAGTCCTTCCTTCCCATCCCTCTAAAAGTTT
>NW_023339696.1:9821473-9822203 GCF_004916995.1 Morone saxatilis | reverse complement strand
AAACACCCTAGACTGGACACATTGTAGAAGGCTGGCAGTAATGGTCACATGATTTTGTACTATAACATCAGGGTAGCATCAACGATTTGGAACATGGATGGTGTACTACAGTAACTTAAAGATGAGCACTTGATTTTTCCAACTCAGACTGCTGAAGATTAGAATAATTTGGAGTGCTTTTGCATGGAGACCTGAGTCTGGATCTTGAGCTTGAGTCTGCCACTACATTCAGAAGGCATACTCTTATCACTATCATATACCTTACCTGAAAGCTATGCTGACATATTTTCTGCTACTGCTGTCAACATGTCCCTACAAGGTAAGTTATTATCATCACTCCCCACTTCCTGCTTTGCAGATCTTGGTGTTTTGTTGAAGAGTGATCGGGTCAGAGCCTAGACAAATATCATCCATTGCACAAAAGGTGGCTTACTGAAATTTAGTAGTATAATATATATAATATTGTATAGTAAACTATAGTTGTTAGCTGTTACACCACTACTATAAACTATAGAAGAGGCTTAGTTGCTGATTGCAACTGCCTGATCTTACCCTTTCCTTCCAAGTGAGGAGAAACTACAGTACCTGAAAATGCAAAAGGTCCTATCTAGAGTCTGTATTGGTTTGTCGGTTCTGGGCTACTTTAAAAACACGGCTCATTCTAAGGTAACAAAACAAAACGATTCTTATTTTGAGGTGATTATACACTAATGAAAACTTACCATAAAAC
>NW_023339696.1:9820264-9821366 GCF_004916995.1 Morone saxatilis | reverse complement strand
GGGTTCCTCAAAAAACCTGATAAACTACCCCAAGTTCCTCAGAGAACGGATGTGTTTAAAAGGGCTCCTGGAAGTTCCCAAAAGGGTTCTGCCAGTGTTGCAAACCGAGGAAAAAACAGGTATAATTTTAACCATATAAGTATAACTTATAGAGGCACTTTTTATGGTATTATATTGTGTTTTATCATGTGGTTATCCTGTATATCTAAACCTATACCTAGTTAATCTGGCATTCAAGTAAGTTTTTTACAATTAATCTGTGGAGTTCAGAGGCTATACAGCTAATGTGTATAATTTGTATTTTAAGAAATTATGTAGGCTATCATATTAGAATGACTCATTGAGCTCAGGCTGTTTGAGTCAATCAAACTCATCAATAATTGTAGGAGGAAGTAAAGAATGAAGCATGACCACTGTGGGAGGCCAACTAGATCTTACCACTCACACATTTCACACCCATTTTACTTTCAGGTTTCGACAAATTTTTATATTATGTTGTATAATTGTGAATATTGTGTATTAATTCATATGATTATTTATCTGTCTTATTTAATTTAGCACACTTTTATTATTAGATACAAACAAGCATACTTTCAGCATAACCATGTTTTTTACAGCTTACTAATAATTTATTCATAAAGTAAAATAACAAGAAATAAGATACATTTTGACAAAATATTAACTCCACTAGGAAGGATGTAAGAAAGAATGACATGAATGAATACTATATGAATTACACAATAATAGAAATCACTATAAAATATGATGCTGATTACTGTTTGAAATTACTTTTTAATGCTTTAATCATGATAGATTTGTGTCAGTAGTACGTAGGTCTACAGGCTGTTGAGGAAGTCTTCTCCAGAGGTAATTATCTGTCTCAGTGCGCCCAGTATCAACACATTAATGTCATCATTGGTGTTGATTTCTGAATTGTAGTTCTTCACAAGAAAGATGCAGTTGAGTGAAATACCCAGCAACACACTGAATTTCTCAACCTAAGATTGAAGTAACAGGATTTCAGTTAATCAGTAATTTCTAAAGTGGGAACCAAATTAGATTTTTGTGCTGAAATATGGAAAACTTAAATTACATTCCAAGA
>NW_023339696.1:9816097-9820164 GCF_004916995.1 Morone saxatilis | reverse complement strand
GAAAACTTAAATTACATTCCAAGAATACAAAAGTCGCCAATAGAAACTCACCTGTTGCTTCAGGTACTTGTTCTTATAGATATTTTTCTGTTTCTGTTCTGTTATCTGTTTTGACCTTAGGACAGGCTTCATCAACTCTGGTGAGAATACCTAGTTGGGGAATTCCTGCAGATACAGAAACCTAATCAATCAATCATTTTAAACATTTGTTGAGCTGGTATTTGGATTCCCAGTATGGAATCATTAGTCCATACTGCACCACTATGATGCCTGCTCTTACCCATTTCACTGGCTGCCAGTCTGATTTCTCTCATCTTCACAGAAACCAGAATGTGAACTCTGCCATCCAGAGTGGGAGATGAGTTGTAGCCCTCATATTTCTCCTTCAATTGGTGTTCAAGACTGAACAAAAAAAAAATTAAATTCTAACTACTAAAAAATGTTTTAATTGAACAGTTAAACAGAAGCTTTTAAGATGTGTTTTATTGAACTTAAATGATGTAAGAGTTAAAAGGGTTGTACCTTGTAACCTTCTGTTACATGTCCATTCAGGGCCAGTTTGATATCTTCCACATGAACTGCATTGTTTTGCTGAAGGCCCATGGTGTCATTGAAAATAAAAGAGTAAAAGCTGTCTTGATCTTTGTGGAATTTGTAAGTTGTGTACTGTAAAGAAGGAGTTGAAGGTATTCGTATTATTTTAGCAAATTCAGCAAGTCAAAGATTTGCTAGTATTTGATGATTCTGCAGACACTTTTAGTTTATTTTAGCTTTTTGTAAAGAGCCTGTCTGCCTCCAATTTGTACTACATTTTTGTTACTTAAAACTATCAACCTATAAAAGATGGATTTTGCGTCTCCACTCGTCTCACTGTACAAAACTGAAGCCAACATATCCCGTATACAACTGCTGCCATTTTTCTGTCTGCACAGTCGTGATCGGTGTTGGCACCAAAGTGTCACCCACAAGCTGGGCTCAGCTGTCAATCAGGATGTGAAACCCCCTTTTTATAGCTTCAAAAAACTTGTTAAAACCAAACTTGAACTTGAACGTACATCAGCTATAAGAACTACCTGAAATGCCACAAACCATCTTTGAGAAAAAAGTATTTGACGTGTCTTGTCATTTTTTTGTTTGGCCCATGTCTCATCTGCTCACATGGAGGCAACAGCGTTGAGACCTATACCAGAGCAATCAAGATGTTTTGGGTTCACTTTTGGAGAGCTGTCATGTCATCCATCTTTATATGTCAATGTTCAAAACAAATAAAAAAGCAAAAAGAAACTGCAGTTATTATAACAATGTTTTAGCCTACACCATTTGTTGTTTCCATGAAAACAGAAGTTGCATTACAGGTATAATACTTGACAAGTGTGACCTGACTGTGGCTCATGATGGTTGGTTTGCGTCCATTCTGTGGAATCGATAATATGTCGCTTACACCATGTCTACTTACCAAACAAATACCACATGTAAAATCTAATTTGTGTAGTTTTTGGTTAGATACTATTTATCTTTGTTCTGGCTGTTGTTGGTGGTTAAGCAAATAAATCAAGCTCTTTAGAAGAATGGCAAACAAACACATATCTCATACACCGTTTCTAAAAGTTGATTCATACCTTCAAACCAATCAGAATCCAGATTTTTCAATGATCAATGACCATAGCAAAACCTAAATATTAGTTTAATAAATAATAATAAATAAGTAATTATAACTGGAAATGCTCTAATGTGACCAGTCATCCTATGCTGTATTACCAACTTGCTAGTTTTAAAATGTGTGAAATTCTCAAAGAATTACAGAACATCTTTCCTTTAAAATCCCCACAATCAAAAGTTATTCATACTTTTTTGGTAAAGCTGCTCCCAGAGGTTGCATCTGTCAAAGCTCTGTTGGTAACCCTGCCTTGAAACACACTATCTACAGAGTTGATGAAACCGGACTTGCCAGCACCAACTGGTCCATGAAGAAGAATTCTAAGATGATTGACTTCCTTGTTTTGAGGTCGATAAGATTTCACAAAATCCAAATTTTCCTGGTTGCTCCTGTTGATTGAAGGACAAATGTTAAAGAACTGTGTGTTTATACACAATAGGCTGATTGTGATTGTTGTTCTGTTTTTACACACACTGTAGGGTCAAAAGAGACCTTTACATATGGACTTATTTATTTGGTGTGGGTAACTGGACATTTAATGTGATGGGTCACTTCCTGTCACCTCATTCGGTCACTTCCTGTGACCATAACCTGATGCAGCTAGATGACGCGTGATGTCCAAGTGAGAAAACTCCTATTCTCTTTCTTTTTTCTCTTCTGTCTTACCTCTCTTGCTAACCTCGCTCGCCCACACCGGGTGATACGTTTTGGAACTCACAACAAAGGATTAAAGCACGGCATAAGAGCCTGCCTTTTCCTGCGATCCCTGGTCAGCACACCGCTAACGGGAGTCAACATCTGCAGCTTTAAAGAGAAAGTCTGCCAGCTGACTTTACCAGAGCAACGCATTGTTAACGCAGGGTCGTTAGATTGTATATAGTGTATTTTCCTCAGTTTGCTTTTATTATCTTGTTAATAAATGCTTGTGTTTATACATGCTGGTTTATTTAATTTCGCATAAGAGTGGGTGATACCAGCCTCTTCTATTCCGAACTCCAAAGCCTTCCACTTTAACTATTAATAGTGATTTTGGTTGTAATTATTGAATTATTTAAATAAATAAAAATAGTATTTAATTAATAATCTGATTTCTTAATAATAGTTTAGTGTAGAGACTGATCAATCAATTATTGGCTATCGTTTCCCTTACTTAAGGGTAGTGCCCAGAGGAACTTTAATGTTAATTAAAGTCATTTTTTATTATCTTTTGATAATTAATAAACTTTGATAAGCAAAATTAATTGATTACACTTATACATTTAAACTGTGATTTATCATAGCACCTACAACACAAATCAGTCAAAACCACAACAAACCATTTGAGTAATGTGTGTTAAGGAGCAGAACCACACACTGGGCACAGTAGTAGAGTACTTACTTTGGGATAGTCCTCCATGGCTGACTAAAAAGTGCTGAAGGGCAAATTATACATGTATGACATACAGTAAGACAAAGCTGTATTTTTAAAGTTCATCAACATTATGCATTATATTCTGTGAACGTTATCATTATTACAGTTTGAATCATTTTTGCAATATCTTAGAGGAAGGTAAAAGTGTGACAGATCAGGACTTACCTCCTCCCATAGCTGTAAAATGAGACATTCACTTCTGTCCAACCCTGCTGCTAAACACTGCTCAGTCGCGCGCATTGTAATTAAATCATCCCTCGGAGAATCTCAAATGTTAACATACTATCGTCGGCACACTATCACGTCAAGCCGGATGGTCACTCTCGCCGTGGTTTACACGAGAATGGCAGTAACCAATACGAAACCATGTACCACTTTGAGACATGAAAACGCTTCTGCAGCAACTGTAGGTAAGCACGAAATTACAACAGACCGCTAGAACGCATGTTCATGCATCAGGTGTACCACACCCACACAGATGAAGCGACCAGCATGAAACCACACAGAGACACCTCACGCACTAGAAACCATCAAGACATCGGCTCAGCTTCAAATTTAACCTAAATCTACAACTCACTCATCAATTCAACGTATGTGCACAGAGCCCATGTCGCCGGAAACGGCTGTACTAACACATAAAAGTAAATGGTAACAATAAAAGTCGCACAGATTTTTAGATTAAAAAGTTTTTTTTTTTATAAAATTTAACGCCACAACAAATACAGACCCAGACCGGCGGAAAAAGGTGACAGCTCCATTCTCTGAAGTACGCAGGTAACAGGCGATGCTAGGCATCGGGTCGGACGCTATTGCAGACAAAATCGACCTTTTGATCAGATTCCAAGAGGAATGGATCCGGTAGAGTAGGTCCGAGTTCCTTCCTTCCCACAATCCAGGAACGGGGTTTCGATATTTTCCTCATGTTGGTAAGGATCTTGCTGGGCAGGAACACGACAGCGCCCAGACGCTATAAATCGGAAATTAATGCATTATACTACA
>NW_023339696.1:9812976-9816072 GCF_004916995.1 Morone saxatilis | reverse complement strand
CGCCTGCGTCTGCCAGGCGGTGTATCATTAAAGTGGTACCGTGTAGAAACAAAAAACAACCAGTGAGCCCGTCTTAACTGAAAGGTAGGTAGGAACCAAAAATAAATAAATGATTTTGCATTAAACTGACATGTGGGGCAGTTACACAAGGGTTGAAGTACTTCAAACTCAGCAAAAGCACATGCACCTTCCCTGTGTGGAGTCTTCCTGTTTCCGTCACAATGACAGGAAGGCCTTCCTGTTTAACTGTAATTTTCATATTTTACTACTGAACTGTTATAGTTTGCAATTCTATATCAGAGCATTTCAAGCTGTGTATGATGAGCACATTTTACTAGTATGTGATAAAGCTTTTTGTATTTATGCAAAATGTTGTGCGTTAAGAGAGCGTTTCATTTGAGTGTGTGAGACGTTTCGAGTGAGTTTATAAGGGAGCGTTTTCAGGTGATGTGTGAGGCGTTCACTTGATGTATGAGAGTGTTTCAGTAGTGTGTGTGAGAGCGTTTCAGTAGTGTGTGTGAGAGCGTTCAGTAGTGTGTGTGGAGCGTTTCAGTAGTGTATGAGCAGAGGCGTTTCAGTAGGTGATGTGGGAGAGGTGTTTCAGTAGTGTATGCTAAGAGCGTTTTCACATGTTTGTGAGAGGTAATTCTGAATAATGTCCCTGACGGCCCCTCATACCTAAGAGTGTGCAGTCGTAGTTGTTGTTTTTCTGTCTGGTGTCTGATGTACACTGATGTATATCATGTGAGACCACATATCTTAAAATGTTTTTAAATCCTTTCTTCTGCGTCAAGAGATTTGAAAGGACTTGCCTTTCTGGCGGCAGTCTGGTTCAGGCATGTGGGAGATCAGGCTGCAGTTGGGTGTGTCAATTAACGCTACTGTTAAATTTTAAAAAGCTGCATGTTCAGACCTAAACTCTGCAGACAACGTTGCATATTTTCTCCATCACCTGACATAACCCCATCCAGTGGTTGAGCTTGGGGCCTACCCTGTAGGTCTATCCTGACTGAGGGTCAAGTAATGGCAAACCAAACTGACCCAGCTCTGGTCAGCTGCAAACCATTGAGCACTGTGGTGGCACCAGAGTTTGGTTTTGGTTTTGCAGCTGTTCTAACATCTGAAATATAAAGCCATTCATATGCAGTGGCAGCAAAAGAGGAGTCCTTTTATATTCATATTTTCAAAGGGACACACTTTAAAATTCAGTGTGTTACAGCTTCTTACATTCTTTAAACTGCCATTTCAACTTTCACTGTTATTTCAGGCATTTCTAATGTTTTAACTATGACCACACATTTTTAGAATATTTAGCATTTTATAGTTGCCCTTTATAATTGATCACAGCATTACTGCAATGATTTGTGACAGAGTTAAAAGGCCACAGAGTTACAACAGAATACAAAGTCACAATTGAATAACTCCTCAAAATATTTTGATCAGTATCAAAGGAATGATGTAGAGCAACTGTCCAACTCAGACTGTTGAAGATTAGATTAACTCTAACTTTTTCTCAATCTTTGGAGTGCTTTTGAAGCTTTTGCATAGAGACCTGAGTCTGTACTTTGAGCTCTAGTCTGCCACTACATTCAGATGGCATACTCTTATCAATATCATATACCACACCTAAAATCTATGCTGACATATTTTCTGCTACTGCTGTCAACATGTCCCTACAAGGTAAGTTATTATCATCACTCCCCACTTCCTGCTTTGCTGATCTTGGTGTTCAATGTACAACGATTCTTATTTTCAAGTGATTATACACTAATGAAAATATACCATAAAACTTCAATTAAAAGCAGGGTCCCAATTAGAAGCAGGTATCCTTTACTAGTCGGATGTAGCTATGCGTTTTGACAAATAAAGGCTCAATTAGAGGCATGGCCTCACACAAATATAAATGTTGTCTTTTGTCAATATGAACACATTACACATCGTTAAATCAGTTAGATTCTCAACAATTCAATCCTGTTAATTTTACAGAAACCATGAGCACCAAATTATCAAATTATCAAATAAATGATTGGTAATTGATATATCATTCTAATATTTATAAAAGTAATAGTCATACTGGTTTAAATAAATACTTTGATAGAATTACCCATCTTTGTGGAGCTGAGTTTTGTGAAAAATGAATTAAAGGCCTGCAATACAGGCAGGCCTTTAGTTTTAGTTTTCAGTTCACTGAATTTAGTAAATAAAAGCCTGGGCTATTAAGTGTTTCGGTACCAATGAATATTGTATTCCATTCCAGCCATACTACCCTGATGTTATGTTAAACAGAGGAACCCACAAGCAGATTGATCACCAAACACAGGCTTTATTGAGAACCAGCTGATAAAACGGTGATGTGAGGCTCCTGATGGCAGTGGTGAGAGGATAATGGCAGAGTGGCAGATAGGAAGGAAGGCAGGTAGCTGAAGAGACCAGATCCAGGCATCTAGAGACAACAGGTGACAATTGTGCCAGTTTTTTCTCTATTAATTTCAGTCCTGCTTTTGTCAATTCCTGTCTTGTTTATTTATTTGTTTATTGATTGCTTATTTATTTTGTTATCCTTTATATCTAAACCTATACCTAGTTTTTAACTAGGCCATATGGCATTCAAGTAAGTAAGTATTAAAATAAAAGGGGCACCATTATAACATTTCCCAAGTCTAATGTATTTCTGCCACAACAAGTACATGCAGTATGTGAATGATTGTGTCATATTATTGAAAGTTAAACTATGTGGGGGAACTAGTGAAAATGTAGCCTTCACACTTTACATCTGAAGCCACAATACATTTTCTATTTGTAACCATGTTGAAGCATAATAGGTGTTTCCCTTGGAACAAAGAGAATAAATTATTTTAGTTCAGAGGCTATACAGCTAATGTGTATCACTTGTATACTATATACTACATATGTATACTAAGAAATTATGTAGGCATATATTAGAATGATTCATTGAGCTCAGGCTGTTTGAGTCCATCAAACACATCTGTCATGATCCGCTCCTGGCTTTCCATCCTACTGCCAGCTCTGCCAGTACTTTTCCTGATCACCTGCCTGCCTCATCAGTGCAACCACCTTCACCTGTGTTCCCTCACC
>NW_023339696.1:9809344-9812876 GCF_004916995.1 Morone saxatilis | reverse complement strand
GCAGTTATAATGACAATAATGCCAACAACAATGACCTTAAAGAGGTTTGTTTCATTTGCTCAACACTGCTCCTAGCTTGATATGTTTTGTAATGATCATTGCAAGTGCAAATTAAATAAATCTGAATACACAGTGAAAGATTTCTTAAATGTCCTTAAGTTTTACAGTGCATGAAATACATGACTTTGGTTAAAACACAATCAGAAGTGATTCATACTTTTTTGGTGAAGCTGTCGCCAGAGGTTGCATCAGCCAAAGCTCGACCAGTGATTCTGCCTTGTAAAAGACTGTCGACAGAGTTGACGAAACTGGACTTGCCAGAACCAGTCGGTCCATAAAGCAGAATTCTGAGCTGTTTGAGGTCTTCATTATGAGGCTGATAATCCTCCACATACTGAAGGTCTCTCTCTTTGTGGCTGTTCAATAAAGAGGTAATATTTTACTGCTTGGTTGTCACAGACACCCACAACTGACAACAAGAATGACATCACAAATCAGCCTCAAAACCAAAGTGTATAATTTGTTGCGCACTCACCCCCATGGTATTTTCCTCCATTCTTCAATAAGAGCTGTACATGTTGATGTAATATAGAAGAATATTTTAAGTAAATAAATCACCACAATTGAGAAGGCCTTATTGTTTCCATAATGTGAATAAACAATGTATGTAATATTTATAATATCTTACTCTCAGGAGAGGGTGGGCGGGGTTCTGATTTGGACCATTTGAACATACCTACAATAGAATATTAAGCAAACATGTAAACAAGAAAAAAAATTTCCATATGAACTGCATTATTTATTGCCTAAAACCAAAGATTTCAGAGTATCTATTTGTAAATTCAGATTTGTTGCAGCTTATCATAGGTAAAACTGACCGACTCAGTGTTATTCTTTGAGTCTTCAATAATTCTATTAAATTAAAATTGCAGAATATATACAATAAATTGTGATCAAAAGAGAAAGTGAAAGTACAAAGGTAAGCGAACAAAAAATGAAAACATGGACATGCATTTTTCACTTTCTGTTACATTTTGCAAAGTTTTGGACCCAAATGCAGACACAGACTCAGGAGTAAGATGAATTTAAAGGGTTTACTGGAAACGTAGTGGGGTATGGAGGTAGCTGAAGCAGGGCGGAGAGGAATGACTTGGCTTACTGGATGTGGCTGGTGGATATCTGATTGAAAGTTGGCAAGCAGACAGTTCAGGTGTGGTCTTGGAGCACAAAAGGAGACGGTTAGGCAGTAGTACAACAACAAACTAAGAAAATGAGAATCTTAGGACACAAGCAGAGACTGTTGTGGATACTACCACTGTTGACTGAATGAGCTGGTACTGGTTGATTGTATTTGGGATTGAAATACTAAGCTGATGAGCAAATGCAGGCCAGATTAGCCAGGTGGGAGTTGTAGACTGCAGTGCACAGGAGCAAAGTTGGGAGCCAAGAGGGAACAGACATACACAGGAGCATACAATACAGAAGAACACAGGAAACACAGAGGAAGGGGAAACACAATGGAAAATGTACAGATTATAAATTGCCTCACAAATACAAATACTTCATCAAAATTTTAGAGAAATTGCAAACCCAAGATAGAATTAAATACTGGTTTTAAAAATCATCCGAAAATGAGGTACAGTAGGTTAAAAAAATGCATTACTTAATCCAGACACATTTGACTTCTTAATCAGTAAAAATAAATTTGTTAAATATTTATACTTTATATATTTAAAAAAAAAACTCACTTCAAGAGTTGTGCCCGTGGAAAGAAGCGGTGATGGTTTACCTCAAGTAACGATCCTGAAATTGAGTAATTTATCTCAAAATTTATTTTTTAAATTGGCATCATATAACTTTACCACAGTTTCTTGTGCCAAAATTAAAATAGTTAATAATCATTAAACTTCTAAAATTCTAAACTACTGAACTTGAAAGACATACCTCCCGTCGTAGTTGTTGATGTCTGTCTTTTTATCATTTGAGGCCAACTATTTATTTGTTTTAACATACTTTCGGTTTCTTTTGTGCCATGTGACATGTGAAAGAATGTGCCCTTCATATGGGAACTAAGGGTGTGTTCAGTTGTCTAACACGTAACTGCTGCTTAATTTGTCTCATTGCTTTTGTTGAAAAAATGTTTCCTAGTTCACTAACACTTAAAGTGCTTTCACCTGTTACATATTAAATTGTTTTACTCAAGTACTTTTTTATTCTTCAGCTGACAGTTCACCTACCTCTCTCATTCATCAAATGACAGTTCAACTGGTTTCAGTTTATCTCTTTTCAGTGTTTTCATTACACTCCAACTGACATCTTGATTTCTTTTAACTTTTACACTTAGCTGAAGTTCAGCATGTCCACTTACAGCTTATTTCAGTAATTGCATTTTAACATCAACTTTAACAAATGTTTGAACTGTGAATTTTCAGAAAGCACTCTAATTTTTTTATTTGTGGATTATGGTACTATAGTATGTGTCGCACACAGGATACACAGAGGATGACTTCAAAACAAAAGCACATTTACTCCTTTCTGCAGAATTTTACTGGATATTAGAAATCTGTATGACTAATTCTTAAGTGGACCAAAAGTAAATCAAGTTTTAGTGAACAATTTGATCATAAGCTCTCATCTCCCTTCTCATCTACATGCCGCTTCAGCCAAGTTATGATGGAGGTTATTTCTGTGTAGTTACAGACCAGCTCAAGAGGCACGTTCTCATGTATGTATTTGCCTGATTTTTTATTAGACTGCATTGAAATTCAACAGGCTACATATTATCGTTATTTAACAATAAAGGTTAGGACTACTGCCATTCAGTTAAGTAGCCTACTGTTATTATTTTAACATTGACCATTTTATTCATATCATATTGTTACATTTATATGATATTAATCCAAATTTCAACATATTAATATAAACAACATAAAAAAACTTTCAGCTGTACCCGTGGAAATAAGTGCTGATTGTATAGCTCAAGTACTGATTCCAAAATTGAGAAATTATCATTTTTAAAAACAGTTTCAAACATTGACACAGAATATGCTGTTGGAACAACAGATACAGAATATGTAACCAAAAGTCTGAATAAGTTTAACTTTTCAACACATGCTGATCACCAGATTCATGATTATTGAGCAAGTACAACACCAGAAATGTCCACAACAAATCAACAAACCTAACCATAGCTAAAAAAGCAATAATGCAAAAACTAAACTGCATGATGAGAATAATACAAGTCTGCTTTATGCACATGCAGGTTTTAAGCCTATATACATATTTTATTTAGCAAGGTAAAATACAGAACATGTATTAAGATGACATATAGTAGATACTATATGCATTACATGCTTGCAAATGAAAACCAAATAGCGATACTTTATTTGATTTATTTCTACACATTCCTGTTTGCAAATTTGCTTTGTTCAGGCTATGATAAAGCAAGATTTTCCTCTGCAGCATGTAGGTCTACAGGTTGTTGACAAAGTCTTCTCCAGAGTTAATCATCTGTCTCAGTGTGCTCAGTATC
>NW_023339696.1:9808889-9809244 GCF_004916995.1 Morone saxatilis | reverse complement strand
TTCACTGACATCATGGGCCTTGAGAAGGGAACTAACAGAGGAGTTGGTGTGGAGGACATCAAACTGGCCATGAGGGGAAACATAAAAGATGGATATAATGTAATTACTGAATTCATTAAACTTTGTTGGATATATTTCAGTCATACAATCAAGCTTTGAGACCTATTTTGAATAAACAATTTTATTCACATAAAAATACAGATAAGAAACTATTTACGTGATTTTATTTTGATCAAATTTCTAATTTCTTTTCCAGTTCAATCCTGTGTCTACAATATCTGAGGATGATCGTTGCTACAACAACAACCCCACTCTAAATGACAAAGTTCATGTTCTGGTCTGTGTCGTCTCTGCC
>NW_023339696.1:9804391-9808807 GCF_004916995.1 Morone saxatilis | reverse complement strand
ACAAACATGATCATCATTGACTCAAAATCTGCTCTGTATCGGCAGGGATTCCCCAACTGGCTATTCTCACCAAAATTGATGAAGCCTTTCCAGAGGTCAAAACCAATATAAAGAACGTGTACATGAGCAAGTCCCTGAAGACAAGGGTAAGTTTCTATTTGTGATTTTGTAAGTTTGTAGAAAGTCATTCAACCTTTGTTTGGACATTTTGTTTGTTTTTTAATTTCTAATTAGTCAGTTTGTTCAAAATATTGTTTTGTTCGGGACTTGTGTTGTATTTTTCATATGTGAAATTGTTCTAATTCAGATGGAGGAATTGAGTGTGTTGCTGGGTATTCCACTGAACTGCATCTTTCCTGTGAAGAACTACCACTCAGAGATTTACACAGATGATGACATTGATACACTGATACTGAGTGCACTGAGACAGATGATTGATTTTGGAGAAGACTTTGTCAACAACCTGTAGACCTACATGCCGCAGAGGAAAATCTTGCTTTATCATAGCCTGATCAAAGCAAGTTTGCAAACAAAAATGTGTAGAAATAAAGAAATAAAGTAGGCAATCTTGCGAATTGATTTTCATTTGTAAGTATATAATGTATTTTGACTTATAATATAACTTGTTCTGTATTTTACCTTGCTGAATAAAATATGAATATAGGCTTGAAACTTGCAGGTGCATAAAGCAGACTATTTTCTGCAATATTGCATATGCTTTGTTGATTCAGGTATTGGTATGGATTTATGGTGTTGTAGTCTCTCATTAATCATAAACTAAATGATTAGCAGGTCAAAAGGCATCTAAATGTCTAAGTTAAAACTGGGCTGAATGTGGTTAAAACGTTCTGGTTACATATACTGAACCTGTTGTTCCAACAGCATTTTCTGTTTCAATGTTTGAACCTGTTTTATATCTAATCAATGTACTACAGTACTGCTGTTCAGGAAAAAACACAATAAAAACTAAAAATAATTAATTAAGTTTGTCATTAGTTTCACTTCATTTAACTCTTTTTAGTCCCAAACAGTACACTAATACCGTAATGCAATTCATTGGAGGTGATTCATGCAGGCCTTCTCCTGAAGTTTTCAATATTTTTCAGTCTTGTGGTTTTTACAAATGTATTGTGATACAGTATTAATGAAATAACAACAACAACAACAAACAAAAAAACTAAACTGAGGAGAGACTTGGTCCCTTATAGTGGCAAATAAATAAGAAAATTATTGTAGGAGTAATTTCTTGTCCGTCCATCAGAGGGCGTGGCACAGCGCAATTGGAGGTGTCAATGAAAGTGAAATATATGATAAAGATGTGTTAGGCTTGAAGTGATTTGATTGACTTAATATGAAATTTTTTCTATGCTCTCTCTATGTCTTGAAATAACTCCTTTCAAGGTGTAATTGAGCTTTTTTTCTCTTACTATACTTTGAAATAAATCAGTAAGTAGGCTACAATGCAGTGTGCAAATAACCACACGTTGTTAGCGTGATGTGACGTCATCACGTGATCTCTGGTCAACAACTCAGCTGTTGTGATGGCGCCTTAAAGTACCGTCGGAAATGTGTGAATCACAAGGCCATGTGACTAGAAAGACTGAAAAAATCATGTGTTTTTTTAATCTCCCAGGTGATGGGATGTACATGTCATTCTGTGTATTAATACAAGCCTAAATATAACAAATTGGATACATCCATGCTGTAGCCGTTTCTGATGTAGCCTATTCTTTATTGTGTTGTTAGGTGTGGCGCTGGGCAGTTAAGAAACTTTTTTTTTTGACTCGTGGGAATGAAAAGTGTATATTTTATTCACACAAGATAAACATATATGTAATTATTTCGAGACTTTGGGTTCAGCTGTAAACATGTGATTTCGTCCTTCAGTGAAAACTGGAAAGTAGAGGCTTTGGTCGAGCAACTGACCAGTTTCTAAGAAAAAAAGGAAAACTCAGTGAAGCAAATAAGAAAATAGAAAGTTGTGTTGAGAATGAACAATATATGTATATTTTCGAGACTTTGGGTTTCAGCTGTAAACCATGTGATTTCGGCCTTCAGTGAAAACTGGAAAGTAAAGGCTTTGTCGAGCAACGCACCAGTTTCTAAGAAAAAAGGAAAACTCAGTGAAGCAAATAAGCAATAGAAAGTTGTGTTGAGGTTTTTACCAGTTTTTTCACCTTTGATAATATCATTTGGAGCTCTATTGGCAGAGGTATGTTTTCATAGTATAAATCACCTGCAATAAGAATGGATATGTTTTGTGAGAAAAAACCATTTTCATCTACAGATCTGCATGTCGCCTTCCGTGGCAGCAGCTATGTTGAACCATAATGTTCTAAACCAAACACCTGGCTCTAGAAAGGGGCCTTTTGAGTTTTCCCCAAGTTTTACGGCCACTATAGTTTCTCCCTCATGGTTGAAAAGGGAGAGGGAAGTGGGTGAGTTGTAATCTGCAAATACACCACTAGTAGTACCACTAACTCCTATCAGTAAAACTAGGAACATGGACCACATTATCCACTGCACTGCATGGCGGTCTGTATTATTTCACTTGTTTACAAAGCTTTAAATTACATTTTTCTTGCATACATAAGAGATTTTCTTTCATTTTATGTTCCAGATAGCAATTCAACATGGCAATCTGCAAGATCTGTATTAAAGCAGCTTATTCAAAGGTAATGAAAACACAATGATTATTCAGGTTATTATAAACTAATGGAAACATACCTATAAATATTATATTCAATTTCTAATTTCTAGAGTCTAAATGTTACAGACTGTTCTTTTAAGTTTCTCAGTGATGTTTATTTTCTTTTTCTTTTGAATTATTTAGTTAATCTTTTGTTTCTATTGTAATACATTTTAGCCTTGCAAAATTATNNTTTTGTCTGTGTTGTTTCAATTTCTCTTTGTGATGCACTTTGGGCTGCGTGTTTGTATGAAAAACTATCAACATTTTGTAGTCATCTTTTAATATGTCAAATTGTTCTAATTCAGATGGAGGAATTGAATGTGTCGCTGGGTATTCCACTGAACTGCATTTTTCCGGTGAAGAACTACCACTCAGAGATTGACACAGATGATGACACTGATACACTGATACTGAGCGCACTGAGACAGATGATTGATTTTGGAGAAGATTTTGTCAACAACCTGTAGACCTACATACTGCAGAGGAAAATCTTGCTTTATCATAGCCTGATCAAAGCAAATTTGCAAACAGGAATGTGTAGAAATAAAGAAATAAAGTGAGCAAAAAAAGCTATTTGGTTTTTATTTGCAAGCATATAGTATCTACTTTAAGATATCTTATAACCTGTTCTCTATTTTACCTTGCTGAATAAAATATGCATATAGGCTTGAAACCTGCATGTGTATAAAGCAGACTTGTATCATTCTCATCATGCATTTTAGTTTTTGCATTGTTGCATTGTTAGCTATTCTTTGTTGATTCAGGTGGTAAATTCTGGTGTTGTAGTCATCCAGTAATCATGAATCTGGTGAATAGCAGGTCGAAAGATTGTCGAAGTTAAAACTGGACTAAATGTGGCTAAAAAGTTACATTTATTTTGATTTCTGGTTACGTATTCTGCACCTGTTGTTTTAACAGCATATTCTGTTTTGATGTTTGAACCTGCTACATATTGTACTACAGTACTGCTGTTCAGGTAAAACCACAATAAAAAAAACTAAATTAATGAAATGCAACACTAGTTTCCCTTTATTTAATTCCTTCTAGTCCATACAGTACACTATACTGTATTGCAAAAAGTCAAGCTTCAACTGCGGGAGCCATTGTCTCAGTGACATCCTCGGCTCCTGACTCGTTGCAGCGAAGGTCATAATTGTGTCCCCACTGGTCAGATTTATCTGTGTACAATGTGTATTTGCACTCCTCCGTGGACTCAAAGCTGGCTTGGACATTTCAGGCCAAGACATAACACACATCTGGTGAGTGTCCCAGCTTGATATTTTATTCTGCAAGGGCAGGCAATCATTTATTATCTGTTATGGACAGCCTGGTATGGCTAGGGGACAGCGGGAACCATCTGGGAGTGTTGCAACTTCCAGGCGAGTTATACAGCGGGTCTTGTGAGCATTGCTACTCTGTCATTACTCTGTGTTAGCTAGGTGAAGCTAACAGAATTGCTACAGTATTATAGTGTTGTCACTAGGGTTGGATAGCTGCTGAAAGTACTGCTACTCCCTACAGTTAATGTTGGCAACTCAAACTACTCTTTGGCAAGTATGAGCAGACCATGAACAAATGTCCTTCTGACTGAGTTTTGGCTGCTGACGAACAGTTTAACCAGGTCCTTGAAAGACATTTAGCTCGAGAGAAATTTTGGAACTTGTGCTCTTAATGAGAAGACATTTATTTATTTTTTTAGTATACTTTTTGGGGCTTTTATTGCC
>NW_023339696.1:9803992-9804284 GCF_004916995.1 Morone saxatilis | reverse complement strand
GGTCGCCAGCTCCACCCACCGAGCCAACCGGTCGCCCCAAGAAGAGATTTTTGAATGATGGGCAGGACAGGGCCCTGACCAAGCCCCCAGGAAGAGCGCTGGGCTTTGAAGCCAACCTAATACAGCAACCGAACCGTGCAAGTACAGCAATGGCGTCCGTCACATGATGCACACTGGCCCAAAAATACTTTTTATCATAAGCTTACATTGTGAAAAAAGCAGCTGTTGATGTATGTGTTCATCTGGGGAATTTATTTGCAATGGAAAGTATATACTCTATATTGCCATTTAG
>NW_023339696.1:9803650-9803866 GCF_004916995.1 Morone saxatilis | reverse complement strand
TTCTTTCCACAGGTACAACTAAAACTTTTTATAACATTTATACTGATACAGTGGAATTTGGATTAAACAATCTAACCCCTGTGGGTTTTTTTAATTTATGTTTTTACTTTTGGTACCTCCTTTTCTGCAAATATGCTGTCATGTCCACCAGAGCAGTGTGTCCTGTCCCTATTAATGCATTTTCTGTAAATCACTGTAGGAGTAACTATGATGACA
>NW_023339696.1:9797445-9803550 GCF_004916995.1 Morone saxatilis | reverse complement strand
TAATGAGAGACTACAACACCATAAATCCATACCAATACCTGAATCAACAAAGCATAGCTAAAAATGCAATATTGAAGATAATAAAATGCATAGTTAGAATGAAACAAGTCTGCTTTATGCACCTGCAGGTTTCAAGCCTATATTCTTATTTTATTCAGCAAGGTAAAATACAGAACAGGTTATATTATAACTTGGAGTAAAAATACATTACACGCTTGCAAATTAAAACCAAATAACAATGTTGCCCATCTAGCTTGTTTATTTCTATACATTCCTGTTTGCAAATTTGCTTTGTTCATATTACGATAAAGCAAGATTTTCCTCTGCATTGGGGGTGCACTCACCTCCATGGTATTTTCCTCCATTCTCCAATAAGTGCTGTACATGTTAATGTAATATAGAAGCATATTTTAAGTAAATATCTTTACCATGATTGAAGAAAGCCTCTCACTATCTTACTCTCAGGAGAGGGTGGGCGGGGTTCTGATTTGGACCATTTGAACATATCTACAATAGAATATTAAGCAGACATGTAAACAAGAAACATTTTCTATATGAACTGCATTATGACCACCAGGGTGCCCAGGTGGTCATAATGTTATGGTGGATTGGTGTACATACTATCATATACGTTAAAACCTTTTCTGCATGTAAATTGATATCAAAATGTGTTTTGTTTCAATATAGGTAGCTGGTTACAGTAAACAATTTCTTAAAGTCATCTCTGTGCAAAAGTTATTCTGGAAAACATTAACCATGCAAAAAAAATGTTTGCTGAGAGTTCAGTTGTGTGTACATAGCATTTGTTTCATGTCTCACATTGGGAATGGCTATACTGAAACCAAGTCAGTGTCTGCGAAATGGATGAATAAAGAGAAGTAGAGTCAGTGTTGGAGGTGGTGCTCTGTTCATTCCTATAAAAGTGGTTCAGTGATGCATGAAACCAAAAAAGCCAATTCCCGCTGCAAAGAAATTACCCAGATAAATACACACATGCTCTATGGGCCACTGGATATGCAACAGAGATATCTGGTGGCAAAGCCAGCTGATAAATATTTAAATCTTGTATCTTTTACACTTTAAAATTCATTTGATGGGGGGTTGTGACACTCAAAAAAATGTATGCACCGTATTACAGCCACTTCTTCCACAATGTAAGCTTATGGAAAAAGCTTTTTTGATATGTTGATAAGTTTGACCTTTCTTTTTCTGTTCTTTTTTAAGTGTTCATTTTATTACTGCTGTATCACAATATTTGAATATTTGTAAAAACCACAAGACTGAAAAAAAAAGTGCAGGAGCAGACCTGCCTGAAGCAATTCCAATGGATTTCATTACAGTATGATGTACTGTATGGAGTAGAAGGAATTAAATAAAGGAAAACTAATGACACATTTCATTATTTTGTTTTTTTATTGTGGTTCTACCTGAACAGCAGTACTGTAGTACAATATGTAGCAGGTTCAAACACTGAAACATAATATGCTGTTAAAACAACAGGTGCAGAATACATAACCAGAAGTCTAAATAATTTTAACTTTTCAGCCACATTTAGCCCAGTTTTAACTTCGACATTTAGATGTATTTGGACCTGCTAATCACCAGATTCATGATTACTGGGAGACTACAACATCAGAATTTACCACCTGAATCAACAAAGCATAGCTAACAATGCAACAATGCAAAAAAGTAAACTGCATGATGAGAATGATACAAGTCTGCTTTGTGCACATGCAGTTTTTAAGCCTATATGTATATTTTATTCAGCAAGGTAAAATACAGAACAGGTTATAAGATAACTTAAAGTAGATACTATATGCTTGCAAATAAAAAACAAATAGTGATACTGCCTACTGTATTTCCTTATTTCTACACATTCAGTTTTGCAAATTTGCTTTTTTCATGCTGTGATGAAGCGAGTATGTAGATCTACAGGTTGTTGACAAAATCTTCTCCAAAATCAATCATCTGTCGCAGTGCACTCAGTATCAGTGTATCAATGTCATCATCTGTGAAATTCGAGTGGTAGTTCTTCACAGGAAAGATGCAGTTCAGTGGAATACCCAGCGACACATTCAATTCCTCCACCTGAATTTTAACAATTTGACATATTAAAAAATGACTACAAAATGTTGATCAATGGGCATTTTTGTGTTTTCTGTAAATATTAAAATAAAAAGTGTAAATATATTCCAACTTGAATTACAACACTCTACAAACTCAAAATTACCAATAAAAACATACCTTTTTCTTCAGGGATTTGCTCTTATACACGTTCTTTATATCTCTTTTGACATCTGGACAAGCTTCATCAATTTTGGTGAGAATAGCCAGTTGGGGAATCCCTGCCAATGCAAAGCAGAATGTGAGTCATCGATGATCATGTTTGTAAGGGTATTTGATTCAACTTATGAAACCCAATAACTAACCCTAACCCTTACCCATGTCCCTGGCTGCAAGTCTGACTTCCCTCATCTTTTTCACAGTTTCATCACTCAGTAAATGTACTGTGCTGGCAGGGACAACACAGACCAGAACATGAACTTTGTCATTTAGAGTGGGGGTCTTGTTGTAGCTGTGATCATCTTCAGATATTGTAGAGGCAGGATTGAACTGGAAAAAAGAATGTGTGTGTAAATTTGTGTGTAAATAGTATGTATGTAAATGTATTTTTTATTTGAAATACATTTGTTTTTTCATAATAGATAACAAAGTAAGATTGTGTTATTGAAATCAATAAAGTTTAATAATTTCAGTAATTGTACTTTGTAACCATCTTTTATGTTTCCCCTCATGGCCAGTTTGATGTCCTCCACACAAACTCCTCTGTTAGTTCCCTTCTCAAGGCCCATGATGTCAGTGAAGGCAAAAGGGTAAAATGTTCCTGGTCCTCCTTTTTGGATTTTGTAAGTTTTGTACTGTAAAACAGAGAGGTGCCGTTATAATGACAACAATGCCACATGTTGAACAATGACCATAAAGCAGTTTGTCTGATTAGCTCAGCACTGCTCCTAGCTGGATCTGTTCTGCAATGATCATTGCAAGTGCAAATGAAATAAATTCGAATACACAGTGAAAGAGTTGTTGAATGTCATGAAGTTTTACAGTGCATGAAATACATGACTTTGGTTAAAACACACTCAGACGTGATTCATACTTCAGTGGTGAAGCTGTCGCCAGAGGTTGCATCAACTAATGCTTGACCAGTGATTCTGCCTCGTAAAAGACTGTCGACAGAATTGATGAAACTGGACTTGCCAGAACCAGCCGGTCCATGAAGCAGAATTCTGAGCTGTTCAAGGTCTTTATTATGAGGCTGATATTCCTCCACATCTCCCAGGTCTCTCTCTTTGTGGCTGTTCAATAAAGAGGTAACATTTTATTGCTTGGTTGTAAAATGACATAACAAAAATTAGACTCAAAACTAAAGTGTATGCAGTTGTGCAATTGTTGTGCACTCACCCCCATGGGATTTTCCTCCATTCTTCAATAGGAGCTGTACATGTTGATGTAATATAGAAAAATATTTTAAGTAAATAAATCACCAAAATTGAGATGGCCTCATTATTATAATGAGTATAAACAATGGATGTAATATTTAGAATATCTTACTCTCAGGAGGGGGTGGACGGGGTTCTGATCTAAACCATCTGTACATAGCTACAATAAAGTATTAAGCAGACATGTAAACAAGAAACATTTATCGATATGAACTGCATTATTTATTGCCTAAAATCAAAGACTGTTGCAACTTGTCACAGGTAAAAGCTGACTAAACTGTGCTGCAATAGCAAACCATTCTTTATTAATGTTTAACACAAGCACCAAAGATATTTTATGAGAGGTTATTTGCTCAGTTTAATCATTAAATATGTTATGCAACAGAAAGAAAGTTCATGCTACCTAAAGCTAAAACATGTATGATTCAGAAAACAGTTCTGTACAGATCATGATGGTCAGGTGAAATTCACTGCCATTGATTATTGTTCTCTTTTTGTGTATGAATTACTGTTTGTCGTGAACAATGACTTGATTGAAACATGATTTGTTTTTCTTCCAATTGTATTTGTATGTTAATTTCAATATGATGAGCTTTTTCTTTCAAGGTGTTGTCCTAATAAACAAACAAACAAACAAACAATTTCTTTAATGAAACTGTAGAATATATACAATAAATAAATTGTGTTCAAGAAGAGAAAGTGAAAGTACAACAGGTAAGTGGACACAAAATGAAAACTTGGACATGCATTGGACAGGCAGAGAGCAATGACGTGGCTACCTGAACGTGGCTGGTGGATAACTGGTTGAAAGCTGGCAAGCAGACAGTTGAGGTGTGGTCTTGGAGCACAAAAGAGATGGTTAGGCAGGAATACAACATAAGAAACTAAGAAATCACAAAGGAAACTTAAATCTTGGGACACAAGCAGATACTGGTGTGTCCACAGCACCACTGTTTACTAAATTAGCTGCTACTGGTAGACTGTATCTGGGGTTGAAATATTAAGCTGAAGAGCAAATGCACGGCAAATGAGCCAGGTGGGCGTTGTGATGAGCTGATAGCAGGAGCAAAGTTGGGAGCCAAGAGGGAACACACATACACAGGAGCATACAGGAGCACAGGAGACACAGAGGAGGGGGGAAACACAAGAAAACACTATGGAAAATGTACGACCGTGGCCATGACACTTTCACTAGTTTTAGGACAGAACCAAAATATAAATTATATTACAAATACAAATACTTGTAAAGAAAAAGAGAAAATGCAAACTTAAGATAAAATGAAAACTCACTTCAAGAGTTGTGACCGTGGAAAGAAGCGGTGATGGTTTACCTCAAGTAATGATCCTGAAATTGAGTAATTAAGCTTTATCTTCTGTACTCCAAGTTTCTTTTTAAAAAATGACATGATATAACTTAACCACAGTTTCTTGTGCCAAAATTAAAGCAGTTAATAATCATGAGCTGATGTTCCCAAACTACTGAATTTGAAAGACATACCTCCTGTCGTAGTCGTTGATGTCTGTCTGTTTATCATTTGAGGCCATCAATTTATTTGTTTTAACATCGTTTCAGTTTCTTTTCTGTCATGTGATTGAAATAATTTGCCTATCGGAAAGCAGGAACTAAGGATGTGTTCAGGTGTGTCACACAACTGCTTCACACACTTCAACTGAAATTCAGCATGTCCACTTATAACTTATTTCAGTAATTGCATTTATTTATTATTATTTTATTTGCCACTATAAGGGGCCAAGTATATCCTCAGTTTAGTTTTTTTTTGTTCGTTATTTGTTGTTATTTCATTACTACTGTATCACAATACATTTGTAAAAAACACAAGACTGAAAAATATTGTAAGGAGAAGGCCTGCATGAATTACCTCCAATGGATTACATTACAGTATAGGGTACTGTATGGACTAGAAAGAGTTAAATGAAGGGTAACTGGTGACAAATTTCATTATTTTTAGTTTTTATTGTGGTTTTACCTGAACAGAAGTAATGTAGTACATTGATTAGAAATGTAACAGGTTCAAACATTGAAACAGAAAATGCTGTTGGAACAACAGGTTCAGTATATGTAACCAGAACTTTTTAAGCACATTTAGCCCAGTTTTAACTTAGACATTTAGATGCCTTTTGACATGCTAATCGTTTAGTTTATGATTAATGAGAGACTACAAAACCACAAATCCATACCAATACCACCACCAAAGTGTAAATAATGATGAAGAAAATAAAATGCATAATGAGTATGATACAAGTCTGCTTTATGTACCTGCAGGTTTCAAGCCTATATACTTATAGTTTATTCAGCAAGGTAAAATACAGAACAGGTTATATTATAACTTGTAGTTGAAATACGTTATATACTTGAAAATTAAAACCAAACAGCGACATTGCCCACTTCATTTCTTTATTTCTACACATTCCTGTTTGCGAACTTGCTTTGATCAGGCTATTATAAAGTAAGAATTTCCTCTGCAGTATGTTGGTCTACGGGTTGTTGACAAAATCTTCTCCAAAATCAATCATCTGTCGCAGTGTGCTCAGTATCACAGCATCAATGTCATCATCTGTGTAAATCTCTGAGTGGTAGTTCTTC
>NW_023339696.1:9795754-9797345 GCF_004916995.1 Morone saxatilis | reverse complement strand
CCAGTACGAGCGGGAGAAAGCGCTGAGGAAAAACGCAGAGGAGGTGAGTTAAATGGGAGTTGAGGGACAGAAAGAAAAAGGGAAAAAGGAAGCCAGTATCCTTTTGTGGAGGCTTGAAGGTTGCCTCAGGTGTTTTTTTTGTCCTCCCAGCATCCTCTTTATAGTGAATTAACCTATACACGTGGCCGGGCAGCATCCAACCCGACCTGCCGTGGTGCTCAATGGGGATGTAAACAAGGCAGTGTCATGGCTAACGTCAGGCACAAATGTATTAGCTTGTGTCTAATCCCAGGATGGGAGTTCTTCTTACTCACTGTCAACAACAACAACAAAAGGGCATCTTTCTAACAAACAAAACATAAACCGGCCTCCCGTTATCAAACACACCCACTATAATCTCAGCTAGCCTATTGCATCAGATAGTGAAGTCACGTCTGAGCCCCGTGAGACCCCGACTGAAGAAACAGCAGGTGAAGTGACTCAGCATTTTGGGACATCACTGTAACATAAGTTTATAAAAGGAAACACAGTGGAAAAGAAGATGGAGACAGACCAGACAGTCAGTCGGATGACAGGGTTTCCTGTAACAGGGCAAGTACAGGCGTAGGAACAAAGTAACCAACCACAGCTTTATCCAAGCTATACATTGTGGTTTTGTTACTCTGTGGTTCACCACTACTACCAGCACCCTGCACTGGCAGCAGATCATTAAGCCACATCTCACCCACACAATCACTGACTCAGCCAATAACTTCACAGTGTATTCAAGATACCCGATATACTGTAGTATACGAAAGAGTCACATTTATATACACGTACAGACTTGGGTCGCCCCCTGATCCAGAGACAGAAGTCATAAAAAAGCAAGTAGATGTCATTGTGTTTATCCAGTGACTCCCAGCTATGGTTTTAAGTCAGTATCTCGTATTAAAGCTCTACTTCAGTCGTGTACTTCAGTAAAGTTGGGAGACTTGTGAGAGACAGATAAAAAAAAAAAGGCTGAGATATCCTGACTATTAGTCCTTTTGTATGGATCGTACAATTCCCATAACGCTGCTTGATAACAGTTCTCAATAGACTCTCCTTGACCTGGTATTGCCCAACAGGACTCTAAGTTAAGGGCATCCCACCGCCCCGGGGGATGGAAAAAAAAGAGAAAAAGATCAGGGACGATTGAAAAATACATTTGAGGACAGTTGCTGGACAGAAAGTAGATCTAGCCTTTAAAAAACCAAAAAGTTAAACCACAACATAAATATCTGACAAACATGTCAATGTAGAATTGCGGGAGAGAGCGTAATTCAATGTGCAAGCAGTCTGTTACACACAGCAAGAAGATAACCGCTATCTGAAAGCAGTGTACCTCTTTCACTATGATCCACGGCCTTTTCATTTATGCCGCACATCACTTTTAATTATCGCAATCATTTTATCCACACTGTAACAGTCTTTCTGTTATAAATAGGTGGCTTGCAAACCCAAGTTAAGATAATTATAGATTCAGTCTTTAGAAAGTGCCTCTGGAACCATAGAAGACATCGTTCACACAGGCGGAGCAGTGACAGGTAAACTGACTTGTAAGATTGGTGGA
>NW_023339696.1:9794616-9795670 GCF_004916995.1 Morone saxatilis | reverse complement strand
AAAAAAGCTCTCCCTCATTACTTGAACTGACAACTAAAGTGACCCCCTGATGTGTGTGTGTGTGTGTGTGTGTGTGTGTGTCAGGGGTCTTGTGTCGCGGTGCCTTACATGTGTGAATGCTGCCTCCTGGTCCTGAGCCTTTGGTATGAAGGGCAATGTGATGTGACTCAGACCTTCTGTCTCAGCTTGTTTCTTTGACTCGGGGCTTCAGGACAGCAGGGACAGTGGCCCAGTGTGCTGTGGACATGTAGACCCCTCCATACACACAGTGACACTGAGGCAGTGTGACAGCCAGGCACCCAAACACTCATACGCATGCACACCGACAACCCTAGTGTGTCCTTTATCGCTACATCATCATATTATATCAATTATAAATGCACATATTCACATTTATGGAGGAGTCCTGGGAAAAACTCTGAGGAGGAGTGAGCTGGGGTACGCTGAGCCTGTTGGAAAGGCAAGGTATTACTTCCAGGTCATGTGATTCTTTGTCAGAAACTAGCAGAAAGGGAACACCCCCCAGATTGCATTTTCCCTTTCTCTTTTTTTTATGTCTTGGGTTTAAGTGTAAAATTCGGGTTTCACCGGCTGACCCCTCCACCTTTCCAGAGTGGTGAAGGGTGTCATGTTGCTTTTTAGGAGGCTGCTCCCACGTAGGATGAATAGTTCAAGTATTGACTTTTCTTTAGACCGTTAAATGCTTTCCAACTCATTATAGATTTCACACAAGACACAAAACGGATAGTATCATCACCCTTCCTGCTCTGTTATTATTGCAGCCTTGTTTCTGATCATCTCTAATGTAATTGACGCAGACATACAATTAAACAGTCTGCAAATTACTTGTGATATTGATGACTGTGTAAAAAGCACTGAGGCACTGAGGCATCTAAGCAGCTGTTCAGATCATTAAAACTTATTGTCAGCCCTTCTCCAGTTTCTCATTGGCTCCCAACCTACATTGTGACAGCTGTTTTGGTTACATGTATTTAGACCATCAATCATTGCTCTTTATCACAGTGGGATTGCCGCTGTTGATGTCATGTTGTGT
>NW_023339696.1:9794402-9794544 GCF_004916995.1 Morone saxatilis | reverse complement strand
TTACAGTTTCCCAGAGCCCAGTCTTTAGATGCCTTGTTTTGTCCGACCAACAGTGTAAAACCCAGCAATATAAGGCTCACGATAATAAGAAAACCAGCTTTTGCTTAAAAAAATGAATGATTAATTGATTATCAAAATTGTT
>NW_023339696.1:9786674-9794302 GCF_004916995.1 Morone saxatilis | reverse complement strand
GTGGCACATACATACTCTCACAATGGCACACGTGGTCTGTTAGTATGGAATACACTGTGTGTATTGGAGAAGCTCCATCCAGTGAATATTTGGTCTTTTTCCAGCTATTATGCCTGGAATAAAGCTAATTAGTTGAGTAATGAAATGGCAGCTTATTTCTCTGTCGATCAGTCAGTTCACACAATATGATCATTGTGTAAACTGTCAAAAATATTATATGTTATTATACTAATACTGCTTATGTGTTGCATACAGGTTTAGAAAAAAAATGAGAACCTTGGTAACATCTAAGCACACTCATGTTTAGATACAGCATCTTAGTAACTATGGTGAGACAGCTTTATGTCAGGAAGTGGGGAAAAAAACAACAACAACCCTCCTATCACTTTAAACTGCATCAGACAAATGATGACAAATGAGTCTGACCAAGCTCTGTTTGTGTGTGTGTGTGTGTTCCCGAGTAGAAGTTCATTGAGTTTGAGGACACTCATGAACAGGATAAAAAGGACCTGCAGAACCATGTGGACAGAATGGAGTCCCACTCCCGGCAACTGGAACTTAAGATCAAGAATTACGCAGACCAAAGTAAGCACGCACACAAGCACAACACACACACACACACGCACAACACACGCACACCACACACACCACACACACACATCCTTAAATTCACATATTTGCAAAATTCGATCACTTATTACACCATGTCATTCTTCTCACAGTCTCTGTTCTCCATTGTGATGATAATTCAATGATTTTTTATTTATCAGTCTGCTCCCGTGTACAAGGTTATTCTCTTCTCCCTTCTCTCTTCTTTTTTTTTTTACTCTCTTCATATAATCTTCCTCACTTGTTTGATGCCTCTCTCACGGCTTGTTATGCCTACTTCCTCTCTCTCTGCGCGCACACACACACTTACACAGCCATACACACTCACGCTATCTTTCTCCCTCTTTGCGGGGGTAACAGTAATGGGATTATAGGATTTCTGTTATTCCCATCCTCCTAATGCAGCAGTGCATTACCGCCCATCTTATTGGTGGATTAAGGAATGGAAAGTGATTGGTTCTTACATTCTGTCTCGTAGGAAATAGTGGATTCACACAGTGTCTAGTGGCAAAGCATCAATTTCTTCCATATCTCGCTTTTAGCAGAAGCATTAACAAGGCAAACATAAGTAGGTCTGTGTTTGGTGTAATCTGAGATATTAAATGGAAATCATTTAATAATTTCCTCCCATTATCACTCATAATTAACTATTTCACCTATTTGGGAAAATGGAGATACTTGAGTGTACTCGCAACTAGTCAGTGGGTTCAGTCAACCCTTCACCACTCCCAGCGAATAGTAAATCATTCATTCATTACTGTGTGTTGCTGCACCAGCTGATTGTGTCTTTAGGCATCTAGGACAGAGTCTACAGCTACTGTAGAGTTAATAAGGCCACAGTTAATAGCAGACGATGAGCAGCGGGACTATAGGTCAGATTAATTTAAGGTTCCTCTGCTCTCGTCTTGGCTTTATTTTCACTTGCTTAGTACTGAAGGATGATTTATCAGTTTAGTTTTTGGGTTGTTTAGTTTCATCTGTTGCTGTTCTGCACTCCTGTTATGGATGCTTGGAACTCTCATTCCTATTCATCCATCTGTACCATCAGAGTGAGATCTAGGCAGATTTTATGATGTGGGACTCTCTTGTAAAATATGGATTTAATCTCAGTGAGGCCCTTTCCTGGTTAAATAAAGCTATATATCATTTATATTGAGCCTCAGCATGTTATACTGCATTGGTCAAGCAAAAGAAAAAGTATCTAACAATCTGATGAAGGAGATTTATACACAGACTCTCATCTCTTCCCAGCACATATATATTTTATTGAATGGTGATAGGTGATTATGCAGCTCCCACACAGCTCAGGGAAATGACACTCTTGGCACTTCCGTGGTGTTTTGCATTACATATCCTGTTACAGTGGATATTGTCTTTTCAGTGTTAAACAGCTTTTGAGGTAAATAAATAATTAATTCAATCAGTATCATTGCCTTAATGTTCAGCTACACATTCACTTTCTCCACACAGTGATTCGTCAGATGCGCACGTCACTAATGCGCACTCACAGGAGGGATTACTTCAGTCTTCAGCTGTCACCCCTGCGTAAAGCCTTTCTCACTTTCACTTCATTACATGTCTCCATGAATTCGATGACTCATGATAGCAGAATGAAATCCCCCGGTAATGTCAACACACACATTGGCGAGAAATCATCGCACAACATGCAGCATCTTTAGCTGCTGTAATTGATAGTATCCAGGATTTATACTGTGTCGCAGTAGCTCTCCGTGTGGCTTAAGCTAGACCTGACGCACTAATAGGGGATTAGTTGTTTTTGTCACTTCATAAATCAGCCCAACATTGAAACCCATTTGAGTGAGATTACCTCTGTGCCTATTCCCAGTGCCTGTCTGTTAGAGCCACATGATTCCTTTGGATATGCATACTTTTTTTATGTACAGGCTTGTACTACAACATGAAGTACAATGAAGGTCTAAAAGTTGTAAAGGGGTAGTTGTGAAATACTGTTTTTCGTTTTCTAGTAGATAGTTGAGAGGATCAATACCACTCTCATGTCTGTAAAGGAAATATGAAGCTATCAGCAGGAGGTTAGCTGAGCTCAGCATAAAGACTAGAAACAGGGAAACCGGATACTCTAATGCTCAGTATTAGACAAATATAACTGTTACATCTCGTTTGTTTAATTGGCACAAAGATCAAAGTATGAAAACGTGAATTTTCCGTTTTACAGAAAGCTTTTTGTACAAACAAAATATATAAAGTGTTATTAGTAGGCTGTAGAGGTGCTGGTTGGTAGATTTTATTACCTTTGGACAGAGTCAGGCTAGTTGTTTCCAGTGTTTATGCTAAGATAATTCTGGTGGTAGCTACATATTCTTCTTATAGACATGAGAGGGGTGTTAATCTTCTTATTTTACTTTTGGCAAGAAAGTGAATGAGCATATTTTGCAAAATATTAAACCTTTCATTAAATCCTAATTAAATTATTAATTACTATTGTTAGGATTTCGTGGTCCAGATCCTGCTTGCAGGATTTTGAATTTGTCACGCCTGGTTCTTGTTACTGTTAATTATAATTTTACAAATAGTTCAAAGACAAAGTATGATCCTTGTCCTGTGCCTTGTAAGTTGACTACCCACTGAGCAGTGTTGTATTCTGTTTCAGTCGGCAGGTTAGAAGAACGTGAATTAGAGCTCAAGAAAGAATACAACTCGCTCCATCAGCGACACACAGAGGTAAGGGGGAGAGGAAGGATGGGGGAGGAAGAAAGAGAAGGCCATGTTGTCAAGTTTTAATCCTTAACGACATTCATGACTAGTTTCCTGTGGGTCTCTGCTTTGACTTCTGCAGATGATCCATAATTATATGGAGCATGTAGAGAGGATCAAACTGCAGCAGATAAGCGAGACTTCAGAGTCAAGTGCGGTCGGCCGAGTCAGGTAAGATCACTACAGTCGAATCTAGATTTAATTACATTAAATAGATGTGAGGCACCCATATTTGTTTTGTTATGAGATAATTCCATATTATTATTATATATAAGTGCCAAGATGGACATATTTGAGCTCTTAGAAAAATCTGCTAGTAGTAATCACAATGCTGCATGAGAAAACCTTTCTCTTATTGCACACAACACTACAGACAAACCTGTGAACAAGTTTATGTGACGTTGAGGATTGATCATTTTTTTTGGTCTCCAGGAGAGAGCGACCTCTTTCTTTGGGGATCTTCCCGCCATCTGGTGGGGTGTCTCTGCTAACGCCAGACCCCCAGGCCAGGGCAGATACACTGGGCACAGAGGCCTGGAGGTTCACCGACCCAACACAACCAAGGTCCAATGCAAGCCTCAAGGTACCTGTGTGAATGACACCTCACCTTTTATTACAGTTGGTGGAAAATAATGACTTATTCCAGTGTGATTTGTCTTCAGAGAATAAACCCCTGTCTGGTTCGGACTATATAGATAGATAGATAGATAGATATACTTTATTGATCCCAAGCTGGGAAATTACAGATATATATATCATATGATATATGATATCAGCCATGGGGACAGACTGTAGTGTAGCATATTGAAAGACGGATAATGCCAGTCCCGACACAAATATCCAAAAGGCAGAATATTTTTTTGCATTGTCTAAAGTGTCAGTTCTGCATCCTATATGGGGTGTATAATGATCTTAAATGATTAAAGAATATGGTGTAATGAGATCCCATCATTACTCAGTCTACAAAATGTTTTTTTATCGGCTTCAAATTATGCAATGACTGAATATTAACCACTGCCTTAGATGTTTGATCAAAATGAGTGTCAACAGTGTACAAACGTTAGAAAATGCATAAAATATTGATATGATCGCTTTAATCTCATATCCTGGCTGTGTTTCCAGCCCGCCTGCCAGTGCTAGAAGGTAGAAGAGTTTTGGCTTTGGATCCATTTAAAAATAGAGAGCCTTTGATTAGGCTCAGGCATGTAGGCAAATTTTAGTAGGCATCTGACAAGGCCGTCTCTGTTTTCAGACATCCTCCTTTAGCCATTGATGAATATGCAAACGTGTCTGTTCCCCTGGCGCAGCAGTCAGAGGAGATCATTGCATTTATCACATGAATATTCACAACAGATGCAAGCGCAAAGGACAACATTGAGATTTATCATAGGATGTGTATTTTCAGTGATTTCAATTCATGTTAAACTGCTTTAAATTCTACCGGGACAAAGACATTATGATGTTCATAATAACAGTGACTGCTACTGTTCAAAATGTTTTTGATGTGTGTGTTATGCTTGTATCTGTGGCAGTTAGGACCTGGAGCTGGAACAATGTTAATTCTTCTTCCCACTGCTGCGTTTTTTGTTTAAACTGGGACATCAGCTCTGTGGCGCAATGCATGATGGGAGTGATGCCGCTGTATGGCTCGCAGCCAGTCACTGAGGGAGAAAAAGGCTAGCTGGAATGTGATTGGTTCTTATGTAATCAGTGCTACAGGATGGTTATTGTTGAGCCATGGCCTTTTGAGCACGAGCAGCTTTGATATGCAGACAAGCTCTTAGAGATAAAACAGAGATGTCATATTTAATTATGGGAGTGGTGGCATGTCAAGTAACAAAAGGGTTAATGACATGCGTATGCCTGCATGCCAGTCATGATATAATCTCCATCCAAAGTATGAGTCATATAAGGAAGACCCATTCCATTGCCCTTTAAACTAGCTTAATTATATTTTCTAAATCACTGCTTTTTCTTTTATTTAAAGGGGAAGTTACAAAGCGATGTCACTTAAAGGGGAACTCCACCGATTTCACATATCAAACTCTGTTTACAGGTCAGGGATGTACGACTGCGAATGTGAAAAAAAAGTTGTATAAAGCCTTTGGTGATTCCAGAGGAAGTTGCACAAAATCTGATAAATGTTGGCTGGGGCTGAAGACTAAATATCTGAGGGTTTCTTATCTCTGAAGCTAGCGGCTCGAGGCTACAATGGCCACCACTAGCATAACTCTCCCTAATCTCTAGCCCAAGTGTCAGCAGCCGAGTTACATTGTGGGTAGTGTATGCATTGATTTTGATGTTTAGTCGCATCAGTCCGATAAATGTATAGGAGTGCAATGCTAAATCGGTGGAGTACTCTTTTGAACAAATCAAAGGAGATATGTAACTGGTACAATACTGTACATGGGAATAATGGTTCAAAGGAAGTATATCATTTTGCAAGTATTTTAGGTTGTGATGATGAAACATTTGAAACACTGTAATTAATACTTCTGCTTACTTCTTTAAGTGGAAGATTTACAAATACTAAGATTATCTCAGATTTCTCCAGTTCATATGCAGTCCAAGTACAACTTATTAAGGTATTTCTGTCTGTTGGTTAGACCAAAGAAGCCATTTGGTTAGGGCAACTAATGATTACTGTATATATACCCATACCTATATTTTATAGGTATTTAATATGCAGATAATTAAAGATTAATCTATTGCTTATAGTCTTGTCTAGACAGTCTACACTACACACACACAAGCTTACCTGTATCTACACACTTTATCACATACAATAGTACTTTTCCATTCACTTCACAGACATGCGCACTTTAGGGTGTATGCATTTCTGCTGAACTGCTTCTGCCAATTTTTACTCTCACCCCCAAGCAGTTGGACTTTGTCGACCCCCCGAAGGAAAGGGAGGGTAAGAGTGCGCAGGACTCTACTTGGGGGAATTCACTGGCAGACGACTGCAAGGTAGTTGGATGAGTGGCCAGCAGCAGCAGCGGCAGCAGCACGGCTGCATTGGCTGTGGACAGCACAGTGTTTGTGTTGTGCGTGTGTGTGGGCTTCAGTAGTCCCCTCCACTATGCTGTTTCATCTTTTTTCAAAAGCCTCTCACTTTGTGCATTTATAGACCCTCACTTCACCAGACCACCTGTGCTATAATGTGCTACATGCAACCACGTCCTGTGTACATTGGGGTCTTTCAAAATCGAAGTGCACACAACAATCTAAGTGTCACGGATGGTTAATTAATTAATCTTTTGAGATCAATAACAGCGTGGTTGCATCTGGCCTCTAATTTTTTTTCCATTTCAGTTAAAATGCATGAGTTTTATATTTCACATGTTTCTTTGTAGTTTGGATTCATTCATGCAAATCTTCAACAAAAGTTAACCTTCACCTCATTGTATAATAGCATAACATACATTTATTATTCTGTCTTTTAATGCTGTAGCTGTGTAACATTAGATGTAATGTTTAATAGTTTTGTACCCTGTCTAGATTCTTCTAAACTGTTTTTAGTTTTTGAATTGTGTGTGGGTTTGTGTTGTAGTAGAGGTTGAATGGCAGCTCTCATTGTGGCCATGTTTAATTTTATTTGATGTTGTGTGAAGCCCTCCCCCCCCTCGCAATCCGTGGAGCTGTGTGTGGACCTCATTGTCTGTGTTTGTGTGCTAGCTCTGTGCTGTTCATGTTCTTTGTCTTTTGGTGTTAATTCATAGTATTTGTTTCAGATTCCCAGATCTTTTTCCTGGCTTCCAATTTCACAAAAAACAGTAGCTTAGTATTTCAGATTGTTGTGTTTAAGGGATTTTAGAGGTAGACTTTCACATTCTCTACACGATGTAAGAGCTGAGAGAAATTTGACTCTTGTGTCTTCTGTTACACTGCATGTGTAGTGTATGTAGTGATTAGCAATTTCAACCTGTCCAACCTGTTTGTGAACTGTGTTGTCTAATATTGTTTTCTGTGTGGTCCCAATTTGTTCTGTATGTTTTCCTGTTGTTTCAATGTCATTTGGAACGGCCATCTAGAAATATTACTGTAAACAAGCTACTTTCCATTACAGGATGAGCTGTCGGACTTCACCGGCTCCAAGTCGGCCACACCAATGTCCACCACAGCCTCGGACATGGAGAAAGAAGATGGGAACAGTAAGAGCATGGAGGTGCAGGCTGCACCGGGGACCAGATCTATATCAGTAGGTAGGGTCAAACACCATGAATCTGCACCGGTCACATTCATTAGACATGCATTAGTCTTGTTGGCCTTAACACAAAGTTTTT
>NW_023339696.1:9776911-9786652 GCF_004916995.1 Morone saxatilis | reverse complement strand
CATTTTCTAGTCTAATGCAAACGTTTGCAGATTTACTCACATATAGTGTCATTCCTTCTCTTTACGTTTATATGCTTTGTCTTATGCAGGGTTGCCTGAAAGTGAGGACAACTCAGATGTGCAGGACATTATTGAGTCCACCCCTGAGCTGGACATGGATGCCATTGGATACAAGCCCTGCAGGTAGAAAAAAGAACATGCTGTCAGGCCAGCTTTAAACAACATTTCACCAGGTAGCATTACATCAACCCCTGTTGTTGTTCTTCTTCTAGTACCCCTACTAAAGGCATTGAGAACATGGCATTCGACCGCAACACAGACTCTCTGTTTGAAGAGCTGTCGTCTGCAGGCACTGGGCTCATAGGGGATGTTGATGAAGGGGCCGACCTGCTGGGTGAGTAAAAACTTTATCTTCACTGGAGCAGTCCTGTCAGATCCCTTGTATAGATCTAATCTGCTCGTGTTGGAAACGTCTGTATGAAATGTCAGTTATGAATTGATTTATTGATTGTGAGTAAAAAAAAAAAACCCTACTGACAGATGTCATTCCCTGGTATTTACAATCCATAGTGAGTTCTGTAGCTGCTCAGTTTCCAATGTTTTGCATGATGTGTGAGGCATTAAAATGTATATTTGTGCCAGTTATACCATGGCCATGGAAAATGTGTAATTTGTAATTGGCTGGTAGTTACACAGGTCATGTTAAACACGGTGCTGATGGTGAACAAAACAAAACACAGAATAGTGGTCGACTGATGGGCCGATGCCAATGTTTATAGAGCAGGGCGGCTCATATATAATGCTGATATCAAAATAAAGGAAAGTCTTCTGTGACTATTGATCCACTATTGACTTGTGGCCATTGTATAATAACAGAAGTGTTTTGATATAGAAAATAATAGTCAGTGGAGCAAAACTGAACTTAATTTGTGTTGTGATGTTCTTTGCCAAAATTAGTTTGAAAGATTATCTGACTGTTCAGTGAAACATGTTAGAGTATTTCTAATATCTGTAATTGCTGCTTTCCTGGTTTTTTTTTAAATACTGATAAAGCCGTTATACTGAAGCTCTCCTATGTTTTGCTAGCAGTCTACTGATAGTACTAGTTTAATTTCATTGTAACTCCCAACTCCTTGCTGTTTGCTGCAAAGCTACACCACTTGCTTTGATCCAGCTGTTGTACACAGTGTTAGCCATCTAGGCATCTACCCATGTTAACATCACCTCTCTCTCTCCCGTATCCCATCCTCTGGCTTTTGTCCATAATCCCAGTGGAGTACTCTGGTGTGTATGACCTCAAACCTTTCCCTAGTTAAACAGTCTCCTGTAATGTCCCCTTTGACCTCTACTCATTACTCACTTTCTGCCATACCCATTGTTGCAGCTCACAGCTTCTCCTTCATTATGTTAACAGTTGACTTTTGACAAAGTTTGGTGCATGAATAACGAATGATGAAGTTCAATGCTTCCTTTGTTGGCCTAACTGTTCTTTTTACAGCAGTTATTTTGCCCTTGTATCTAACTAGCCTTAGAGACCCAACAACATCTTTTGCTTGTGGAGCCAACAGCTACACATTTAGCTCTGGCTCCTTCATTATTTTGGTCATTCCACTGTCTCAAACTATATCCGCATTTCTCTCTTTCTTTCTCTCTCTCTCTCTCTCTCTTCCTTATTCTTTCCGCTTGACTTGGATTGCATGGTTTTCTCAGACCTTAGTTTGATTGGTAAGACCCCACCCACTCTATCCATCCTTCTCCTGTCAGTCATGTGACATGTGCTGTGGGTTTGTGTGTTGTGGTAGTGTGTTGTGCTGTGAAACCTGCAGTAAAAAAGATCTCACTAGGAGATATTTCACATGCTATATAGTTTCTTGTTGGATTTTACCGTAGTAAAAATACTCCACAGTAATGCACATTAATCTGTAGTGTTTATGTAGTTACTGGTATAACTCAGATTTGTTTATTTTTTTGTAAAATAAACACCTAATTTCAGTCATCAATTCCGTTCAGGTATGGGCCGGGAAGTTGAAAATCTCATACAGGAGAATTCACAACTGCTTGAGACAAAGTAAGCACAGAAATATTTCAGTCTTTCCTTTGATCATTTGTCTCAGTTAAAATGTGGCAGTAAGTATTTTACAAGTGTACTAAAATGTCCTTGTTCCCCGTCTCTCCAGGAATGCTCTGAACGTTGTGAATAAAGACTTGATACTGAAGGTGGACGAGTTAACCTGTGAGAAGGAGATGTTGCAGGGAGAGCTGGAGGCTGTGCTGCAGGCCAAGACCAAGCTGGAGGACAAGAACAGAGAGCTGGAAGAGGAATTTAAAAAGTAAGTCAACAGTCATAGCAGGTAGAAAACTCAATGATTTGAATCATCAGTCGAAAAGACCCTGAGTTGTCTCGAATTTTGTCAGTCGAATCTCTGATGCACTTTTGTTTTTTAGCTGTGTCATTGTAGACAGAGTGACAGCATGGCAGGCTGTAAACTTTACAAACCGACTCAAAATGACAACAAACCACAAAACTAACTGTGATGGAAACAGAGAAGAGTGATGGTTAACGTAGGGGAGTGTGACACCCCGACAGCGGAGCAGCGGCTGCTCCGATGCTCTCTGCCCCGCTTAATGAAGTCAGCTAAACCACTTTGGAACCATCCGGCGGTACAACCTTCTCTACTGCCGACCGCTGGGATTGACTGACTGATTGATTGAACAGCCAAATTCAATTAGACTGACTAAATTCAGAGTTGGGTACAGCCCTAATCAGTTTCTTTGCTTGTAAATTGTAAAACAGCAACATGATAATAAATTGTCTTTTCCAGAGTTCGACTTGAGGTGGAGGAAGTGAAACACAAAACTAAGGATGAAGAAGATGTGAGTCTTTAGCACAACATGTGTTTGAGAGTGCAGACATATTATGTAATATACATACACAGCATAAACAACATGTTTGTTTCTGTTAAGATGTAGCCCATTCCCAATAATAATAAATGGTTTCTGTGTGGGTTTAATTGCGTGCTGCCACAGAGTGATGTACCTACAGCCCAGAGGAAGCGCTTCACCAGAGTGGAAATGGCCAGAGTACTGATGGAAAGGAACCAGTACAAAGAGAGACTAATGGAGCTACAGGAAGCGGTGCGGTGGACAGAGATGATCAGGTACAGAACAAAAGGCTGCATATTTACACACATATGTAATCACATTTTTGTTTATATCAAGGTTATTATTAGAATAGTCTCTCTGACTACTACTTAATATTCACCACATACAAACTTAATCCCAGTATCGAATTGTTCTGTGGGCAATTATATCTGCTGTGTTCTTACCTCAAAGCTAAAATCCATAACTTTACACAAGTGTTGAGTTTATCAAAATGATACAATGACCATGTAACATAATTATAATATTGTTTGAACTGATGAACTTAGATGGCATTGCTGCATTCAGACAGACTCATGCAACATGATGAACAGTTTTCAGTAACAGAGCATGCAAACATCTCCATCCTCAACAGCTTCTTAGTGTTTCACCCACCAAACAGATAAACATCAACAAAATAACAAGATTTCGTTTTTACATGCAAGAAACGGTAGGAGATCCTCAACCTGTACTTGTGTGTCTTCAAACTAACAACAGGTAACATGATATCATCTTGTCCTCTTCTCTAGGGCCTCGAGAGAAAATCCAACACTCACAGAAAAAAAGAAATCCAGCATCTGGCAGTTGTAAGTCCTCCCATATTTTTAATTTTATTACAAGCTACCTTGATCAGGGCTTTTGTTTTGACTGCATATTCCGAGTTAACTCCTGTGACACTTTCTCTCAAATATTCAAATACAATTTTTTTTCTCATCTTTTTCCGGGATGTGCTGTTGAATTGGCAGCATTAGGTAAAGATGGTTTAATAAACGTTCTCCCAGCCAAGCCTCTCTCTTTCCCTCCGTTGACACAGAACTTCTCCTCCATTACAAATGGATCCAACTTTGATGTGTCTTTATCCATGATATTTTCTCTCCGTGCAGTGCATCAGTTGTTGTTATCACAAACTGCTCAGACATGACTTTCCTTGTGCCCCCGGGCTTTCCTGTCTCCTGCCTGCTGTGTGTCTTTTTAATGTTTTCCTACTCTGTCTGCTCATAGGGAGCTAAACAGGGACGGAGTTCCCCCAGCAGCCTAAATACATGTACATCTTCGGTCTTAAGTCAGGTTGTACCTGCAGACCAGTTTGCTTTTGTATTATAAATCATTTTTAATAGATTTGGTAGATGTGTATAATATAGATGTCAATGAACTATTGAACAAAAACAAAGCCGTAAGCTAGAACAAGGTTTTAGCACAAATAGTAGTAGAGACACATCAGTGTTCAGTCTGCTATGATTTGAGTGATAGAATGTTTTGCACCTTCTTTGCATGTAAGATTGATATGGAAAGAACATATTGTACAGGATGGTATGATTCAAGCACTATTTTGAGATAATGAATTAGATATTAAGGTATTTTACTTGCTTTTCTTGAACTGTGCTGTTTTTATGTGTTTATTCAAAAAGTATAATGTGCACTGGGATACTTTTCAGATAGACTTTGCTTGTGTATTGTGTTCTTTTTTACATTAGTGCCAATGACACATCATTCACAGTGCCCACATGCAAGACTACATTGTAATAGTGTAAAAGTTAAACTATCTAACTTAGTCACTAAAGACATTGTTCCTACTAAAGACACAATTTGGTCAGCACTAATTATGTCCCAGTTAAATGCGATGGACAGTGCTCAGCTATTCCACGACTCCCAGCATGCTTTACGTCGCTGTACAGTAAATGTTGGTGGTGGTTCTTTGGTTGTCCGGTTGGTGACCCCCTACCTTGCTTTTTTCCCTGCACTCCTGTCTGCTCTGTTTCCCTCTTGGCTTTCTGTGACTTCACCACCTGCAGCTTCAGCAGACTGTTTAGCTCCTCCTCCAGTTCCCCTGCCATCAAGAAGGTGGAGTCCCAGTCCAACATGAAATACAATTCCCCGGGCACCTTGGTGAAGAGGAGTAGCACCTTCTCCCAGTTCCCCACAGAGAAGTCCAAGACTTTCGACTTCCTCAATGAAGAGTGAGTAATGAAGTCAAGTGACTGTGAGTTTGGTGTGTTATATCAAAGGGAACATGAAATTCTGATGAGGGCTGATGAAAATGAAAATGAAAATTGATATTTGAAATTCAGTAATTTCATGTTAATAATAAAATTCAATAAAATCACTTCATGGCTTGCAATAATGTTATAATATGTGTAATATGTATCTGCAAGCGACTCACATCTCTGTCGTTGCTCTTCTTGTAGTAAGGACCAGTGCAGTTCGCCATCGCGTAAAGAGCAGAAGAGAGCCCAGTACAGACAGGTCAAGGCCCACATGCAGAAGGAGGATGGACGAGTTACTGCACACGGCTGGAGCCTGCCCAGCAAATACAAGGTAGGAAGTTCACTGGAATCAAGTAGGAGGACATATGGCTGGTAATTTATTATATCAGTGCTAATGATCAAGACTGCCAGTTTTAGTTTGGTTACAGTTAACTTTGTTAACACTTTCAAAGAAACATTTATATTAATTGTTTACCAGATGGAGCCCAGCCTCATGAGATTTGACATATATGAATGTACCACTGACATATTGATAAAATGAAGATTGGGTATTTAGGTGTGTGAATATTTTGCTTTCATTTCATTTACTCATGAATATAGCTGTAGTTTTTTTCTTCTGTGCCTATATAAGTTCTATGTTCTATGTTCATGATAATGTCAGAATATTTATTATAAATTTATTTACTACTGCATTGCAGTACTGTGAGCCCACCCTCAGATAGTGTCAAACCAACTGCACCCCTCTACACACTCCCACCCCCTCAACTCTTAGGATTTGGAATTACAGTTCCCATGATGCTTCTGTGGGTGTAAACAGAAAGTAAAATGTTGCCAAGGATTCAGTGAGTTATGTTGTGGGCTACAACTTTGAGCCTCATTTATTTGTTTACATTTTTGTAAATTGGCTTCTGTAAAAGTATGCTGAATTAGCTATTAGCAGTTTCTGTTTGCGCTGCTGAAGAAAAGGTGTTTTTAGTCATGAATTTTAAGCAGATTTATGGAAGATCTAAGATAATAATATTGCTAAGTGTGAGTCAGGCTGAATCTAAAAATATTTGTACCATATCAAATTGTGGCTCACACCTCACATTTTTGCCACTGCATCCTTCAACAACCTTTCACAACAACTGAAGATGATTTCTGTAGACCATGTAGCTGCTGCAGATGGTAAACGTGTGCAGAATGTTACAGAGAGATTCTGACTTCGGGCAGTATTTTTATGTCGCCCCTTTGTCTAAATTTGGGTGAATCTCTGTTTTAATAGCCCATTTCCTTTGCATGTGCTGGTTATACCCCGACAGGTGGCAAATGGTGGACAGGTGGAGCACAAGATGAACTTGCCTGTACCAGTATACTTGAGACCTCTGGATCAGAAAGATGCTTCTATGAAGGTACGCAAGTGAACAACTAGTTAATACATAGACACAAGCTGCATACTATGTGCCTTTTTGTACATTTCCTTAAATTCTGCAGAAAATTACTTATTTGTAACAATTTTTTCTCTGTTCCCAAGCTGTGGTGTGCTGTTGGGGTCAACCTGTCTGGGGGAAGGACATCAGAGCTCACTAAGCAGACGAAGGGTTCTCAGAGTAGCCTGGACCAGTTGGAGCAGGAGAGTAAGGTAAGAGTAAGTCATTAAAGGAAGAGGCTGTAGTTATCGTGTCGTGATTTTTCTATTGTTATCATTGTTGAAAGTTCTAAAAAATGTGCTTAAAATTCTGTTGGCTAATTTTGTGTTGTCCGTCAGGATCAGGAGAAAGGGGAGCAGGAGAAGGAGCTGGTCCATCAGGACGAGATGTCCAGCAGGGTCTGGGTGTGCACCACCACCCACTCCTCCACCAAGGTTATGGTGCTGGACGCCAGTCAGCCCTCTGACCTACTTGACAGCTTCTACGCCTGCAACACCCATGTGGTCTGCATTGCCAGTGTGCCAGGTAGGCTGAGTGTGTGTTTGTGTGGGTTTCTTTGTTTTTCATCTATGACTGCATCCTTTCTTTTCTATTCTATTAGCACTAAGCTTTGACTGTCTGCTTTGTATTGTTTATTTCAGGTGTGCTGGAGACTGATTTTCCGGCAGGTGAGGAGGTACCGCAAGACTCCGAGGCTGGCCAAGGTGACGGGGTGTCACTGGCTGGCAGTGTGGCCAGTGTGGGCTCAGCAGGCAGCGACAGCAACATGGCAGCAGAGGGAACCACTGCGATCCCCCAGACAGCCACCTCAGGTTCCACTGACCAGCCAGCTGAGCACAGCGGCATCTCCGGCTCAGGTAGTTCTCAGCTGAGAAAATGCTTTATCCTTATTTGTTTTGCAACCATAGTTTCTCCTACACATTTTGATGGCCAATTCTCAGTTCTCAGTAAGTGGCAATCTGCATCTTGACAACTAAATGCCAGTAAATCCTACATACTGGCCCTTTATCTGAGGTATTGTGAAGCTGGCTCACTCTTAATTTTGGTAGATCACATTTGTAAACTATGCTGCACGGCTAACCTGCTCTGGAGCAGATTAATTTACATTCCTACAGAATCCCAACATGGACAGAGGTACTGAGTTTGAGACAAAATGACAAGAAATAAAGAGAAAAGGCCTTTTTAATCAGTAGAGTCTATAATTATGTCTGTGTCCACTCTGGGTTTAAAACATAATAATTTGCCACACTACAGGCCTAAATAACGGGGATTATAGCTGCATCTTAATTGCAAGTTTGCTCTTTCACCAGCAGGATTCCTGACAGTGTAACATGATGTCACTTTGAGTATTGAATCTTTGTAGACTGAATGAGATGATAATTGGAAATATAAAGTAAACCTACTGTTGCTTTATATTATAAACTATAGCCACACACACAGTAATGAACTCAGTAAATTATAGATGCAACGTTTTAGTCAAATTAACCATCAGGCATTAATTTCTTTTCATCACGCCTTTTTTTGCACTATTTCAAGTATTTATAGTTTTCCTTTCTGCTTTGGCAGTAGATACAGCCTTCAATTACAGTTTTTATATTTGTTTATCATGTGACAAAAGCACCTAAATGTCTCTATGGAAATAAATGTATTATCTTTCGATAGGGCTAGGCGATATGGTCTAAAAATAAAATGTTTTGAATATGCATATATGATTTTAATGGATCTTTTTTTCTTAATAACAAACTACAAAAGACACATATGTTTGGAAATGTGAAATGCCACTGCATCTGTAATTTCACTGGGCTCCTTCTTCTCATATGGGATACTATGGGAAAAGGATTCTACACAAGATGAGTGACTTGATTGGAGTGGAGCTTGTTTCTTTAGCTGCTGTACATCCCCACATTACAACATTGTTGTTTTTTTTGCATCGTTTTAAAAATTGAATTTAAAAATTCAAATTAATGGATCTTGTATGTGATCTGCTGTAATTAAGAACTCCACCTTTTTCATGTGAACATGCTCATACTGGGACTGGAAAACCCGGTAGATACCAGGTAGGTTTATTTCCCCTTTGATTCACACTGTGTCAATACCTGCAGTTGAGCTGTCCAGAGAGACCAGCCCAGCAGAAGACGGCGTTCCTACAGCAGAAGAGGCAACGGAAGCGACGGAGGCTAATGCTGGCGTGGGCGAAGAAGGAGAGGAGGACCAGGGAGCGGATCAAAACCAGCCAGGAATCTACACGGAGCATGTGTTCACCGACCCACTGGGTGTGGGACCCACGGACTCCTCTCCCTCTGACACACAGAGGTGAGCGAAAATGTTTTAGATCATCACTTCTAAAATTGTCTGCGGTTTGAGTAAAATAAAGGAAGATTTAGGAAAATAAAGCCAACAGGTTTTATTAAAAAGAGGCTTGATTTGAACATTTTAAAGTCTGCACAGCACCAAAATTGGCTACTGCAGTAGTAAACTTTGTTTGCATTTTACCTCTAAACCATTAAAATCATGTATAATCAGCTGTTACGTATATGTACAAAACAGTTGAAGTAAAAATGTTCTTGCCTAGTAGGTATTACAGAATGAAAACATCAATATATTTATCATTCTGAGGAAATGTTAATAAGAGCAGCCCTGGTAAGAGTGATGTTATTTATGAGATATAATGGATTAGATTTGCCAATTGTGCATTGCGCTAAGAAAACGAATGAATCTTCTGCCCGCTTTGATCCAGGTGCTCTGGGCAGGATGGCGTGACTTCCCTGCCAGATGACTCCGACCCATCAGAGGGGGAAGTCCTGAGGATGAGCAGCGCCCTCCCCACCATGTGGCTGGGAGCTCAGAATGGATGGTGAGCAGGAGAACAGCCACTAGAGGGTGCTATTAGTGCAGAAGCAAAATGTCAGGGGTGGCAAAATAAAAAGAATGATATAAAGAGAGATTAATTCAATTGATAAAATTGTATTTGATAAATGTTTTACTGTTCCTCATGAAGCTTTTCCCTATTTGTCTTTTGACATTTGTACTGGTGTGAGCATTTACTGTGCTTTTTAATATGTGACTGAATGTTTTAGTGTAATAATAGTTATATCACATGTCATTGTGAGTAAATGTATCCATTCCGTTATACTACTACTTATTATTATTATTATTATTATTATTATTATTATTATTACTACTAATTTTTCTCCTTTAGTTTGATATCC
>NW_023339696.1:9760533-9776811 GCF_004916995.1 Morone saxatilis | reverse complement strand
TGCTCCCCACCATGTGGCTGGGAGCTCAGAATTGGATGGTGAGCAGGAGAACAGCCACTAGAGGGTGCTATTAAGTGCAGAAAAGCAAAATGTCAGGGGTGGCAAAATAAAAAGAATGATATAAAGACGAGATAATTCAATTGATAAAATTTATTGATAAATGTTTTACTGTTTCCTCATGAAGCTTTTCCCTATTTGTCTTTTGACATTTGTAATGGTGTGAGCATTACTGTGCTTTTAATATGTGACTGAATGTTTTAGTGTAATAATAGTTATATCACATGTCATTGTGAGTAAAGATGTATCCATTCCGTTATACTACTTACTTATTATATTATTATTATTATTACTACTAATTTTTCTCCTTTAGTTTGATATCCGTGTTGCATTCTGATCTGCCTTTCTTCATTTCTCACTATTAAGTCTTTATGTGCACTCATCCGTGGCTCGATGGAGGAAGTGTCTCCATGCCATCAAGCTGAAAGACTCCATCCTCAGCATAGTGTGAGTACAAAGTCAGAATCAGGTTTATTGCTAATTAAGTCCTCACATACAATGAATTTACCTTGGTATTACACAGTAACATTACACAGAGTAAGAGAAAATAAGAAAATAAAAAACAAGTAAAGTACTGCAAACATGTGTGTATATATAAAGTTGGTTGAGTAGTTATTTAAGGACACACACACACACCAAATATACTTGAAAAAATGTTTATCTCTTGTTACAGGCACGTTAAAGGGAGAGTTCTTGTTGCTTTGGCTGATGGGACATTAGCAATTTTCCACAGAGGCATTGGTAAGTCTGTGGTTTGCACTCTTTGTGGTTGAGGAAGCTAAAAATAACACGCTGTTTGATGTTTTTATAGTATTTACACTTCTGGAGGTATTTTTGTCAAAACCTCTGATGGCTATTTTATGTCACAAAGCGCATCTAGTCTAAAGTCTGTTTGTTTCTCCTAAGCAGACGGTCAGTGGGATTTAACCAACTACCACCTGTTGGATCTGGGTCGGCCCCACCACTCTATCCGCTGTATGACGGTAGTCCATGACAAGGTGTGGTGCGGCTACAGAAACAAGATCTACGTTATCCAGCCGAAGGCAATGAGGATAGAGGTACAGCTGTCATTATATTGAATAAATGTTCTGTTTATTTTCCAGTCAAACCACAACCTATTCTACCTTTTGTACTATCATTTAACCGTAGCTTTCTATCTAAAACATTTGAAAATCCATTTAGCACAATATTCTAACATCGCATCATCTCAATCTGTGTTTTGTCTGAGAAGAAGTCGTTTGACGCTCATCCTCGTAGGGAGAGCCAGGTGCGGCAGCTGGCCTGGGTTGGAGACGGTATCTGGGTGTCCATCCGACTGGATTCAACTCTACGCTTGTTTCACGCCCACACCTACCAGCACCTCCAGGACGTGGACATCGAGCCCTACGTCAGCAAGATGTTGGGTATGCATACTTTTCTTAAATCCTTATCTCTTCTCTGACCTTTATCTGACCAGAACTGTTTTTTTTTTTTACTCTTTAGTGTGAAATAATCACTGTCTGGAGTTTCTGTATAAAAGCAGCAAGAAACATTTTGAGACCATTATCTGTATATTTTAAGTAGTAGTAGTCCTCAGATCTTTTGCACATGGACAGAAACAGCAAACAAGTGTGTGTTCTGTGTGTGTGTTGCAGGTACAGGTAAACTGGGCTTCTCGTTCGTGAGAATCACAGCTCTGATGGTGTCCTGCAGCCGACTGTGGGTTGGGACAGGAAACGGAGTCATCATCTCCATCCCGCTGTCTGAAGGTATCACACACCTGAAACTCTTTATTGTCTGACCTCTAATTTTGAGTAAGAATGAATGAATCAGTGTTTCGTCTCTGACAGTGTGTGGCTTCAAGCAATAGTTCAACATTTAGGGAAAGTGATTTACTATCTGAACCCACAGCAACATTAACGCAACAGCGTTTAGTTTTACACAATTGTATTGATTGGTGAATTGATGCAAACATTTTTTTTGTTAGTGTTATTGGTGAGGCTTTAAAGTGGTCAGTGGCAGCTTGTGTTACCTTTTGAACAGAGCAAGCCTGGCTGTTTCCTCTTATTTACAGTCTTCAGGCTAAGCTAAGCAAACTTACTTGAATAAAGACAGCCAGGTTGCCATGGATGCAGGTCTCACAGTCACTGTGTAGCTCGCACAACACAGTTTGGCAGGTTCATACTGTTCTCATTTGAAATTGAGGAGTGCTGCTCTCTTTCAAATATTAAAACTTTTGTGAGCATGTAAGCTAGTTTTGGTGACTGGCAGCCTGTCCCTCGTCTCCATATTCCTTTCTCTTTTTCGTCTGTTCCGAACAGTTCGCTGTGCTTCTAGTTTTCTGTCTTGTCGTGGAGTGTGAATATGTGAGAAAGAGCTGGGTCTTGTTTCTGTTTAACCTTTAGCTTCTCTCTCACAAAGCTCTCTTTTCGCATGGATGTCTCACTATGGTTACGCTTTCAAAAACAATAAGAGCAGACGGACTCCTCTGTTGTCTCTCTGTCGCTCTGCTGTCTGTCTGAGAGACTGCGTGCAGTCATAACCCTGCTTTGTCTAATTTTCTGGATGGGAAATCCGTTTTCACACTCTCTTGTACATTTCCTGCTCTCAACCTAAGATTTGATCGTCTCACACCATGACCTTACCTTCTGTCTTGTGCTCAGTCCCCTTCCCCCACAGACCTGTTTTGGAGTCTCTTGTCTTCCCTGCTTCAATACCGCACAGCAAAATAGAGGACTGAAAGATAAGACGCACATTGTGACGTCAATAGCTTTTATTAATTTCTTTCCTTTTTTATTCTGCAGCCAACAAGACGACGGGAATAGTGCCAAATCGGCCCGGCAGTGCTGTTCGGGTTTACGGTGATGACAGTTCAGACTGTGCCATGCCAGGCAGCTTCGTTCCATACTGCTCCATGGCCCACGCCCAGCTGTGCTTCCATGGGCATCGAGATGCTGTCAAGTTTTTTGCCACCGTGCCAGGTAAGTGACGAGAGCAGACAAGCGGTGTCAGGTTGGTGGCATCAAGTGGCAGGGACAGTGACAAATGCTGCAAAATGCACATTGCCAGCTTCAGTCAAATTACTGAATTCATATTTGTGACATTTATGTAGAGCTACAGCATTTGATCAATTGGTTGTTTCAGTAATTTTTAAGCAAAAATGCCACAAATGGTTTGCTTTATCATTGTAAATTGAATATCTTTGGGTTGTGGACTGCTGTTTTTTACTACATTTTGACATTTCATAGACTAAATCAAGAAAATTAGTCACCAGATTAATTGATAATGAAAATTATTAATTGCAGCCTGGCGTTTAGGCATCTTTATCATCATCAACACACACAGAAAATAATTGATAAATGCTTTGACTTATTAAGTCAGTTATGGAGTAAAAATTGCAGCTGTTCCCTAATTACAGTTTTTTCTCTGTTCTTGTTCCTCTAAACGAAAAACGTTTTTTGACTCTTGATCATCTGACTTTGTGTCACAGGTCAGGCCATGCCCCCTCCAGGCAGTGCAGATTCAGGCTCTGACGACCCCGCATCTGAATCCTCTGACACGGCGTCCTCCGAGCCCAAAACATACCTGGTCATGAGTGGAGGCGAAGGCTACATTGACTTCAGAATGGGTGAGTACATCACACCTCTGATGAAGCACAGAGATGGTGCAAAATGGATTCACTTAGCTGGAGCATTCATCTTTCCCCTTAGTGAAAAGCATAATATTAAGGACTAATTTGAATCCACATGGAAAGTAATATAGCCCTGTTACTATGCTCTAGTGTCTGTACACTGTTTGACTCATCGTCTTCCTCCTCAGGTGATGATGGCGGTGAGTTGGACGGTTTATCAGAGCCAACAGCCAACCAGCAATCAGCACCCACCAAGGCCGAGCAGAGCCACCTCATCGTCTGGCAGGTCACAACCTCTAATGATTGAAAAAAAAAAGAAAAGACTGTTGTGTTGACGCCAGGGCCGCCCACCAACCCCCGCATGCCCTTCTCAAAGTTTTTAATTTGATATTACTGATTGTTCTTAATGCCTGATTAGTTGACTACTTTGTAAAAAAAACAACAATTATTTTTAGTCCATTTTTTGTACAGTTTATTCTTTATGAATTTGAAATGTTAACTTAAAGAATACGTCCAAGGTCCAAGTGTAGCCCTCTGATGGGTTGCATGTTGGAAAAGCTGGTGCACACAGGGAAAAAGGCCAAGTCCACGCGACTAAAGGAGTTTGATCAGGTAATGTACGGACGTTGTTCGTCTCCCAGAAAAGGGTTTAGATGTGAAAGATAAAAGGGAAAAAAGTGCTTGAAGCATTAAAAAAAGGAAACAGGACGTTTTAAGTGGAACTGAAGTATATTTTATATTATCCACATAAGAATTTTACATTTGTAAACCACATGTCTGTATGTGTGTGAGCATCAGGTGTGTGTGTAGGCATTCACTGAAGTCTTTCCTGTGTTGAGCATTTTTATTATCTTTTCCATTAGGGGCCAGGTGTCGAAATACCATATCCACAATTCAAAATGTATACAAAATTTCAAAAGGTTCAATTCTTTGAATGTGTTTTCTGAGGCTGATTACTCCACTGTATTGTCTGATTATTAGAAAAGCAGCTTGCACGTACCAGTGGTAAATTAAATGTGCTTTTACTCAGCAAAAGCTGTTTGATGAAATATTGCTTGAGAGGGTTATATTAATAACGAATGACACCGAGCCCTGTTTGCCACAGGTTTTATGTTTAGTGATATGAATAATGTCTAAGCAGTTTGGGTACTTAAAAGGTTTCCTGTGACTAGAAGAACCAGCTTACTGTACTGTAGGTTAGCATTAGCCTGCATGGGGAAATCCTGTATCCTCGTCCAAGTGTGTGCGTGCGTGTGTGTGCCTGCTTGGACGTTTTAAAGCTAAACCCCTCGTCTGTTGTGTGAGGAAAAATCTGCCTGTGCCACCGGTGTGTGGCACTTCCTGTTTGCTTCAGCTCATTGGCACTTTAAAATGTTACGTGCTTGAGGTTTGGAAGAACACCGATGGTAATATACACTACACTACTGTGTGCTAATTGTGTGAAGGGAACAAAATTGACATACATTTCTAGCGATGTGTCATCCCCAGTAACCAAAGGATGAAAAAACAAGCGCCGTGAAACTGTTTCATTAGTTTCTAACTTTAAATGTCTCGTGAGTCTAATTTGAGGGTATACGTGTGTATTTTAAGGGTGTCATCTCATTGGGAAATAAGCTTGAATAAGGGAATCTGACTAAAAACATTTTTGTGTGGCACTTTCTGATGGACATGCACACAGCACTAAAGAGAGTATCTCCTGATTGCTTCATCATTCCTTATTTTGTCATTACAAATACATTTGTTTTTGTCATTACTTTGGGCATCGTGTGTCTTTTGTATTCATGTGCGAGACACTTTTGTTAATTAATTAAGAGTATTTTGATGAAGACTGTAACACCATAGCAGGATACCAATATTAAGCAGGTGTTTTAATTTGTTTTTATATCTGAGAAGTTTGGCCAAGATCGGTCTTCAGTCCATTTCAAAATAGTAACTTTATATTGTGTTTTTGCCATTCCAGTATTTAGTATTTATTTCCTTTGTTATCGAGCCTATCTGGGTTCAGAATGTAACTTTCTACATGAGCAAAATATAATAGGAGGCTATTGTACACAAAATAGTCCAATGAGTTTACGTGATTGTTAATAATGGTTAAATAAAAGAAATTGATGTAATCATGTTGGAAATTTTGACAAACCACGAGATCAAAGTGTGCAAACAGTAACTTGGTTTTCAAACAACACATTCATGTACTAAGCTATGCATGTTTTTTTAAGGGAACACTGCTATTATTTCAGCTAAATCTCCATTTATTACCACCGTTTTGGGTGGGGTGGATGTCTATGTGTGTGTTTGTGTGTAAAGTACATGTTTACATGTAGGAGTTTGAACGCAAGACACATTTGTCAGTGTGTGTTTGATTTTTGCAAATGTGCGGTGTATGTGTGCTCACTGTATGTCCATCTGTAATACCCCAGAGACTGGCCACATTTACCCGTTGCACCGGGTGTATCTGGCTGCCATAACGGTGGTTCCTCCTGGCCAATGTTTGCTAGAACAGCATCATATAGCCTTATTTTTAACAATCTATTAAACTCAGTTTCATGGAGAAGTTTCTGTTATCATGTCTCATTTTTATTAAATTCATGAATGCTTTTCACTGAAAGATGTGGCAGATTATATTAAAGGCCCTGAAAACATATTTTTTCTATCAGCTTCTTACTATGAGTGATAGGGTTGTACATGAGCACAATATTTTCTGACAAAGCCAGAACAGTTTTGGTTATTTCACTGGTTTAAAGTGGGCATTGTTATATTGCTGTCAATCAAATCTGATAAAACCATACCGACACAGTCCTAATGAAGCAGATTCATTGAGTTTTTGAGTGTGAAACTCTCAATAAATTATACAAAAAAATGTTTCATAGCTTTGTCAACAATATTAAATATAAAGAAATACTGGAAGCTTTTCAGGGCCTTTAAAAGACAAAAAACACAATCCTACAGTACACTGATGTCTTTAAAAAGTTACTCTGACGTACACACACTTACATGTACATACAACAAAATTTCAACCATTGCCCCACAACAATGCATGCAGAAATATTTATATGACTCAGTAACATGAAATCCATCCCACTACTTACTGCATCCATTAACATGGCCAAATGACAAATACACCCTTTAGAACTGAAAATATTGTGGTTTACTTAGTGACATTTTAATGCCCAAAATGCATAAAACAATTGACCCCTTGAAAATAATTGACCCATATTACCACCAGATGGCGCTGTATGTTTAATTTCCAAAATAGGCAGACGTGTCCTCTCAGTTCCACAGCGGTCATATTCAAATATGATTCTCATCTCTGGTAACAAAAGACATGATGTAGAAGAGCAAGCTTTTATTAATCTGTGCTTCATTCCATCATCCTGCTCACAGCCCATGTAGACACTGCATGGGATTCTTAGGTTGCAGGACAACCAAAGAATTAGTATAATGAAAAAAACTGTGAATCCACTCAATATATTCTAATTCTATCCTCTAGCTCCAATATGGCATATATCAGTCTGCTCAAAGAACAAAGGCTCGTTGGTGCTTAAGATGAAGAAACGCTGTTGCTAAATGTAATAATCTAAATGCTAAGTGGCAACACAAACATCATATTTCTCTAGTTAGATAGTCGTCTGTGCTGTGTTCATGTGGTCTTTTCCTTCGCCAGTAGGAGGCTGTGTTCAGTGCTTTTGTAGGTTGCCGCATCACCACACATAACAATTTCCATGAAATTACATCACAGAGTAAAGCCCACCTCCCACCTCCGTCTCTCTCTTTGTCCCTCAATCTCACCTCATCCACTCCTCCTCCTCTTAAGCCATGCGGGGGCTGACAGCGAGGCCTGCACACACATACAAAGAGGTTTCTGACGTCACAGAGTGTGTTGAAGCCCAGACAGGGGATTCTTAAGACTGTAACATGCCAAGCTTGGATAGGCTTGGATAGACATGGATAGACAATAGAACTGCGACGATAAGTCTATCAATTGATTTTTTGCCAACTTCGATATTTGATCAACTTAATTTTTTAAGAAAAAATGTCCAAAATCCTCTGATTTAAGCTTCTCAAATGTGAATATTTTCGGGTTTCTTTGGTACATTGAGTATCTTTGACATTTGAGGACTTTGCTTTGGGAAGCAGCAATCAATATTTTTCACCATTTTCTGACATTTTATAGATGAAACAACTTATGAATTAATCAAGAAAATGTTGGACAGATTACTACAGATAATAAGGAAAATAACTGTTGCAGCCCTGTTAGACAAAGAACGGGCGATTAAACTTGCAGTGTTGTGCTCACAAGGCTCATTGGATGGAAGTACGGAAGCTCGATTTAGACATGGATGACGGTATTATATAAACCCAATGTGTCCCAAAATGCGGAGACAGGGTTCAACTGTGAAATACCATTCCCAGCTGCCTCCTTTGAGTCACTGTTCCTCTCTGCTTCACGGAAGTCGGTCCACGCATCAGCGGTCAAATGTTTTGATGTGCTTTGTTCTCTGTTAGTTATTAGTGATCGCAGAAAATCACTTAAAGCACTTAAAGCGAGGTCCCTATTTTAGTGTTGGGTGCTGTTTGACGTGAAAGTCATAACCTGTTTGGTATGCCGATATCCAGAAAGAACTTCAGAGAGGGGAAGATGAGGAAGGAACATTTCAGTGGAAAGAAAGGAGAAGGACAATGTTGCTGCTTTTTATATATATATTTTTTCTCTCTTCTGTATAACAACTTCATTACATGCATATCCTTATGAAGTGCATCCGTGAGGTGCAGTTCATAGATATGATAGATTCAAAGATATCTGTGGTATGTCAGCGTAGCGGTGGTGTAGCAGTGTGTTGATTTATTTGGGAGACATTTCAAAAAAAGGGGGCTGGATGAAAGCAAAGGTAGGTAAGAAATCCATGAAGGAGGAGGAGGGAGGAAGTCAACAGAGAGAGAGGACATACTATCGGTACTCCACCTCTGCATGCAGTGCATGGTCTCAAATATTTGATCATTAGCAGTCAGTGCTTCCGGGCTCCTATCAGTCCTCCACAAACACCATTGGCAGGGCTGTGATATCTGCCTGGGATTTAGCATGTGAGTGCTTGTTGGTACAAACTGCTTCTGTTTTGTCTGTTAAGCCGCTGTGACTCATTCCTCATTTTAACTACAGGATCTTCTTCTGTTCATTCCAAACGATGCCTGGTGCTACTGCCAGAAATGTAAAATCAATCACTTGCTCCCTGCCAGAGCAAACCAACCTGATGGAGCTGCTCTTCCAACATTCACACACACAGCCCACAAAAATGAGAGAACTACTAAATTCTACAGCTACAGAGAACACACACACACACACACACACACACACACACACACACACAGTCAATCCCCCACTCTTTAATTGACCACAGTATGCATTTTTTCCTGTGTGTACATTCACAGGCTGTTTGTTGTGGATATAGCAGGTCACACAGTCACTTCACTGTTTTACTAACAGAGTGAAGCTTTTCTATCAGGCAATAGAAAATACATTTAATATGTAGAGACAAAATGAGCAGAAAGGGAGTTTATCAAGGATCCAACCATAAAGAAATGAACCTTCTATATACATGTGTCTTAAGATGGCTGCTAACTCTAATACTAAGCTATGACATCCTGAACTGTTCATACGGTAGGACAGGTGTTTTATTTTAGAAAATAGGTTCACTTAATCACACAGTACAATAACACACAGTATGTGCCTCTGTCTGTCCCTTTCTACTTGCACGACATGTGTGAGTGTGTGTGTGCACATTTGAACGCACGTGATTTAAAAGCCTCCCCCGGCCCCGGTGAGAGTGCCTTTGGCCTCCCGCGGAGGTGCGCAGTATTTCACTGTGATGGGCTGGACTAAGCATTTTCTGAGCCAATACAGGAAAGCAACACAGCATTCTTAGAGCGCGCTGTGCACACCGTAAACACAACACAAGCCTGCAGGTGAGGCCTCATCGCAGCTTAGATCTCTTTAGCTAAAAAACTAAAAGTAGACAGACAAAATGGGCAATTGGCTGTGGTGTGTGTGTATGCCTATTTATAGCAAATGACTAAAGTGCTGAGGGGGCAGAACTAGGGTTGAAAACAGGGACACAGTTCAGTGTGACACCATGTTCTTGCTAGCAATGAGGCAGTGAGGTTATATATGGATGCAAACCAGTCAAATCGTTGTCCTCTCTTTCTCTCTCTCCTTCTCCTTTCCTATATTTAGGGAGAGCTTTTGAAGTACACAAGTGTGCGATTTAACCTTGTTGTTGGAATGGGAGGAAACCTGAATCTTATTTCCACCCTGCTGCCCTCTGTCTCTTTCTATATCTGCTGTTAGAGTCAAAATGTTAGTAAAAGGGTGGATGCCAGTGCAGCCACAGATGCAGAAAAAGAACAAAAACATATCAGGCTATAAGTGAAGCGTGCTATGAATTATTGACCGGGTAGATCAATGAGCATCCGTTTGTGTGTGTGTATAAATACATATGTGGTGTTTAAAGGATCTGCAGTATATGTGCAGTTCTTTGTGTGTTTGTGTATGTGGAGCAGTGCGAGCGAGCTTCGCTGTCGTCTGAGTGACATCACTGCCCAGCAGAGCATGACAGGCGGCAAGGCCACAAGCTACGGGGAGATGTGGGTAATATTACCCACACTCCTCACTCCTTTATTTATCCCCTCCGCCCCAAGGGTCTGGTTACTCTTTCACCGATGACGTAGACATACTGCTGTTATCACTCTGCCCCCTCTTTCTCCCTGTCAATTTTCTTTTTGCACTATTGTGTTTTTGCATGCACGCAGCAACTGGATAATTTCAGTCTTATGAGTCACTCTTTTTTCCCCTTTTGAATTCTATGATTCATGGGGCTGGCAGTGGGTTTCTCTCTGAAGAGGCACTTTAAGCTTTCAGGCACTCTGTACTCTTTCTGACAGTCTACTTTTATGATTCAGCTTTATATCCTTTGCACACATGTAAACAAGAGAGCTGAGTACTAGTGAGACAGACTTGGTTAATAAGGCTGTCTGCCTTATGAATCACAAAATATGCACGATTTTCATTCCTAACTACTGTATAGGCTGTGTAAAACCATCATAGCAAATTTACCTAACAATGCCTAATTAAATTAGTTTTTTTCCTGAGAAATCAATATAAAACTGAGTCCAATTTACGGAAGGATTATTGCCTAAACCAAATTGAACACAACCAGACTTTTAAAAATGTATTTTAAATTGCTTGGACATTGTTTTTGCAGGTTACTCTCCTTTTAAGGATTTAGTAATGTGGTTTGTTTGTATAGAGTTCACCTCTGTTCCACTAATAGACTCTAGTCTGTATGAGCTATCATCTGGTCAAAATATCAGTTTGTCCATTATTGTGATTTATGACCAAATGCCAGATAAACTAATGCTATTCCCATCAGCTTCAGCTGCACTTATGTATTTAGTGCTAATCTGTTAGCATGCTTACACACAAGCCTAAAAGGGTGAATATTATGCTACAACATTACCTGCTAAACATCAGCATGTTAGCATTATTAGGGAGCATGTTAGCATGCTGATGTTAACATTTAGCTCAAAGTTCCTATACCCAGCCTACTGTAGCAGGGCTGTAGACTCTTTTTTGCAGAGGGGCATGTTTCTTTAAAGCTAAAACATGATAATTGCATATTGTCTTCAAACACCTTTGCAAAAGGCGGCAGTAGCCTGTAGGACTTCAGTTCTCAACGAAAGCAAGTCAATAGATTACCATGACACAAAAAGTTATTGACAACTTTTGACAACTAGAGGGGGAAACAGTGACCCTAGCTCTGTCCAAAGGTAACAAAATCCACCTACTAGCACCTCTAACATTAAGTTATTATGTAATAGGCTGTCATATTGCTTCATCAGTCTAAATTCAGCACCTTGTAATTTTTAGCTTTCAGTTATGCAGCCATGACATTCCCATGGTGCAACTGTTCAGTCAGAGGCGACAAACAAACACACAGACTATATGACTCTGTCTATCCCTCTTGCATGCAAGTCCACTGACACCTTACCCCTTCCCATTCCTAATCAGCTGTCACAGTCTAACTGCGTCTGTGTGTGAGTTAGTGTGTACAAGTTGGTGTAGCTTCGTTAGCTACAGGCACACATGTCTGAGCTGTGGATAAGATAGTGTGACGCTTTGGTCTACACCTTTCAAAGTTAATTTCACACTTGCGGTACTTCTGACATCCTCAGATGTCAGATCTGCACTTGACAACTCCAACTAAATAACAGACACACATTAAACCTAAAGAACTTGCTCTGATGTGGAAATAGCAAACACAGGTTATGATTTGACTTTATCGTATGTCAAACATATATTTTTTCTACGGAGGAGGTATGTGAAGGTTGCTAGGCCTGAATAATAAAGCTGATGATTTACACAATGTGACTACCAGTGCAAGGCTGCCACTTCTTGCTCACGTCTATCATGTCTACCCTCCCTCACGCACCCATCTCCTCCCCTTCTCTTTCAAACTCACCCTCCCCTTCAGGATCAGTCCTCCTTGAGGCCCCGCTGCGAGGTCGCATCTGTGGGCTACATCCTCGCTTTTGATCCCTCAGTGTCGTATCTGATGTGGCCCAACCGGGGCTCTGAGCTGTGCTGACCTTTCCCAGGGGCCCTCCCATGTCACGCTCATCTGAAGACCCCTGGAGAGAGGCCCAGGAAAATATTGACATCTTCCATCATCAAAAAGCAGCTGACATCTTTGTGTGTGCAGTATGTGTGTGTATGTTTGTGTGTGTGATTGATGTATATTCATGCTTTCCTTGTTGTCTTGCACTCCTTTATCTGCAGAAAATGTGTGTGTGTGTGTTTGTTCATGTGAATAAGGTGTAAGTGCGCAGATAGAGAGGTCTTGAAGAGGAGAGGTTTTGAAGTCATGCATAGCAAATTAATACTGATTACTCTAGATCTCATTGAGGTGTTATCTTCGTGAGTCCTAAATCTCTCAAAGCTGGTGTGTTCATCAGCTCTCTGGGTGGGAGAGAATATTGACTAATAAGGCTAATCTACGTAGGGCTACATTTTCAAAGTTTGTAACATAAAGGACCTTTTCCCCAGTTAATCAATGGGATCGTAATAAGGTTCCAAGACTATATGTGCCTCAGTTCGCTTACTGACAAGGATACAACATACAAAGTAATAGTACTAAAGAACAATGAACAAAAAAATAAAAAAATACATCAGTGCTTGTAAAAAACAAGCACTGATATAATTCATATCAATAAACAGACTGCACATACTATGTATGCACACTGTGACTTATGTAGAACATATTATTATTAATATAATATTATATTTTATAATATTATTATTATATATCTGTGCTAATTGTTAGACATTAGACCTTTAGACTAACTAGTCAACAAGAGACTTTGGCAACCAGAAACCAATAGGGCCAGGAAATGCCTCTAGAAAAAAAGAAAAAAAACAATCAATACAAAGTTCCCCCTGGAATCTACAAAAACATGTCAAGAAAAAAAGAATCCCCATTTAAACCATTAGGTGTAAGAGCATGTTAAAAATCAATCCAAAAGCATCTCTGTGGAGCAAAAGTTCCCTCCCTGTTGGGGTATATTGACCACCTGTATGCCCATTAACTGGAGGTGGCTGACATTATGTTTATTCTCATTAAAGTCCTGAGAGACTGGAGATTTCCTGTCCATGTTGACCACGCTTCTAACAATTATCATGCTGAGCAAGGGCTCAACCTCAAACGCCCATCCATTAAATAATATTTTCTGCATAAGTAACTGTGTTTTCAGTTTGTTTAATGAACTAATGAGAGATTATTCCCACATTTTCTCAACTGAGTACCTGCAATTGTATATATTCATTCATTCATATATTCAAAACATATTTACACAGTTCTACAGTTTGTATGAAGACTCCAATCACAATGTCATCAGAAAAAATATACAGTTTACAAAAGGCATGTATCCTGAATTTAATAAAGAACTGCTCATTTGAACATCTAGAAGTGCAAAAATACATGTTGTGCCATGTTGTTTTTGCAGGCCACATTAGAAATGTAATAGATGGTCTATATTCTTCCACAAGATCTATTGAGTCACAGTTATGAGATGGCTCATTAAAATGCAAATTTGTTAATTTATAAGAACAACTATCTATCATCAATCCTTTTAATGAAAATGTGAGCAAACTGTAGTTTTAGTAATAATCCAGACACATGATGTCGAATAACCTGTTGACTCTGGTTTACAAAAGTGTCTGCAACCCAGTGTGTTTTTTTCTTCTTCAATTAAATGGATTTATGTTGATGTCAAAGTACAGGAAAGAACAGACAAACCTCTGCAAGTGATATCTACCACTCTGAGGACTGATAATGTGAGGTTAGGTGTTACTATAGGTCAAGGTAACTGGAAGACATAAAAAAGACAACTGAGTGCCTGTAAACTGTTGAGAGAGCAGTCCCTAATATATTTTATACTTTTATATATACTTTTACTTTATATACTTTATTATATATATCTGTTCTCATAATAAAATGTCTGTATTGCATTGTGAAATCAGTTTCCAGTGCTCATCTTGTGCATCTTAGGCGTTTTGACGTTTTCTTTTTGTATGCACACAAAAAGAAAACTAATGCATTTCCCATTGTGTATCTTTGTATGTATCTTTTATCGGAGCTCTCGTCTAATGATGGAACATATTTATTGTTTTTATTTAGCATGTGCTTGTCAAGATTGATACCACTGACATGTTTGTATGCTGAGTATAAAGAGCCAGCCAGCAGCTGGCTAACTAAGCTTAGCATAAAGACTGGAAACAGGAGGAATCAGTCTGCTCTGTCCAAAGGTAAAACAATTAGCCAGCAGGCACACATCATGTCTTATCTTTTTAATCCGTCTAAAAACCAAAGTGTAAAAATTACAATTGGCCGGTTTGTTGAGGGTTACGTACTGGATTTTTTCTAGGATTATTTCTTGGCTGTGCCCAATAACTTCCTGGAATCTCAGCTGGTTGCCTGGCAACTGGTCCTGTTTTGTGTAGTGGACCTAAAGTGAGGCCATGGTGTTCATGGTCACTGGAAGATGTTATTCATGTATTGTTCAGCAGTTGGAAAGCACCCTGATTAGTACAGGCCACTGAACATTTGCCAGCACACAGTATGGTGGTGGTTGTATTAGAAGTCACTACATCATGTCATTTAGCTACTTTTGTGGTAAAGCATGTTGTATCACATCCAAACATATCTCATATTCACCCTCACATATTCTGTAGTTTCCCACTATCTCCCGTCTAACTTATTTATATCTCTGCCACCATCCTGTATATTGTGGTTTGTCATTACCTGACAGCAATAGGCACAGAGCTACATCTGCTAGTCTGCGTGAACTCTGCGAGGGCTGAGGAAACTTGATTATACAGTTTGTATTTCAGATGCCTCACGACCAAATGGAAAAGAAAGGGAGAAAAAACACATAGTGAAGAGAAACCCAAACTTCAGTAAATCCTCTACAGTGTTAGTACAGAGACATTATACTGTTTTTCAATAAAACTGAAACATAGAACAATGCTGACTACGCTCTAAAGAAAAAAAAATTAAGACAGGATCATATTTCATCGAAAAAACTATTCAACATACTGTATCACTGTAAAAAGATGCTGTTGTGAGACTAGAAAAATAACTTGTCAAAGGTAGCTCCAGTATACCTACTCCTGGTTTTCATAAATAACACATGGAATTGGAAATGAGGGTGTGCGTATGTATACTTGGATGTGGATGGAAATGCATATTTACATTGCTCTCTCCCTCTCCCTTTCCCTCTCTCTCTCTCACACACAACAACACACACACATTAACACCGCACACATGCATAAGCAAATGTTTTGCTGTCATGCACCATGATGTGATTACTGAGCATCTTTGGGTGCAGTGGCAGGCTTTGTGGTGAGACAGAGTCATAAATCTCTGACAGGAAGACAGACAGAGAGATAGACAACCCAACAGATGGGAGCACAGAGACTGACTCTGCAATTAGTTTACTGTAAGAGTGCCACATGTCTTTTGTGTGGGGGCGATTTGTCATTTTCACTTAGCAGTACAACTTTCGTAAAAAGTCGATCTTGAATGTAAACACAAATGCAGATTATGTACTGGGCACTTAAGCACAAGTGTATAGGCCTACAGTTAGACAGGAACTCAGAGTTATTCAGCGTTTAGCAGCAAACAAATAAATAGAAAAAAAAGAAAATAGTCTTAAAAGGAGTTTTAGGTGGAGCTTTTGTATTTTTAGTTATGTTCTGAATAGTTTGCTTTCTTACTGAGAGTATTGCAACTCTCATGTTGTGTAGCTGGAGCAGCAGCTGGCTAGCTTAGCCCACAGAAAAGGTGGAAACAGGGGGTAAACAGCTAAGCCGGCCTCTGTACCCAAAGGTAACAAAATCCACCTACAAGGACTTCTAAAGCTCACTTATTAACATACAATATCTTGTTCGTTTGTACTGTAATTTGTAGAGTAAAAACAACAAGTTGTTGTTTAACGGGGGATTGTGTGCCAAGTCTAATTCTTGGCTAGCACCAGTGACCTCCTGGAGTCTCTGCTGGTTGCCT
>NW_023339696.1:9737573-9760433 GCF_004916995.1 Morone saxatilis | reverse complement strand
TGGTTGCCTGGCAACTGCTCCCGGCCAGGAAATAGATTACATGCCAAGCTAGCTATTTCCAAAAGTTTCCATTCCTTGTGCAAAGTTAAGTTAGCCTGCTGTTGACTCCAGCTAGGCTACATATTTACAGTACAGTAATGGTGACATATAAGCGAGTAGAAAATAAAATCTGGTTGTTTGGATCAGTGAAATCAGTGAAATCCTCTGTTGGTGTGGTCACCGACTATGATCATTTACCGACAGTCCAAAAACATATATACAGATAAACCACCCAGAGTATCTCCTCTGCCTTCTGAGGGACTTTCTGTGTTTTTGCCGTGAGTGAGCTGAGAAAACTGTCAAAGATGTGTTCCCATGACAACCTCCATCCAGCTTTAGCAACATGAAGTATCAGGGCCTTTCTGAGTGTGTGTGTGAGTGTGCATGTGTGTGTGAAAGGGAGAGAGAGAAATAGACAGTTGATGTGGGTGAAAGCAATTTCACATAGCAGCATATAGAGAAACTTGGACATAAAAGTGAAGTTTGTGTGGGTAAAAGGTGACCGCTGATATGGCCAGTGTTTAGAGTTTTCAGTTAGCAAATGAAAACTTTTTTAAAAACTTCCCTAACACCCCCCAAGAGGACACCTTTATTTCGTTTCCTCACATGAATGGGAAATACATCACAGATCACATTTATGGAAACATCCACACGCGCTTGCACACAACACATTCGGGATTACCCGCGAGCAAGATGAAGTTGTAGCAGACTGAAGTCCCAGCAGGAAGACTGTGCTGGATGTGTTTGTGTTGTTATTTGCGTCACGTCCAGCTCAGAGGTGAAGGACTACTACAAGTGTTGTTATGGCACAAGAATATCCTCTCTGAAAACATTATAAGAAGTCACAATTGTAAGTATACTTTATTTTTTACACACTGGAAAAAAAAGTAAACTTTTAATCTTCCATATAACCTTACCTTGAGATTATTATCTTGGGTTTAAAAATAGGTCATGGTTAGTGATATTGGCTCTTCTTGTGAAATATATCATCTTGTGACATGTTTCTGGCACCTGTCAGCTCATGGCCTGAAGTAGTCGCTCACAGGGTGCTCCTGTAACTCTTCCCTATCTACCTATCATCTTCTCCTTCACCATAGGTGTTGTTTTCAATCTCGCTCTCCACTTCTATCGTCTACCTCTCATCCAACCTTCCCTCCCTGTTCCTTCACATCTTCATATCTCAGTTACATGGACGAGCACAATCTTTTTTTCCATATCTGCTGTTTACATTCTTTCACATTCAGTTTCCTTAAACACCCTACGAAAACACCTTAAAAGTATTCCAGTAGTTCTTTTTTTTTCCTTTTACACACAACTCGTGCAATTTTTAGATACAATCTGGCTGAAAGTTCAATTTATAAATCTTCCCTTCGGGGATGTAAACCTGTATTTCATACATGACACATGAAATACAGCGGGAGGAACAGCGGCTTTTTTGGCTTTTACTGGACGATACACACGGCCGCACAACTAAAAGATGGACTGCAGGGCAGAAGGGGAATTAAATCTACTAATGTATCTGCCAAGGTTGGGCTGCTGTGGTGGAACATGGCTACCTGACCTCTGGGACGCCCTGCAGGAACATCCGTCTCTTTCATGACAGGCTGAGGTGAGGAACTGGTACATCTTAGCCGAAGGGTAAAATGGCATTTCTGAGTGCACCAGCATCCATTTCTTTACGTGACATAGTACCTTGGTCTTTACGAGGGTCAAGAGTGCATGTAATAAGATTGCGCTGAATAGATTGATGACGGATTGGAAATCAATACGGTGCAGTGTCCGGTCTGGTGTTATAGGGTGTTTGGGGCTAAGAATAGTCGGATTCAGTTTCACGTGATGTCATTTTGAAAAACAGTGTGAAACATATTGGTGAAGATTGAAGAAGACTGCAATTGGATTTAGTTAGAAATGTGATCTACTGATGCATGTATCATATTTCTGTGTGTTTGTGTCCAAAATCACACAAAAATGCCCCGAGCTCACAGCCAGGAAATTGGAGGTTGTCAAAGATTATAATATTTTTAAATCTCCTTTGTATAATCTTATTACAAACCTTCCATATCTCTAGTAAATTTGGCAGCCTTCACAGGCTTCTTTTCCATGACTGTTTTGTTTTGCAGTGGGGACATCACAGTGCTTTGTCCCTCCTGTTTCACTGTAGGAGTTTGAGTGTTTGCCCATTCCTCCTGTGTCCTGCTGGCATGTCGCACAATGCCCTTTTAGTGAAGGAGAGCTGGTTGGGTGTGAAAATGCCAGTGTTTGTGAAACTTCTTGTGCACTGAGGTGTAGGGAACAGTTCCAACCCTGAGGGATATTTTACTTTTACAGGAACGTGGGCACTGTTCATTTACACATTTCTAACCTTTTGGGGTGTGTGCTGAGCTTCCAATGGGACTGCAGCTCCTCACAATGCTGAACCAGTGATTTTAGTTTTCTAACAGCATTTTGTCTCTTGTGCTTCGCAGGAATTTTTTGTTCAGTTTGTTCAGTACACTGCTTCCGTATCCTGATCCGTCCCGATGAATACCACCTTGATTGAGCACCAGAGTGATGCTACCAAAGCCAATATCACATTTGCAATCAAGATCTGAGGTGTGGCCTTTATATAGGCCACTGATGTGTTGAGACCTGTGTGTATATTTGTGTGTGCTTGGATCTGTTTCCATGCAATCGCCACAGGCTCATTATGTCACTATGTTTGTTCTCCCACGGCTGTAAGCCTTATCACTATCTGGTTGTGTAAACTTGTTTTGTTATGGAGCAACGCTTTCCCGTGAACCCAGATTACAAAAAAAAAAAAAAAAAAAAACATTTTTGAGGCCCTAGTCCAAATGGTTGACAACTTCTTTTCTCAGCTCCACAATCAACAACATCCCCCAACAGTGGTGGAAAAGTACTCAGATCCTTAGCAATGTAATACATCATACAATTGTATTTGTTTGTCTCCTCTCCCTCCATCTACATCCGTTTCCTTTGTCTGTTTAAGTCTTTTCATCTCACATACTACACATTCCAGTCGCCATCCATGCCTTTTTGCCAGCCGTCATTCTGCACTGTATGTTTTAAAGGACTTTAAAGACTAGATTTAGACCATCCTAATTAATTCCCATGGTAAAAGGTTGTTTTCAACTGCTCAGACTCCGACGTGGCTGCTGTAAAGTATCAAGGGGGGGGGGGTTCAGCTATCTGAATTTTAAATGTCAGATCTGTGGGTGGCTGAAGCTGGAGTGGTTTTTGAAGAGATGGAGGGGAGCACCTCACTCACTGGAGTCCTAGTAATTCTGCTGAAAGTCAAAGTGTGATGTTGCCGAGAGTTGAATGTACATGATTTGTGCCTATGCATAGGGACACACACTCAGTCACTGCACACAAACACTGACAGAACTGTGCTAATCAGCTGCTTAGCTAAGGTAGATTTGCCGTCCAGAGTCTTTGACCAGTCACATCCTTGAGGAGTGTGGCTGAGGAGACAGAGAGCTTGAGAGAGTAGCTTTGGTCGGGTATGAATAGCAAGTCTAATCGCCCCAGGCCATGGGAACCAGCTAGCTGCGAGGCTGAGAATATGCCGGATTGGTGCTTCGTGTGACAGCCAGAGGGCTGCTATGCCGGGCAGGACGGTGACCCACAGTGGGAGGGGATTGAGGTCAGCTCGCCACTTTCTGCCACCAAAGCAAGCTCAAGCTTATACAAGGGGAATAAGGAGCACTGGAAGTTATTTTAGTGTACAGTATGTACAAGACAGATATGGGTGAGAGAGACAGAGTTGTTCAATGAGCTTACTGTGAGCTTATAAAGTGAAGATAACTTTAAATAATGGTCTAAAGCCCAAAGATACACTGTGGACTATGGGAACAACACATGGCTTTAGTATCAACTGGATCAGTATCAGCAACACTGTTGTTTCCTATGACTTTGCATACAGAAATACACAGCAGTACTGTATATTAATAATGCATATGCAGTGTTAAGATATGAAGGTTGCTCTGTGAGGTCATATTGTCTTTCACAGCTTGTTGGTCAGAATTTGCAGAAAAGCATTTCTCCCACTTACAGTTACAGAGCCATGTCCATGCATGTCTTTGCTCATTTACTCCAAATCACTCTACATTACTGCTGACTTGATTTACCCAACGGATGCCATATTAATTAAGATCTTTGTCTGTTTTCGCCCAATGCTTTACATTCCTGTCATGAGAATCCACTTGCAGAGGTTTTGCTTCATAATCCATCACAGTGAACATCATATCTGGTTTATTTTCGCAGAACTTGAAAAGAACCATATGAATTAGGTTGCCTTTTGCATTAAAAAGCTGCAGTTCAGGCTAAATTCTGTACAAAATATGACCCTTGGAGGCCTACAAACTGAATAGTCTCTCTCTTGATGAACTAGTATTGAATATCAATATCCCCCAGTAAGAAAATCATTACCCTGTGGTGCACAGTTCCTTCAGGATTGAAGAAATTCTAACAGCTTCTGACCTTCAACGATCACCTCCCAACTTGAGAAACATGTTGGTTCTAATTGAATCCTGTCTTTTTGCACATGATACGCGAACATTGCAACTCAACCCTTCTACCCAGTCACTGTTCATAAATTTTTTATCTGTATTGACTCTCCCTGTCAATACTTCTGATACATAAAGGGGTCTTTAAAATTCATGAAGGGTATGACTGTGTAGGTTATAGAGCAACCCAAATGAGCACCATTCTTATCAACCCTGCAGAAATACTAATCAGAAGCACACATGATTTTTGAAGCATCACAACCCAATCCCACAACAATAGTTCATCGATTTATGTCCAGTGAAATTTGTAAAACATGTAATGCTGTAAAAGTGTTAACAAGAGGCACATTTGGCAAAAATCTGCCTGCTTCTTCTTGTGGGGCTGTGAAAGAACATGGAAAATGAGCTGAACTGAATCGACAGAGAGTGGAAGAGGACGAGGGGGAGAAGAGAAAAAGAAACCAAATTTACAGTGGAGACAGGCAGAACTCCTGCTAGCTTTGCTCTGTTCTGTCTCTAGCTCCTTTACTTTCTATGATTCACATCCATCCAATGCATGCAGAGCAAAAAAATAAAGAAAGAAAATAAAAACTGCTGCCCCCTCTGCTGCAGAATATAGCAGGTCAGGCTTGTTTGCAGAACACTGAAACATTATTGTTCCTATAATAAGAACTCCCTGGTTAATTTGTAAGGATAGCGATGCTGTTTTGGACCGGTTGTTGGACGGTAGTTTGACCTGTGAATGTGCTGGGTCACTACACACTGGGAGGCGTCAGCAGAGCTATTAATGACTAACTAAGCTCCATCCGTCCTCAGATTAGCAGTGTGCCAGGGTGCTTGAGGAATAATCAACGGCAGAGAGAGCGGTGGCTTTCTCTCTGACAGCTGCATCATCTTTATTTCTCTTATCTTCTCTTGGTTTCTGTCTTTCTTTCTCCTTTCCCATAATCCTTCTGTCTTGCCATCTCCTCTATTCAGTTTCCTACCTTTCTAATTTCCACTGATATTTCCCTCAACAGATCTCTTCCTCTTTCGTATATCTTCAAAACATTTTTTTAATATTATCCCCTTCCCTCACCTACTGTTTCATTTTTTTCACCCCACATACTCTTCTTATTCCCTTTTTGGACACCATTAACCTTTTAAGGGAAAGCTGCAGGCTGTCTTGGCTCTCTTAAAAAAAAGCAAATATTCACACCACAGAAGTGAACTTGAGGAATACAGAGGAGAATGGGACACACTTTGACTGAGTAAAACTCTCTTTTCCCCTCTTTATCGCAGTTATGCTTACTGCAGGACATCTTTTACTCTTCACAGGCGGCAGTTCTGAGCAGTGACAGAAAAATAAGTGGGGATGTTTGGATCATTTTATCCGCAATAAACCAATTTGTAAAACACCATGCGAGTGTGAAAGACAAATGCTGCAAATGTAATGCTGGAAAGTCAGAACAATTCATCTGAAAAATACTGTACACATCTGACATTTTCAATGAAATGACTGTTGATTAATGACCACGAAGGCCATTTGCTTCTGCAACCCTGTTTATTTTCTTTCCTGCAGACAGTCTGCAGTTATGTGCTGTGTTGACAAGGTAAACATGAGGGGGAGGCTGGCCACTGCATCAGTAAATGCCATGACCAGGTTGGACTCTTAATTCTGTCCATATTAGCTGATATTATGCCTGTTTATTGCTGCCTAAGAAACCCAAGACTAATCTAAAATAAGCCTGAACCTTTCTGCTCGTGAACTTCATGCCCTAAATAGCCAAGAGGAAATTGTGAAAGGAGTACTGAAGGTGAAAAACATGCAGGAATGAAATCATATTATGTTTTGGGAAATGAAGTGGTTAACAGCTGTATCAGGCCTTTAACTAGGTTATCTCACTAGTCTGGGAAAACACTGTGCCCAGAAACATCTGTGCATTATTGATATTCAGGGATTTGTTTATATTTTAACACACAGAGAAACAGAGCTACTGTAGATATAGATTTCCACCCAGGCAAAACTTGAGGGTTCGGGGTGCGGATGTTGTTACTGTACTAGAAAAAATAACAATCTAATAATGTACAATGTGATCCTATATGCTATATTCAAAGAGCATATTTGGTAGCAGGTTTTGCTGACTTGGACCCTTCTAATCTAAACACAGATTGTTTTACGCCGTCTGACTGACGCTCAGCATAGTGCAAACATTAGCAAAGTTTATTAGAATTTGACTGACTTTAGTGGGTAAACATTTGTTAGATATCTTTACAGAGAAACAAGGTCCTGTTTCACTCTTCCTCCCATCTTAAATTAACTTCTAGCCAGATAGATATGAAAAATAGTAAAAGAGGTAGATGCAAAGGGGTTGAGTCAATTATTTTCAATAGCTGGACATAAAAGATGTCTTATATGTGACATACTGCAACATATGATTCCAAAAGACATTTACAAGCCAATCATAAGTGAGAGTCTCGAGCAGAACTAAAAAAAGTAGTCCCTTTGTTAATGTGGTTGAGTGTGTCCAGTTCAATGTAAATTTCAGCCGAGGTAGCACTGTCAGAGGTTAAAGTCTGTGTGAAATAGAACATAAACATAACCACTCTGCTCAGTGTACAGTCAGTCATGTTTAGATCTTCTTTTTTTTTTTTTACAGCACATCATAACTCTCGTCCCTACACCTCGCACCCTGAGGTGTCAGAGCAGTGTGTGCTTTATGACGGTCACAGGGGAGACTGAAAGATTGGATGGACACGCCTTAATACCGTGAAGGTCACCATGTTGGCTTTGTGTCATTGTAGAAGAGGTATCAGATTCTAACCCCAGCTGCACATGCTCTGTATCTACTGTTAAAACAACAGACGACTTGTCAGTGAAACTTGTGGCCGCTGTTGTAGAGTCACAGCAAAAAACAACAAAAATGAGCCTGTTATGAGTGAAATGTTTAGAAATTGATTTTGTTTGAGTGAGCAGAGTTTTTTTTTTTTTTAATTTTCATCAGCCCTGTGCTGTGGGATTTATGCCACCCCTGTCTAAAAGTGCCCTCACCCTGTGCTTTATGGCACTAATATGAATCAGAGTTGGAGTGCAGAGAGCATAGGGAGTGTAATATATGTCCACTGGCTCACCTCTAGCAAGCCCATCACTCTGCCTTTACTGCAGGTTCCTATTGGATGCTAAAAATGTCAGGAATAAACATATAGACCCTAATGACTTTATACTGCATACAATTATAATTTAATCTAGACATGTTTAACTTAAACATAAATGAGAAATGCTATTTAGATGATATAGATCCATGTTGCAATTTCAGTTTCTATCACCAGTTAATGTAGATTGAATTTTCAGACCTTGAAGCCTTTCATTCCAATGATATTCTTTGACATGAGCTATGGAAATGCAGCAAATAACATTAAATAACCAGGTTTAGTCTCTTATGTTACAGTGATACATTCACACCATTTAAAAAGACTTGGAAAGCCAGTTAGTTTTCCTCGTGGGTCTCTCCATTTAAGCTTGTGATGATAATGTAGCAGTGTCGCAGTGACAATAACATTAATGCAGTGAATTCATATAAATCACCAGAGTAGTCACTTCTATCAGTTGTGTTGAGGAAAGGGGGGAAACAGTTCGATGCCACTTGTCCAGCATCCAAACAGGCTCTTATCAACTGTGAAATTAACTAAAACAGGCTCCTGCAGGTGTTTGATTTGATTAATGATGAAAGCTCTAATTGATCTAGCAACAGCTTCCTGGTTTTTGGATGCTTCTTCTGGACCCTTCTGTTTCCCTTCTGATCCTATTCAGCTGGGGGAGTATTTCTGCTTAAATGTTTTACTCAAACTGAATGAAATTGTCACTCTACTTGTGTTTTCTTCTCTTCTTAAATGAGCACTCAAGCTGCACCAGTGGTGCCCAATAATTTTTGTCTAATTCATCTGGGACCAGTATGGAGGGATTATAAACTGGACGTTAGGCTATGTAACACTTTAATTATATAAAAAGTGGTTATTGTCACAGTTAGCTATTTCAAATATTTACTTTTAGCTATTTCATTGGTTTTAACTATTTCAACAGTTTATTCTTTAGCTACTTACAGGTAACTGTCAACTGCTTATCCACACTTTAGTCTATTTCAAGTACTTACTCACTACTTATAGCTAACTATTTCAACTGTTTTTGAATTACTTTCAGCTAACAATTTAAATTCCTTTATGACTTAGCATTTAGGCTGCTTATCCATTAGGCTTCTTAAACTATTTCAACCATTTATCCATTGCTTTTAGATAACTATTGTATTCAAACCACCTATTTGATAACCAGTTTTCAACATGGTTATAACCGACTTGACGGGCAGATACTGATTGCTGAAAATTAACTTAAGATCAGCATCACACCAAGTGAATCCCGCTTGGCTTCATTTTCCTCCTTAAAACAAATATCTTGATGTATTTTTAAAATATAATCACAATATATATTTTTTAGTTGAGTCAGTTCAATTTACCCTCTGGCAACTGCAAAAGTACCCCCATGGCATACAGGTAACATTACTGCAATGTTAATATAATGTAATATAATGCTATTTTCAAATGTTCAAATGTGGTTTTAGGCACTAATGGTGCACTAACAGATGGGTAATAATAATTTTACTGAGCAGAAATACTTTTGTTATTTGTTTTGTGAAGGTATTACTTTATTTAATAGTTTTGTTGTATTCCATTATTTATTGCGCTGTTATCGGTCTCAGTGAAACAGTGCGTGTTGTTTGTTTGGGGGTTGGGGAGGTGCTGTCAAGTCAGTGAATCAAAACAACATTGTGGTAACATAGTTGCCAAATAATCACTTGGAAATGCAGCCCATTACACCACAGCGATGACCGCATATCAACAAAGATGTCACAACACAACAATAGTAACACACTCACATACAACAAGCACTTGTTTTTGTCTTCCCTTTCACGTTTAAAGGAAAATATATAAATGTTTCTAGCTTCTGTTTTATTTAATCACTATGTGTTGGTGTTTTTTTTTTCAGGAACAGGCATGTTTGTCAAGAAACAACTTTGTTGGATTTTTGCCTAAATGTGGGTGAGAACCATGAAATGTAAGGGCAGTCAATCGAACATTACAAAGCCTCTGCATTGCTCTGGTTTTTTTTTTATCTCATAGTCAACCAGTGAGGGACTGTGATGCTGGAGAGAGTCCTGCAGATGCAAGGTTGTGGGTTCTACACCGAATTACAGCAGGAAATGTTAGAAATATTGGTAGCATGCAGAATTTCTTAAGCCTCATCTGAATTGTAGGCAGTGTGTGCCTCCTCACCAGTAAGCTCATGTTTTACTTTAAACGGCTCAACCTTGCCTCTCCCTTCTGCACTCAATTAGACTGCTATGCTACTGGGTCTTGTATAGGTGAAGCCAAAAGGAGCTGCACTAAATGAATTCATTATGCAAAAACACAGTCTGAAATCCTCTTTTTCTCCACGGATCTTGTTATCTTTTGATCACCCTACAAACATGGCAAATTGAACCTCTGACAATCCATTCAAAGAAGGGAAGTTTAAATCCCTTGATGTGCAGCCTGTGTTATGTATTTACACCTAAACTGATTTACATTTCTATGGCTGCTGGGAAATATGAAAGTGAGGGGCAAGAAAACACAGTAGCTTAGTTCTTAGCTCATATCATTTGAGCTGCACATATTAATTGAGACATTTAACTGTGTCTCTGACATCAGAGACAGGCAGCAACCCTCTAATTCTCATTCTGCCTTGGGTGATTCAGACACACACACACACACACACACACACACACACACAGGTCTGTGTTGACATCTACTGAATGATTATGGTAAACAATTGTCAGTACATGTTGTGGCCTTCCGCGTGTTGTTACTTCAGCTTCATGTAATGCACCAACCTTTCAGCAAACAAACATTACACCGTATGTCTGACAACATTATCCAAATACACAAAAACAAACACTGATTGTGCGTCTTATGTTCAGTTTGCATGTATGATTTTCAGTTACAGCAATGCAGTCGCATCAACATGCCCTATCAGGGGCCACTTTCTTAAGCCACGCAAAACAAACATGCTGTTCAAGAGCTCGACGTATTAAAATGAAAAGCCACTTTCTTAGATTGAATCGTAAAAAAAAATGACAGATGTGCGTCAAGTAGGAAAGGTGCTTTAATCTGAATCAATATGAAAAGCCACAGCCGATCAATATGTTAGTGTGCTGTGACTGCATGTTTCAACGTGTTCTTTTGACATTTCTCATGTATGCAGGAGATAAGACTTCTCTAATAATATTGATTAAATGGTGCTCAGGTCAGTCTCATGTGGACATAAAGAGCAATGCTGTTGCAATACAAATGACAGACTCCTTTTTAAACCTCATATGATTATTTTTCCCTTCCCTCAGCGCAAAACACAAGTTAATAATTGCCGTTTTTTATCACGTGTGCTATCTCGTAGTGCTCAGGCTTTCTGTTAATCTAAAACTGATAAAAGATACTCAGCTGCTTTCATTGCTGACCTGACTGTTTACTTTTCCTTCTCCTTTTTTTCCAACCCCTTCATCCATCCATCTGTGCCTCAGTGTTCCCTCAGCTTGAGAATATGAGCAGATGGGAGGGGAGCTTGCTGCCTGTTGCCAGGTGGTCAAGCGACAGAGGGAGTATGGGAAAGAGAGATGGATGGAGGGAGGGAGAGAGGAGAAGCCAAAGTGTACTCCTGCGGTCATGGCACAGTGGTGCAGTCTGCTCCGACCTGTGATAAGACAGCGGTGACCCTTCCCTGAGCTGCTCCTGGAAAATGCTGTGGATTTTTCCAGGTTTTTGACTGAGAAATCACCTGATGTTTTCTTGTCCTCTTTTCCTCATTATACTAAAACTAAATTCCTTGCTGATCTTAGAGGGGCCACCATTAAAAGAAAGGGCAGCTGTTTCTCATTGTGAGCGCTCAAATGATTTAAGAGTTACTTTCACATTCTCCCTTGTCTCATCTTATAAAGCAACAACATGCACTGTGATGAATAAAACATTAGAGGGATGCCATAGCCAATTATGACTGCTGGCTTTATCTCCCTGTTGTCCAAAGATCAAAAGCTTTACTCTGCATTACACTGCACAATGTAATGCATTGGGTTTACATTAAACATAGCCGTGTTTTGTCTAGACTCCTACCTCCGCCTTTACTGATGATGTTAGAGGAAAAATTTCCCTTGCCCCCCTCCTCTCCTCTTGTTTCGGGTCAACTGCAATCTCTGGAAGCACATCACACAGCCATGCTGACAGCTCGGGCACACAAATACAAAGTCACACATGCAATATCTGTTGAAACTGACCCCCATTTGCACCATTAAACCTTTCTTGCTCAAGATCTCTTCAGGGTTACAGCGGTTGCTTTGGTCAACTTTATATAATGTGTTAAAGTGTAAAACATTGTGCTTGTAGAAAGGTTGTCTTCATGGGGGAGTTTATTTAACCTGTCCCCGTGCAGGGAGGAGAGGAAGGCCGGTGGATAACTCAGTTCTTGATGCTGCCAACTGTGAACAACCTGGCGATGCATCTCCTCCCTCTTTCGTGCTGTCAACTCTGCTTCAGGACTTTGGCAGCCTCTTTCTGTGATGTGTTGTGTGTCTGTGTGTGCAAGCATAGGTCTATGTGCGCGATGTTAGTTGTAGGGGGAAGACCATGCCAGTGCCCAGGCCAAAGTAATGCAGTGTCTTTTTGGAAGCAGGCCCATTAGGGAGGAAACAGAACATGTACGAACAGGGAACAACTTCCACTTACATGGACTTGTTTAGCCAACTGGGGCACTTGTTGTTATTTACAGGAGGAGGATTTATCTATATGAAAATTGACATTAAGTTTGGCATTTGTTTATTTTAATGTTACTGTCAAGTCATTTAAAAATAAAAAAAATAATAAGCTAATTCCAATTTTTTCTTGCACAATCAACTCTTATGAAGAAACGGTCAGTTCCCCATTTTAAAGACCTAATAACATATTACACACATGATTTTTTCTTTTGTTTAAAATTCATCCTGTGTGACGCTTTTTGTTCCAAACAGCTTCTCGCTGTGTGTTCAGCAGATCAAGCTTCCCTCCCAGCTTGTTATTTGAAATGTTGGATTTTCAGATTCAGTAGTGACACACTGTATGCACTGCTTTTTCAGGACAATTTGTTAATGCATCGGACAAATACATGTAACAGCTCTATCCGGGTCGAAACCATACCTGTTGAAAATGAGGATGAAAGGTGCCCTTGTTGTTTTTGGATAGAATGTGGGGTTTGTGATTCTGTCTCATGATACAGACATCTCCTTGAAGACGCTGTCACTTATCATTCAGTATTTTTTGTTGCTTAGTCATGTAGTTCTGTGCTGACCTGAACCAGGTTGTTTTAAACATAGACAGTAAACAACAATTCAACTAAAGCTTCCTGGAGAGAAACACCAAAAAAGTATTAGGAGGTTATCCAACTAATAAAATATTAATTCCAGAAATTATTTGATTACATTTCTATTTGTGGGAAGAGGTTTACGTGGAAGGGAAAAGATTAGGCGAGTCCATTTACTGCATGATGTAACATGGTTATCAGTTGTTTGAATCAACACTGCCCTGATTTTGAGAGATTAGAATTCAGGACAACATCAACATACAGCTTCAGTTTTCATCTATGATACAACCCAGATTGCTGAGATACTCATGCCAACTAATTAGAGATAGAGAACGAGGGATTAGGATGAAAGAGAGTATTTGAGGTGAGATGGGTGGTTGCATATCGTGCTGGAGGGGCAGATGGCGTAAGCTGTGAAGAGGACAGAGCCAGTGTGTGCGAGATTTACGGCAGGAACATCTCTTTCACAGAAATTAGTCTCTCCGGAAGCCCCGTACGTACAGCAGGAGTAGGCACAGTTTGAGGATTTGAGGATTACATTATGCAATATCACACATGGGTGTACCCCAGCAGAGTCTTGCATTGGGTCAGATATGCCGGGCAGCCCACAAAAACATTGTGTAACAAGTAAAAGATATGTTTATATAAATTCACATGTACCCTCCAGCTTCCAGACCCCTTAATCACCATCCACATGTCAGATTTAGTCGATAAATACACATTTTAAGCTGCCAAACACTGGTGTAATTAATATCATTAATAATTCCTGGGTTCCAGATAACTATGTCAGTGCTGTAGCCCTATTGTGCATGCCAGTTCATGGCAGAGCTTACTGGTACAGCTAAATGGAACAGAGCCATCACTGAGGTTATTAGTTAACTGTGCTTTTTCTTCTATCACAAGACAAAATATGTGCTATGAAAAGGTTTATATTGAAAGTGACTGCTTCTTCTCAGCTTTTTGGCCAGCTGGGGGCAGCAGAAAAAGCTGTGAACTATTATGACCCTTTCAGTTTGGTTCTTTACAGATCTAGCAGATATAAAGCAACATTAGCATTCATCAAGTCCAATATTAAATCTCTTTTAGCTCTGTTTTTGGTCTCTACCAGCTTTTATTGTTTATCTGCTAAATGTTTACCAGCTAAGACACTATAAAATATAAAAAAAACAGCAGTTGTGTTATAATTATCTGTGGATTCATAGGGAAAAATACTGATTATAGATGCTTTAATAAAATGTCTGTGGCAGGTAATAAATATAATGTTTAACTTTTAAGCAAACAAGTAGTTTATTAATTACCTAAAACACATTGACAAAAACAATAAGTAATAATATCCAATAATACATTGTATTATTCATGATATATCTCTGAAAGGAGAGTTTCTGCATAATAACTTCAATACATTAGGATGATAATACTGTTGTACTTTTACATACGTTACATTTTGAAAGCAGAACCTTTACTTGTAATTGCGAACTTTTAGACCATGGTATTTGTACTTTTATTTAAGTAAAGGATCTAAATACTTCTTTGTATTCAGGGATATTGACATTATGAGTCATGATTATGATGTAGAAAGTCAAAATTAACTACCCAACCACACTGCCTCTATCTAACCTCTGAGGGAGCAACAGAAAAACAAACATACTGAAAGACATTTAAGAGGGGATGGATGATTAACTCCACTAACAGCCCCATGTCCGCTCCCTCACTGTCGAGAGCCACATTGTATGATGGTACATGGTACAAGTGTCTGTCCTCAGAGGAGAAAGTAGTTAAAGGTTCTGTCAACTTTCACAAGCAAGAGCAATAGGGGAAAAACTGTTTACCTATACAAAGCAAAGTTAGCCTTTGGAACCTTTGGGTCGATCTGAAATTCAGTGGAGTGGAGTTGCATACTGACAGATGTTGGATCAGATTACTGTGTTGTTCTCTAACTTTAGCGGCCAACAGCTCACAAATACCTGTCCGCAGAGCAGTTGTTAGGATTTGTGACAGACGGCTGTGCTCAGAGAGCTCGTTCCAAGAGGTGGGTCCATAAACACTGCATCAACCAATCGCAGCGAGGGGTGGAGATCTACCCAGCAACAGACCCAGAGGGTCTCCCATTGCTCTGCTGGACTTAGGTGGGCTGACAGAACAGCCTTAGGCCTGAGAGGAACTCAGTTTGGCCCTGTCTCATGTGGGTCATTGTACATGTTGAATGCTATGACGTTAGACTGAAAAAAAAAAACATACTCTCCCCGAATCAAAAAAAAAAAAATCCTTTTAAGCTTTGATTGGAGCATTAGTGTTTGAAAGGAGTCGCTGAATTTGGCTTTAACAGCTTCAATTAAGCTGACGCATTTTTTGTGTTAGCTGTGTTGACACAGCAAAGAGCGGAAGGAGAAAATGAGGCAGCAAAAGTACATATTGCAGTGCATGAGGGACAGTTATCGAAAATGTCAGGAAGGAGAGAGAGAGAGAGAGAGAGAGAGCGAGAGAGAAAGGTTGTGTTGGCACAAGCAGTTTTTCTCTCCAGGAGGCCCTACAGTGCATTTTTTAGGAACTTGGCAGATAGACTGGCAGAGTGAGTGAAACATTAACACTCCGAAACCTTTGGTATTGCCAAAGGAACTACAGCTGGAATCAAGACAAGGAGAGATTTCAATAGTCAGTCTCCAAGTATGTATGTAGGTGTGTATGTAGGTGTGTATTGTTGCCCAATTGCTTTACATTAACCTGTATGTACAAATGAAGTGCTGAAATCTAGACATAACATAGCCATCTTTCTATGTGCTTTCACCAACAGTTCACCCCATCTTCTTTCACATCCCTTATCAAGTCTCTGCAACCCAAAGCACCCTTTGGTATAATGTTATCTGCTTCAGGGTTTCAATTATAACTCTAGACCTTTCCACTGTATTCACTTTTTGAGAGATATTCTCATATTAAAAACGTTTTTAATGCACGCAGAACACTTTGTCCTTGAAAATATGACGTATGTTGTGCACGCCAGCATATTAACTCCTGGACCATTTGTTTTTGGTGTTGACACCCCTCTTAATGCTGAGACTGTAAATCACTGAGTGAGGGTGACAGCGGTGACATTACCGATTCATGCAATAACGGAGATTGCTGAGCACACACTAAGAATATACAATCTACACATTATACATTTTGCAAATTATGTTTTTTTCTACCTTTCACACTATTGCATAATTCTAAGCAATGCAATCACACTTCATCAACACAAGTTTTTTTTTTAAGGGACTGTCATTAGTCTAAATAGAAACTGCACATTTGCAGCAAGGCGATACTCAGATTTGTTTTAATGCAGCCACAAAGTTAACGCTTTCCACTTTGTTGTCTCAGCAAAAGTGTCAGTACCTTAAAACAGTAACTACTACATCAATCAATGATACACTCCGCTGGAGCAGATACAAAACAGGGATACGAGGATGGGAAGGGGCAGGAAAAGAGCTCCTTTGCTTTGTTGTTTGGATAAATAGCTCAAGGACTTCAGTACGAGACAAAAAGTTTGGAGGATGATAGACATGCCTGTGGCCGGAGGAGAAACACGGAGAACATTTCCAAAGTTGGTCGTGCTTAACATCTCCTCCCAGACTATTTAAGTGACTCAGTACACTACATTGTAATTTTGCTAACATATCTTTTTTATTTTCTATGCCAGATTTGGATGACTTACATTGTGACTGGAATTTGGTGCAGTGTGGTCACGGTCTATCGAACATATGAACTATTATTTAAGACTTATATAGATTTAATAGGACTAAAAAAATGGAAACAGATTTGGTTTGCTAAAAACACCATTGTCCTTATCGATGCACTGCTAAGTTTGTTTTTGGAGGCTCAGAGAAAGTTCTGGGTTTGAGTTTATGCTCATTTTACACTTTGCCAACATGTCGTCCAAAATACACAACAAATATATTGTTGGTCCATGCCGTCTAGAATGACACATAGAAGCCTTTAGTGATCTTACACTATCGGCAGAATGACATAATTTGGCTGTGCCATTCACTGTTCGAAAATGAGTATATTTTATGGTTTAACTATGGTTAAAGTTTAGGCACACCTTGGTCACGAAGAGAAATAAGAGAAAGATTGTGGTCATGCTTAAAAAAACAATGTTGATTGTAGGCTGGAAACAAGTAACAAACCTCCTGTAATAAAGTCAGATATTTTGTTGACCCATCCATTCACCTCACCCTCCTCCCTATGTGGACATTGATGGTGTATAACAATGTCACCTGACTTTCTCCTTAATTTACTCACATCTTAATTCCTATAGCTGCTAGAGGGCCTTTCACATAAACATTTGTCATTTTTCTATCTGGCAAAGCTAATCCTTATCTGACCCCCAAGGCTGAGCTCTCTCGCATTTACTTTATATTCTGTACACAAACGTGCCAAAGTAAGCATGAGAACAAAGAATATGCAAGACAAAGGATATGATTATAGATTTCAGAACTCATGCTTCAAAAAGACCACTATCATTAAAGACCAGGCTGTTAACTGCGTAGAAAGCATCTTGGGACAGTCATAGACTCTAAATTGAACTTTGTGATAAACTGTGAGGCACATCAGTGTTTGTTTTGTCTCAGAAAACGGTCCCATTTCCACATTGATTACACAGTGATCTATCTTTTATTAAATCAGTTTTGTCTTTTCCCCCTGTGTGATAGTTTGGAAACCTGTCTCTGAAAAGCAAAACTTCTCTAAACTAAATTGTCGGCCGTGCTAATAAACATATACATGAGTCTCAACTCATTGTATCAGTTCTTTACTCCTCACAGCTAAAGCATAAGGCAGGCTTTGTTCTTCAGGACTGTCCCTATCCCTTACATTGCAAATTCCAGCTCTTTCGTTCCGTCAGTCGGTTTGTGGCCCCTAGGGGGAGAACAAAATGACACTGAAATGCTTTTGTACCTGCAGCTATTGCCCTACTAAATGAAGCTAGCATGAGATGATGCACTTTACCCATGCATAGCACTTTAAGCTTTTGAGTAAGTGTGTGTGTGTGTGTGTGTAAAAGCACTTTGTCATGACCTTCTTAGAAGATCTTGTACTTATGATACCATTTTTGATGCTATGATGATACTTGTTTTAATGCATGTTATTTTTTATGTCCTTTGAATCTACTGCTCTCTTTTTTAAAACTCTGGAATGCTGAATTGCCTGTCCGAAAGACAAATTTACCCTTGGGCACTAATAAAGAAACCTTGAACCTTGACAACCCCCTGTGTATTTGGACAAGGCACGTGACTAACTTCACCCTCCTCAGGCCAGCAGCGGAGTTAGCAGTGATATGTGCAGGGTAATTGCACATTCCAAATTGACAGGAAAAAGTAGGGGAGAAAATTCAGCCAGAGGAGTCACATTATCGCCAACATTTTTAGACGGAGTGAAATGTGTTACTGTAGCCTTTGATTATTCAGTCAAGTGTCAGGATACAAGCATTACAAGAACTCATCAACCCGAAAATGTAGAAGAGCCAGGCAGCTGCAGGCTGTAGTCTGGATGGTCAAATTGAAGCACGGACAGACATACTGTGTATGAGAAAGAAGAGAAGATATCATACCGATTTTCCACCTCAGGGCTCAAACTTTCCAGCAGCAGCACTGTGTGTGCAGCCCAACAACTTCTCAAAATTCTCAAATGCTGACTAGAACTCCATGCCTTAATTTATTGAAATGAGACCACTTGTGTCAGCCAGTCATTTATTTTAGGACAAAAAAAGGAAGTTGGACTCTCTTGGATGCCAACTAAATATAAACAGTGCAGCTCTGGAGCTTATAGTTAAACAATCAGGTTTTGAGGATGGAAATTAAAGCTACATAACTTCAGTAATCAAAACAGCTCCCACCCTGTCAAAGGTGTTGCAAAAATTCAAAGACTCTATTGTGTGAATGTGGAGGCCGGCAGCTTTTTCCTTCTTATCCAAACACAGCATAGGCCTGAGCTTTAGCTCTATCCTCCACACAGAGAATATTTTAGCAGGAGTATACTGCGTGTCTGTGTGGCAGAGGGTCACTTCCTAAAATGCCTCCCAGTACAGACACAGATGTGTCCTTGACTTGTGCCTACATCAGTTCAAAGTTAGAAATGTGCAGTTAGAAGAAAGCCAAACAGATAACTGAGAATATGGTTAATATCGTCTTTCCTTAATCATTACTGAGCATTAAAAGATAACAAGGATAAGATATTAGATTCCCCAGGGGGGTTCATATGGCTGCTGCACTGAAATCAGCTCTCTGCTGGCTAACGTCCAGAGGAGTCGAGGCAAAGACCGGGCATGCTCACTGACTTGTTATTAGCATAGTGTACAGTCAGACCAGCACTTTCTGATGCCCTCCAGCAAGAGTGGATACAGTTGACATTTTAGGTCAGAAATGACTGAAGGCAGCATGTCTGGAGGAGGTGAATAAAATAAGCTTATCCATGTTATGCTCCAACATAAATGAATTCAGCCACCACACTCTGTAAAATTGTATTGTATTTGTACGTTCAATATCTATTTGATTTGACACATCCGTTACTACTGCTTTCAGTCTGACAGGAACATCTCTCTGAGATATTGAAAAACACAGTGTGCACAGTCCTAGTTGATTTGAGTCGGAATCTTTTTACAATGCATTTGTCCCTGAGTGCTGTAGGAGCATGGCAACATGACCAGAATTTTACTGAAAGAACCAGTGCATTGAAGATGGTGAATGCCTGTCTTGTGTGCTCATTACAGGGAAAGAAGAAAGGATTTTTTGGCCACTTATGAAAGCACAACCTCATTTACTATTCAGTGTTTTTGCACTACATTTTTGTGGTTTATGTAACCAGACGTGTTGATTAAATCTTCCTTTGAATGTGTAACAAATGGCAGCCTGTTATGAGGGCATGGCAGTCAAATGTAATGGGTGAGTTTTTCAGAATAGCATCACCCCAAAAAAAGAAACTTCAATTTTGGCACATTAGACTGAATGTATTAATGGTGAATGAATCATTCCCTATCACGTTACATCTTGGTTCTATGGTTCGTAAAATATGTTAGTAAAATGGGCCTGTCAGAACACTGCTGCAATACCAAATTGTCAAAATACTTTTTTTTCTGCCTCTTTCCTCTTTCATGTCAACCAAAACAAGAAGTGCATTGCGATGGCTGCTTGAGAAACCCTGGCATGGCAGGGTCAGAATTGAGGTCACTCCCCAGGTGCCTTGTTGGCACTTTAACAAAGCAAGAAAATGGCCTCTCATTGCAGTGTGCTGTCTGATGCCTCAAGTGCCCTGAGGTATTGATTATATGTTCGGAGCTCCTGGAGGACAATAATGACTCAGCGTTTTCCTCACGTTCACAGGCCATGTCGGACCATCTCCCTTTCTGCTTCTGTGCCCATGACCATTCTGTCCTGTCACGCAACCTTTATACAGTACGTGGGGAGAAATAGCACTGAATAACAATTCAGTGTTAATAGACTATGTTGAGATTTACAACCTCATCAATTGGAGGATTGCCATTTCTCAGAGGGTCATGAGTTAAATCCGACTTGTGAGAACACTCTCACTATACCAGCAAAGTGCTGAACACACTCTGCCATGCACGTACGGTAGGTTTTTTATTAATTCGCCGTAGTGATGACGCAGGCCTTGTCACAGCACATTGTGCCACAGCATGGGATCATCATCATTCAGTGCAGAAGCTGTTGACACTGCTGCTGTTCACTGTGGGAACAAAGTAAATAGAAGATACGTTTATAATGAGAAGATGATAAAAGTGTAATAATATTAAGGCTTAAGTGCTTGTGTGGGAGTCACGTTGTTTTTTTTTATGGCACATGTAAACTTTCGTGGAGCTGCACACGAACACATGGAGTAATGAAACACACTTGGGAGCCAGCAGCACCACACCGCAGGATTTCTCATCCCTATTTAATGGGGTCGTTAGTGTGTCCTTGGAGACAAGGTGGACTGTGATGTAATAAGTGATCTGGCTGGGCCAAGGCGGTAAATGAAATAATCTCCAGGATGAATGACATTGTGAACCCATGATGCTACACCACAGGGCAGATTATTTGCACTCCAAGTATCCTCCCTCCTAGGACACAGTGATGTTGGTATTGGACATCATCAAACATTGCTGTCATCATCATTTGGCATCTGGTACTGTGTGTGTGTGAGTGTGTATAAGGGGATGAACTGAATTGGCTCAAAGCAGCTGTTGGAGAGGTGTGTAGGTTGACATTTCATGGCTCCTTTAACAAAAGAACACTGGGGAGATATTGTCCTTCAGAGACAGCACTATGAAATTTGTAGATTTTACCAGTATCCCTCAGCAGCAGGATGAAATGCATCCACATGTAGATTTTCTCTTTTCATGAGAAACATGAAGACACATAGACAGAGAATGAGGATTGTTTCATTGTTCTTTCTGCATGATTTGTAGCTCTTCAGGCGTGTTGCTGAAAGAGTGAAGGATGTCTTTTCAGAGACTGTTTTACATCTCTGACGTCCATACCACCCATTCAGCTGCTGAATATGGAAACACTATGGAAACATATTTGTTTGATGTGACCCTCCCCAAGGTAACATGAGACATGTCGCTGTAACCGAGGCTATCTTAAGTGTTATTGACAGTCTCTTCCTTTCAGCAGAATGAAAAGGCATATCCTTCATATGTCTCGCACAGTGTACCATATTCAACCCTGTCTGTGTTTTTTTTTTTGTATGTAGGCCAAGACAGTCAAAAGCTAATCTCACTCACAGAACAACATTATTTGTGCAAATGAATTGCTAATCATTTTTACAAGATAAGATAGGATGGCAGTTACAGTTTGTTGATATTGCTGCTTATTAGGATTAGGCTGGCGTTGATTTTTGTACATAACAAAAAAACATCTTTGGTGGTAAACTTCAGCATCAGGTGTGTTTCCTTCCACTTGATTTTGTGTTTTCACATAAAAAACCCTTGAAATTTAAATTTTGGAATAGAAAAAACAAAGTCAATACATGGTTTTTTTTTTTTTACACTTGGCTGCGTTGGAAGAGTTTGTGTATTGATAAAAGCAAAATGAGTCAAAATGCAATGGAAACAGACTTAACAGAATTAATAATGATGTATATGAAGCATGTGACTAAAACTGAAGCTTCCGCTCAACTGAGGAGACTAAAACAAGTTAATATTTTATTGTGTCAGTGCTATATTGATGCACACTGAGGAAATTTTAACCCAGTGTTTAGTGTGTGTAGCCGGGAGAAAGAAAATCCAAGAATGTGAAGTTTTATCTCACCAGTAAGGATGAAGCAAGCATTGACTGGAGTGTAAGGTCGGACAGTGGAGCAGAGAGATTGTGTGAGAATGAACCTCCCTCCGCAGCTCTGTGCACCAGGAATCTGGGATGCTAACAAGCAGCCAGTGGATGAAGTGCATGAGGGCCCACTCCATCCTTCGCACCTGAGGGTAACACTGGCTACAGCATCCTGGATAAGCTGTGGGAGCGGAAGGCAATACACCGGAGGAACCAAAGGAATAAAAGAGCTAGGACAAGGCGGTGAGCAAAATGAGCAAAAGAAAATGGAACAGTATGGCTGAGTAAAAGTTGAGTTCAAACTTGTAGAATTGGATTAGGTGTGAAAATGGAATTGTGTATAGAGTTGGTTTAAAGCACCTATTTCATCAACTTAAGTAAAGATGATACTCAAAAATCTTTGTGTATGATTCTCTTTTTTGATAAAAATGAGTGAAATTTCCAAAAATACTCAAATCTGTCTCAGTTAATACATGTATTTATGCTATTAGAGCAGATCTTGATTTTTATCTTGTTTTATGTATAATCTACCATACAGGCGAGAAACAGCCATCAACTGAACAATTTCAATAATATGATAAGAGAAATAAATCTGCAGAACAAATACTGACGTTACAGCATTACTAACGTA
>NW_023339696.1:9736851-9737567 GCF_004916995.1 Morone saxatilis | reverse complement strand
AACGTACAATTGGTGTTATTATTCTATGAATTGGCTAAGGTGTAACAAAAGATCGAAATTCAATCTGCTTGCTCTAATATGATACGATGAAACAGTGAGGGTTGACAATTTCAGCAATAAATGTGTGACATCACACAAGATATAAGAGATTGTTCCACATAAACGAGGGGAGCTTTTTTATTAAATCCTGGAAGAGCTGGAATAGATTTACTACTCCATTTAAAATTGCTGGTCTCTGCAAGTATGTTTGTTACTGTTACAGGAACAGATATTTCGCAGGCTTTCCAAATGAGTATGAGAACAGTAGATTCAAAATAACACAGTCTACATACCAGTTCATCTGACACAGTATTATTGGAAATTTGAGTTTCTTATTTCGGCTGTGCATCAAGCACTCTCATGTACTGAATCTGGATGGCAAGATGTAAATCGAGCCCTGGTTCATCAGTAATGTGAGATTGTGCTGTCAGATCACTAAATGCTACCTTTGTTGTCGTCCCTTTTCTAATTTCCAGCGCTCATATTTCACCTCGCGGCCGCACATATTTTTAGCTCCAAGCTCCATTTTGTATTGATTGTATCTCCTCTTGAGTTTTTGTGTGGGCAAGTTGGAGGTAAGCCACATTCCTCCATTGTCCTTGAGGGTGCCATGTCATTATGGGCTCCTCATATTCCAGCCAGAGGCTATCAAAGTCTGAAGCCTTATTCACTTTCCT
>NW_023339696.1:9698748-9736786 GCF_004916995.1 Morone saxatilis | reverse complement strand
ACGTCATAATGACGTAATGTAAATTAGAAAAAACTACCAAAACAATAATATTTTATTCAGTTGCGACCACCATTGGTATGCACTGCATGTGTTTATATGTGCATGCAAACTTTGTGTAAATTCTTCTTCAGCATTTCTGCAGTAATGTGAAATTAAACAGACTTTCTGGGTGAGAGGTAAGCCTGCTGTTCAGAATATAGAAACGCACACCTAGGCTACACACAGGATAATGATTGGATCCAGCAGCTTGTACACAGGATGCAGATATGCAAGAATAGAAGCAGCATAATGTTCTCGACTGATTCCCAAAGGTGCAGTGCTATCTGGCATTATCAGCATCGCAGATACTAAGACAATTTGTCTGCTTTTTCTTCTCTCCTCCTCTTCCCCCTCCTAACATCGTGCCACCGCATCTCAAGCTCCCAGGCAAGGTAACATATGTCTCATACTTCTCCATTCTGATGCTTCTCTCCTCTCTTCCTTCCCTTTTAGCTCTCATCATTCAGTGTTGTGCCAGAGATAGCACAGACTGATAAAATGCTAATCTCCAAGTGGAAGTCCAGTTGGCCACAGAACAAACCTTGCTACTGTCTCTCTCTCTCTCTCTCTCCCTCTCTTTTCTTTACACATCTCCACTTTCCTTCTTTCTCTGTTCTGCCTTTTCAGTTTTCATTGGCAGTAATGATCTGACCTGAAACAGCCCTCATAATGATTATTCCACTTGCTCCCCCTCTCGAGTTCCTCGTCCCATCTCTGGTGACTGCTGCTTGTGCTCTGAGTTTGTATGCATGCTGATTATTCACAAGGACCTATCCACCAGTGACCTCTCCTCCACTGGCTTGCATGCTTGTTACTTTTCATCACTCTCTGTCATCCCTCCACATCCATCCATCCATCCATGTTTATGCACAAAGGAACAAGTTTAAATGCTGCTTCCACAAAGCCTCACTTCTAGGGCACTAGCTCTGAACAAGGGGACCATTGAGCAGTGTGGTAAGAGGAGGGGCAGTCCTGGCATTCGGTCTGGCATTTGACAGGGGGCTGATCAAAGGCTGTGAGACTCTGTCTGTAACGCAGGCTGCAGAATGAGGGCTAATGGGAGATATGCATGCCTGAACTTAACTGAGCATGTGTAATGTCAGGATTGTTTTGGGTACTGAATAAAACCGTTTTCCTCTCTAGTTTTGTAATGTGCCTGTATCTGTATAAAGGGGATATATGGGTGCAGTTGTTCCTTCAACAACTCACTCAGATTTTGCTTAAACCAGAGGCAGCATACTGAATTAAAGTGATTAGGGGCAAATTGGCCGAGCTTTTGTGAACTTGTTAGGAATGTTCTTATATTTTTTGTGTAAATGCATCAAAACGTGACAGAGGTTTTCATAACTGGATTTCTGAATTTCTATTCACATGACCCTTGGCTGACCGCCACTCCAATTTTCTGCCTCTGTGTGTCTTCATATTCCCTCCCTCTCACTGTTTATATCATGCTTTATTTCTCCCGTGTGCTTTCCTCCTTCTCTGCTTCCTCTTTTTGTGTTTCTCTCACATCTGTCTGTTCGCTGAAAACGTCTCCCCTTTCTGTGGTGTTACTCTGTCTCCTGTCTGCCATTATTTCTGTATTTCTAAATCTGGGCAAACGGTTATGTTTGATGTTTCTGGTCTCATTGAAACCATTTTAATTTACGTAAACAATAAATATTGCACGTATAAATACATAAAAAATAATGGAATGTGGGTTGTGGCTCAATAGTGGTAACCAGGTCAGTGTATGTCAACATTACATAACAGATAAGCAGATGAGGATTTGACCACGGCCACTGAGACCTGACCTTTGCATGACCGTACAGCAGTCATTATGACCAGAGCTTGGAAAAAAAATAACTAAACTGACCATAACAAGGATGAATGGTTAGCACGTGTTTGGGTGCCAGATTTATAATATTGTTTTATTTTAGTTAAATTATTGAGGTTCATCACTCCGCCTGTCTTTAAATCAGATAATTCAAGTATACCACCTACATACTTCTCAGGGACATGTGATATCGCTTTAATAAATTGCAATCTATATTGTACATATATCACGTAGTAACATATTTCCTTTCAGTCTCACACCTCAGTAATCTCAGTAACCGAGCCAGCACAGCATGTCATCCATATGTTCTCCTTCTTCCACATGATGGAAGCAGCACAACCGGGCCAGAGCCTGGGGTGGGGAAGAGTGGGTGTTTCCTCTGATAGCGCTCTCTAAAAATAAACCTGTGCCCTTACATAATAACCAAGTCTGTGTGAGAGCGAGAGTGATCAATGCCAGCAGGTCCTCACTACTATAAGCTATAGTGGGGCGCGACACTCGCAAGCAGCGCAGGGCTGGCTGACTTTTTAGATAAACAAAACCAGGAAGATGAACAAGGTTTTTTTGTACTGTAGGTAAAGCTTATCCATCTGATGATGGTTACATCGAGCCCTTCTTTTAATGTGTGTTCATTATAAAGTGAAAATATAGATGAATACATATGGTAAATATGACATTTTTGACATGACATGACATTGAAAGAAAAAGAAGTGAAATTATGAGGTACTTGTACTTTACTTCCATTTTAAGTGACTTCATACTTCATTCTGACTATGGTTACTAGTTAGTTTGCTGATTAAGATTTTACAAACAATCTGCCTATGTAATAAGACACACTGTTACAGTGAAACAGAAAGTGTGTCATGGCAGAAAATATATTAGGAAACATTTGTTTCAAACAATACTAATGTTACACAATCTTTTTATAGCATGGCATATGTAGTGGCCCACTTTTCTGTTGTACAAAAAACAGATTTGATAAGAAACACTGTAATGGGTACTGCAATATTGTTGTAATTGGTACCAAATCTTGATTTTCTTTTTTTTTTATTCAGTAACACAGAATACGGGCCCTGTTTGGGAATTTGGGAATGCTTTCTGGAGGAGAGATGGATGAGAAGAATCATATCTATCGTTTAAATATAAGGTTACAGCCAGCAGCCGGTTAGCTTAAAGACTGGAAATCGTGGCAAAGGGTTGACCTACTAGAAAATCCAGGAAACATTGTGCGGCTCTATTCTGTATAGTGCCTACCAATACCTCTTAACACTAAAGGTAAAAACGTTATGTCCATTTTTATGGAAGCTTATGTGTTTCTTGGCTGGGACCAGTTGCCAGGCAACCAGTGGAGATTCCAGGAATTGCTGGTCCCAGAAATAGTATGGCCCATAGCTCCCCATAAAATGGAAAATTGTCATGTTTACAATGTGGGTTTTGTACTGTACATATATAATGTGTTAATCAGAGAGCTATAGTGGTGTTGTTAGGTGGATTTTTTTTCCTTCAGAAGAAGCCAGGCTAGCTGTTACCAGTTTTTATGCTAAGCTAAGCTAAGCTAACCAGCTGCAGTTTGATATTTGATGTACAGACATATTGATCTTCTCATACTGAGGTTTAATAATATAAAATTCACACTGCTAAAGATATGCAGACATTTGATTTGAGAGAAAAGGGCAGACTACAGCTCTGGAAATTTCCACCCTGTCCTTTCTGTCTGTCTGTCTCCCAAAGATGATGGGTCATAATGGATAAATTTCATGACACTGAACATTAGAAAATAGTTTTTAAGTTTGTATCTCTGTCCATGCCCCCTCCCTTCTCTCTCTCACTGCCTCTGGTGCATTGTTCACTTCTGTTGAGACCCTCATCAATCACCACTACCTATCTATCTCATCCATCTCAGAGCCCGATGCCCCCTTCCTCAACCCTCCCTCATAAATCAACAGACAAATGCATACTAAACAGCAGCTGTCTTTCTTTTTTTGGTCCTCCCCAACCTACCTCATACCTCTTCTAATCACTATCCATTTTTCAAAAGGACCCTTAAATGAATCTCAAATGAAGAGGTGTCAGTATGCAGAGTGACCACCTGTGTGAGCTATTTCTGCATGATGTGGGAATCGAGAGGATGAGAGTGAAAAATAGCAATATTTTAATGACCCAGGCCTCCTTTTTTTTTCTTAACTTCATCTTGACCCGAAAATTACGTCACTCTCTCCCTGGACTTATTGGCAACATTAGAGTCACACAATGCGGCCTGTATGTTCGCAGGAGAACGTATTAGAGCGACAGACAGATGGACTGTCACTCTCGCTCTGAAGAGATTTAAAGGATCAAAGAGGGTGAAAGGGAAGGAGGAGGGGGGGGAGCGTGAGAATAGTTACCATGGTGACTATGACATCACCAGAGGCTTGTGTGCTGTGCCTCAAAGGGAGTTTTGTTTGTGTGGAGGTGAAGGCAAACAACCGTCTCAAGACGACAGAAGGGGGCACTTTGTGAAATTTAAGTGACAGAAATGTGGCTCTCAGAGCTCTTGGATATTGAGGACAATCAGGAAAATTAAGCTTTTTATTTCTTGCTGCTGTCTCTCTCCCGTCCCCTCTGCATCTCTCTGTTGTGGGCGGCTGCTGTAACAGATCTGACTTGCGTCAACGCTCTAATGACACAGTGTGTTGTGTGGAGGTGAATTGCATGTTCCAGTCAGCTCTGTCATTTTTAATTGAGTTATTACTTTGAAGGACAGAAACAGAGAAAAGGAAAAAGAGAGACAATGTAGGGCAAGTGTGCTCCCTGGTATGATTGCAAATTAATGATTTTTTATCATCATCATATCATTATTACTAGTAATGAGTTCCTGCCCAACCCTGCATATAGTACTGGAGAAATCTGGATAAACACAAATTAAATACTTAATCTCACTTTCTTTTCCAGACTTAGGGTAACCAAAACATTCAATTTTTTGCTCATCTGTGCACCAGAATATTTCAGGGGTTTGTTGAGCCGTTTCATGGAAAATTAACTCTCTTGTACAGTACAAAAGAAAGTGTGACTCACTTTCCCCAAATCACATAGATCATACAATCAGTTTTCCTCCTGAATATTTTTCAACTAGTCTCAGTGGCCAAATAAAAAACAGCTCTCAACTGAGCAACTAAAGTTCTTCGGCTTTTAAATAAAAGAGAAATAACATATGATTCAAGCCCAGACTTTTTTTTTAATTGCACAGATGTCTGTAATTTTGTCTCTGAAAATATATTTCAGGGCCATTTTTTCTCAAACTTTAATAAAAGTTCACTTTTAATAAAGTCTGTCCATATTTTGCTCATGGAGATCTCATTTACTCTACAAAAACACCCTCTTATTATTTTGTCTCCTGCCATTTGGATTAGAGGATTTTATTTCACATTTTCATTGATCCTGGCAACCAGCCCAAGTCTCCTTGAATGGCTGGAATGGGGAAAAAATGGTGAACCCCTAGAAAACACTGTATAGCTCTATTCTGTATACTGTCTACAGGTTTAGATTATTTTAAGTCCAATATTCCTGCAGCATAGTTCAGTACAGGGGAGGTACATGCTTCATAAAGTTGGGTATATGAAGAATGACCAAGCGCATTACATAATTTGTTTACGACTGAACCTAAAGCTTCTTCCAGCAGAGTCAACAAGGGAGCCGATTCCAGCGTCACAAGTAATAAATTTATCAGGAGAAAAACACAATAATTAATATGCACCAACATATTCTAAAGAGACTGAGCCAAAACTAATTCTTTGTGTACTCACCATACCTCTCTTTTTGAAATGCATTGTGTGTGTTTCACTTATATCCAAAAACTAACCACATTTAACATATTGTGTAAGTCAGAACCAATAAAACTAAAATAATATACCAAATATAGTCTAAATGCCTACATTAGATTCCTTAAGCTGAAGGGTTAAGTTATTAAAAAAATAATGCAAAAAGAGTTGGAGAGACGACATCACCTTGTTTTTCAAGGGGTATCGAACGAGTCAGTGAGTATTATTGACTCAAGCAACTGGACTGCTTTGCCTTTGTCAGTTCTAGTCCTGATAATTGAATGCATATGATCGATGCAGGCTTATTTCTGTCTAAATCCATTCTGCTCATCAACAAGATAATGTAACGTTCTTAAATACTGTGTTAGCCTGTTGTTCGGTATATCATAATACAATTTGCATGCTGTACATAGCTCTATTTGTAGGTTGATTCCCCTATAATTAAGGGGTATTCTAGGGTCACTCTTTGATGACTTCAGCACGAGTTTCATAATGGACTTGTACTATGCTGACGGAATTATACCATAGTCAATGCATGTCTTGAAAAGACAGAAGACGACCTGTAAAAGCTGAGGAGATTTTAAAGTACCTTCTTTTCTGAATGCTTTCTTCAATTTTGCTTTGTCTTTACACCTTTTAAGTTCTATAGGAGAAGATTACTAAGAAAGTTTACTGTTAAGTATACGTATGTATTTTTCAGCAAAGAAAAATTTTGTTCACAACAGACATGCATATACCTGCACACGTCAACTCGCACACATGTAAGCATTAACACAGACACACTTGTAGTTGGCGACATGCAGACAAAGAAAATAAATAAAGAAATAAATGCACAATAGGAGACTTTCACACACAATAACTGTGATGATGTACCTCCTTGATTCTATTCATTTCCCTCCTATTTCCACAGACTGTAATTGCAACCATTTTCTCTTCACTGCTGGGTGCCTATTTACCTGGTAGAGGTAGTTTAGAGTTGCTTTTACGTGTATGACCTGAGCATGGCTGCCGATGTGAATTGACAAATGTATGACAGAGGTTCCAGGGGGTTGCTGAGGTGCTATTATGAAGATTTGTGCAAAGCGTTGTTCATTCAGATGCCCAAGTGTGGTATAAATTGCACTTTTTAGTAGTGGGTTGCAGTGCCTCTTCATATTTAAATTGTTAAAGGTTTAGGCTGTCTGTGGGAAATTTTACCGTTCTCCCAGTGTGGTGTGGTGCTCAGTTAACTCTCCCATCTTTCAAATACATTTAGGTGAATTAGAGGCACCAAGGCTCAGGTTATGCTCAAAAAAGTGGTGCTTTTCACCTGAAAAGTGCCAGAAACAGTTGTGCTATGAACAAGAAAAGAAAGCTGGAGAAAAAAGTACAAACCGAAGCTATTTGGCAATTCAACAAGTATCTGCCCATAGATGGTGAGTGTGTCTGTGTTTGCCTTGCAGTGCACAGATTATCTTTCCAGGGTGCTTCCCTGTCCCTCTGCCTGGTGTAAGCAGGGATGTGCTGATGCATTCAGCTTTTGTTAATTGGTTAGAAAAGGTACACACATTAGACATTGAACTTTAAACTGTTCGACAGCAGCGGCTGAAATCAACTTCATGTGACTTTTGTTCAATTACTCAGAAAACCAAGACCTTAGTCACATGCTCACAGAGTTCCTCCCAATTTTCTCCACCAGTTGCTGTCCAAAGATATCATCTCCGGCACCATTATGTCAAAATAAGATTTGTGTGTGTGCGTGTGTGTATGTGTGTGTGTCTGTGTGTGTGATGGGTCAAAGGTCAGGACAAGAGACACGACGCGCCTGTCTTACTGACATGGTTGACACTTGGGGAGGAAGGCAGTGACACCATATGCGTTTCACTTTGGATCAAAGGGCATTTGTAACCGATTCTGTGAGTCATGAACCACCTCTGGTATCTCAAGTGAATTTCAGATGACTGATACAAACTTCGTGTGAAGTGCAACAGCTGGCCACTTCCTTTCAGTAGCTGGTGAGAAGATTTAGGAGGGGCAGAGTGTTGTGGTAGAGTGTTGTTTGGAGAGGGCTTTTTGTTTTAGGGGGCAACTTTGAAACATTAGAGCAAAGTAAACAAAGAGTTTGATAGATGGAAGAATTTTGAGAGGTGAGTGTGAGGACTTTGAAAGGTGATGGGGAATGGGTTGGTCTGTTTTTTTAAAGGTTTATGCTTGAGTCTTGGTTTGTTATTGCTGGCTTTATATGTCTGACTTGGGAGCAATATGGGAAAGGACTGGTGCATAGTGTATGTACACATGCATGCTCTAATTTTGCTCACGCTATTTTGTAGTGCACTTACATTAGAAGACTAGTAAGAGAAAAGTGGAACTCCGCTACACAAGTCACACATCAAATCAAGTGTTAAACGTCTTACCTTCTGTAAAAAAAAGTTAGGCTATATAAAGCTCCGGCTGTGCTAATGCTGATAAGTTGCCTCAAGTGATGTCACTCGAGTCACCATCAGTTGGAAATCGAGGTTGTGGAGTTAGAAAGAAGGGAGCTTATACTATCTCACTCCTTATCTCTGCATGAGGCTAGCAGCTCCAAGCTACAGAAGCCGCTAACACACCCGATTCTCTGACTGACGGTCAGGGGTTGAGTTGCATAATGTGGATGCCAGGTGTGGACAAGGAAGAGGAATGCATAGAATAAAAAATACAATATCTCTGGTTCTGTAGCATTGATTTCGCAGGAGTATTGTTTGACTTAGGTTTCAGATGTGACAACTGAAATCATTGCAATTTCTTTGCTGACTGTATCTCCCTTATAAGAAATTGAAATGTCCACACACACATCCATCCACTGCTGTCTATAGCAATCAAGTTCTATTTACCTGCATCCTGATTCTCATTCATAGCCAGTCAGTTCGCCATCTGATATTGGTTCCCCTCGTTGACTCAACAGGACAGAAGCTAAATAAAGGAAAGGTTAATGTGCTGTGCTCATTTTAAGTATGCATCAGCCACTCCATGATACCATATCTGTTTCCAAAAGGGGTACAACCATTCGCTGTTGGGAGTCACACGCTGTTACCAGTGTGTGTACGTGTGTGTGTGTTACTCTGTTTGTGTGTGACTCGCTGAGAGGCGAGGAGATCTAACATGGACCTGTCACCTCACACACAAACACACATGCATACACGCTGTTCTGAGCAAAGAGAGCAGGACGTCTGGAAACACTGCAGTGGACCAGCAAAGTTTTATGGACTGTGAGTGTGGCACACTGTGTCTGCTCAGATGCACCTCAGGGCAAAGTAGTCCCCAGCTTGAGATAAAGACTTGTGTTAAGAGTCATATAACCAGAGATACGTTTATCCATTACACGTTTCATGCATAATCCTTCCAGGAAAGAAATATCATTAACAATACATTTGTTTTAGCTTTAAATTGAATTTAAAACAATAACATTTATATATGATACATTGCACAACAACAAAGAACACTTCTATATCTCTATGTGAAGCGCTCTGTGAATTGCAGTGAGATTTCTTTGAGGGCGTTCTGTGAAAAAGGAGACGCGTTGTGGCTAGTTGTGTCTCAGGGCGTTTTGTGTCATCTCATAGTTTGCAGAGGAGGGCAACTGTTTCATATGTCATCAGGGTAAAGCAAAGGCAGACTGTTCTCATTCTTATCTCTCTCTATGGCTACGTAACTCTGGTTCAGGACCGGAGCCAAAAGAACAGGGAAATCAAGGGTTGGCCATCAGTCAACGTGTTATTGTAGATGTGGAAATATAACCCAACAACTCTTATCTTTGTGGATAAGGATTATATTAGCACAATCATACTTTAGATTTGAATAGGATTTATGAATAAATGGATTCCTAATCAGAGAAATGCTACAGCTTCTAATAAAGACATATGATTATTATTTTCAGATTTGCTCCTCTGGTCTGTAATTTTCCATTTATTGAAGACAGTTCTTGACCTCCAAACGCCAGGTTAAAAAAAAGGTAAAAAAATTAAAGAAATTTCTCATCATCCGATATTAAATATATTTCTTCAGCCTGTTTTAGTCACACACAATGCATATTATAATATATTAAAATGCAGTCTGTGCATACTAGAAAGTTATTCTTGGATCAGCACTTGATTAAGCTGGTAAATAATTCAGTATTGTGCGTCATCAAAGAAAGTATGGAGACACATCAAACTAATTTAGTATTCATACATACACATACATTCATTTGCTGCTTTCTCAGTGAGGGGACTTGTTAGCCATAACATATGTGCCTCTGAGGTGAGATAGAATTTGCATATTTAACACAGATTTGCAATGTTTGACCTCACAGGCTAAATGGAAGGCCACTTTAGCCTCATACATCTTTTTATTAAATGGATTCATGCTAGATATTTAAATATGATTGCAATAGGCAAGCTACAAGATCTAATTTGCTGCTTGTGACAGGGTGAATGATAACAAGTTGAATAATCTCATCGAAGAAGCAAAACCAGAACATTTCTAGATAATACGGGTAGTTTATAAAGCTATCTAAAAAGCAGAATAGTATTCGAAGGTGGATGAGATTTCTGCTGGTGCGTGACCACTTCATCTCCATCGATTACCAAATGTACTTGCACACACGTCTGAAATAAATGTATGGTAAGCACGGAGGGATGCGATTACATATTCAGGGAATGTAAGACCTGCCCTGCTGAGAGATGTATGAATGTGTGAGTATTCCTCCACGTCCATGAATACAGAGGAGCCTCCCCCTATTAAACACAACAGTGGGATTATCATTCCCCCTTTTCTTTCTTTCATCCTTCGTCATCTTCCTCTGTTGTCTCACTCCATCCCTCCTCTCATCTATCAGGCACACTTCTCGGTAGACAGCCCCTGCTGTTTACTTTTAATTTCTCTCTGTGAATCCTAATTGCATGCTGTGTCTTTCCAGGGTCAGTTCTAATCAGAATTATGATAAGTGCTTCAGACTCTGTAGCCATCGCCTCAAAAACGCCTCAAGTATTTTTGTCGTGGGCTCTGCTGTTGTCAGTAGGTGGTCTCCATTTTGCTGACTTTGCTTTTTGAAAAATAAAATGGATTTTTCTTTCCAGCAATGAACTGAATTAATTTGAAGTTATTTGCATGTTGTTATTTTTGCTTGTAGTCTCCTAATGTAATATTTGTCCCATAAAACTTTCCATCTAAACCAGTCTTTATTTCTTTTCCCTCTCTTCTTTCTCTCTCACTATAAGTCCCTGGTCCTCAGGGCACAACTGTCTTCTCTCCCTTCCTCCTTCAGTCATATCCTCCCAGCTGTCCTTTATACCTCTGTATTTCCCCTCTTTTCCACACTCTTTTTATTTTTGCACCTCTACACTCTTTCAACCTGGAGACTATTGCTTCACAAACACCTCAGAGAGTCACACTAAGCACTAAAATGCATCCTGATTGATCAAATCACAAGTAAACAGCTCTATATGCAGGTGTGAATGTACCCACTAGGATGCACTGGGACTGAATTCCTTGAGCCACATTTGAAGGTGGCCAAGGACACATGTGGCCACAAATGTAGTATACTGTGAATGCAAATGTGCCCCTGTCCAAGCAGAAGGACTGTCTAGGTGTTTGTTTATGGCAGAAAGAGTTAAGAGACGCCAAAAAATACCAGAAGCCTAGAGTAGAGTGAGGTCTGTCTTATTTTCATTTTAAGCACAAGTCCTGGTTTATAAAAAATATAATGTATGTGCTTATCATGTGAACACTCAAGAGACATTTGAAACATTCTGATAACAGACGCATGATATAATATGTCTCAAAAATATTTCAATGCAATAAAAATATTACAAACAAACTGAGCTGAGAAAAATAGTTTGCCATGACTGCTCTTAAAGGCAACTGCAATTACAATAGAAGAAAATCTCTAATTGTTACTTTACCTGATGGATAAAAACGGCATGTTAAATCAAGAATGTGTGACCAACATTGACAGAATTGACAAAATATCATTATGAACATTACCGTACACATGTTTTTGTGTGCCACAATCCAATCCTTTCTCCTGTCTGTGTGCTGGAGACAAAAGTACTAATTCAAAAATGTACAATACATTGAAACAATGTATGAAACAATGAAATAACATATGTAAAGAAAATAACACTTAATTCAGGAAACTTGAGAAAGACGCTGAATTCCTAACAAGTGACCCTTTGTTTTAGAAATAGTAAGAAGCAGGTCTTAAGACCAGGTTCTTGGGTTTTATGTACTGCAAATGTGGTAAGGAGCTACTGTCAATTATTCATAACACAATGTGCTCTTCATTCAGTAGCAGAAAGTCTATCGGGCTCTCTTTGTTTACCCCTTTTTACTGAACACCAACATTCATTCGTGGTGTCTCATCCAGAGGATGTGAAACATGTACAAGACTACACAGGGGACCTCCCACCCCTCCAGTCAGATCCGATGCACACAATGGGGTACTGTTTTGTCATATTAATGAAGCACCCTGCATTAAAAACTGATGAATGATTGGAGAGAGAGAAGAGTGCAGAATAAAAAATGTAAGGTAATCAACATAATGTCAGGCACTAAACCACACAAAGTGATGTGCCTTGTCACTGCCACCGATGAATCAAAAATACCCCGGCACCTTTCTCTTATCTTTCCATCAACTATCCACGTCTCATTACTAAATTGATTCTCTGTGTCCTTGGGGCACCGGAGGTGTCGCTCTATCATTTGAAACAGTTTAAGAGACCTGGTGGGTGGGGGTGGGGGAGGTGTGTGTGTGTGTGTTTCTGCACCCAGTTGAGTACATACAGAAATAAACTGACTCCCTTCCATTTCATGCTTTTCAAATCATGTAGTCACAGTGGGTGGGATGTGAAGTAATAAGGGAGCGTCAAAATGAGGAGAAATGTAGGATGAAGAGAATTAGCTTTAAAAAGAACTCATGTGACAACCCATTAATGAGAACATACAGTGCTGAGGCATACTGGGAGAGTGGAGCTGACTTGAACTGACCCATTCATTCATTCGTGTGTGTGTGTGTGTGTGTGTGTGTGTGATCTGACACTAACCACTCAGTTATGTTTTCTCTGCCTGGAGGTTAAAGATGAAGCATGCAGCCATTGTTTTTGATGGGCCATGCCACAAGGTCAAAGTGAGAGAAAGGGGGACGAGAGACTGGGAAGAATGTACAGACTCAGCCGAGCACAACAACACAACATATAGCAGGGAACCGACTTTTAAAAACTAAATAGAATTTTCAGTCAAGAGGAACAATGTTTTCATTTCCATAGAAAGTGCCACTCATTTGCATGAATAAATATGAGAATAAAAGTGTTTGCCCTATTTCACATTTCTGAAAACTGACCATAAACAATGAGCCATTTTACACAACTTAGACTTGGTTATATTGGGATGGTCTTGTACATTTCAGCATTGTTTTTCTCCCTCTGCAGATGGCAAATGGATCTATTGATGTTGCCACTGTGGGCTGCCACTGGATGAATTATGTAACAGCCTCGCTGGGTTATGAAGGCGACTGTGCAGGAGAAAAAGTACTTACGCTGCTGTCGTGACAACTGATAACATAACCTCTGTATTTACATATGCTGTGCTATGTAAATCCACCATGTGTATGCATGCTGTGTGACTCACTGCAGGCCACTGATACAGGATATTTAATGGACTGCTCCACAGTAAAGAAAAAGCTCAATTTGTCATTACCAACCATAAATAGTTGGTGTAGAAACTCAGTCAATCATGAAATGTAGTTAATGAGATATTATACCAAGGTGGTCATCAGTAACTCATTTGAAGGTTACAGAAAACAGAATTTATTCTTTTAGACATTAGATATTTAGTATGAATACTGAATTGAAAGTAAAGGACAATTAGGCACACTGACTAGGTTCAGCTGTTTCAAATTCAGGGCAGTTTTAGCTGCCAATGCTAATGCTAAATTATGCCGATGGACTCTAGGTATTGAGTTGTGTTGACATGCTACCATGCTAACAGAGATAACTAACTGCAGTCTACCAGTTTCCCCAGCTAATCAATATATATATTTCCCTAAGATAATTAGTCTTTAATCCTGTGGCCAGCCCACAGCGAAGATTGGGTACAAAATATTCTTTTATCTTGAAATGTAGGATCTCTGTAATAAATCTGATGCAACCATTTGTAACTTCCTGTTAAAACATATCTACTGTTCCCTTTTTAGGAAAATAAGTGCATGTGCTAATCTAATAGAAACTGTGCACAAAGAACCAAAATATGATTCAATTGCTTCAGATATTACCATTTTCCATTAAAGGCTCTAGAGAGATAATACATTAAATATTTCTCAGTGGCAGTACAGAGACAAAATCACTGAAAGCCCCAATCTTGTGTTGCACCCACAGTATTCCTCCCCTTTCTCTCCATCTCCGTTGCTGCATGTCTCACCCGCTGCCTCATTTACTCTTCAAAGGGAGAGCAAAGCATCTGTCTATTACGAGGAGCCCGGGGCGCTCTGCAGAGTTGTGTTAAGTAATAACAACCAGTGACGTCAAAGGCTCTCCGTCTGAGTTGGAAAGAGGGAGGGCGAGGGGGCGAAGAAAAAGGGATAAAGGGAGAAGGAGGAGGGGAGACAGACATGGAAGTGGTTGTGTGTAAAAAAAAAAGTCTCCTCCACTTGTTGCCTTGCCTTCTCCAGTCTGCTGCATAACACTGAGCATAAACACTTAGTTGCAAATTGTTCTTTAATGACGAGCCTCAAACACTGATGTGAATTCTGTTCCTCCTCTCTTAATGGCTGATAAATGTTATTGCAATGATTTTTTTCCTGGCAACTTCTTGCCTTTTTTTCCCCCACTGGCTCAGAGAAGAGCGGAAGCAGCCTATTATGCTCCGTCACACATCTGCTGCTGAGCGTAATTCTGTATATGGTCCTATCGCAGGAGCCGGTATGTTTATGTCATATAGGGCAGCAGCAAGTGGAAGACAGCGTCTGTTCATCTTCTGTTGTCAGGGTGAGATCAAGTTTGCTTTTATTATGTCAGGTTGAGGTCCTGGGATGAATGTTGCTTATGTTTTTGAAGGTGACCTTTAATTCACTAACATAATAAATGGATTGGTAAACATTAGGAAATCCCACAACTTCTTTTCTGCTTACTAAATTCTCATTAAAAGCCCGTATGGTGTTTGTTTTGTATTCCTCCAGTGTAAGTAGCTCAACTAAGCCCTCATGAGTCTGATTTTCATTTAAAAAAATAAAAACACTGGAAACAAGCAACAACATTTGGCAAATTACTAATTTAACTTAATTTCTCCCTCTACCCACATACTCATTCCTGGAGTCAAAGCACAGGACTGAAGACCGATTGGGGGGATTAGAGATCTTAGGGTGTTACACTCTTTCATAAGCACAAGTGACAGAAGTGGCAGTGAGTGGAGGATACATTAGAGGATTACACCTTAAGACAATATAGAAGTCTTAACATGCCTCATTATGGCTGCTAACCATGCTCTGTCAGCTGACGGCTGTTTGTTACGACCACAAACACCACAAGAAGGCACCCACACGACTTACACACAACTGAAGAAGCACAAGAAGCTTACATTGTATATAAACTACAATAGGAAGCTGGTTTGGTGGTAGAGGACGCAAGACGTTACATTGTGCTGAGCTGTTTACAGTAAACAACCCAGAAGGCCTTGCCAGGACTGTGGAAGTCACAGTGTTTTTGGCAGCCAACACACTCTCCCACCCACTTCACCTCTAGGCTAGATTGTGAATCTGAATCCACGGGGCAATGTCAAACCATATAATCTCACCTCTATTCTGCCCCCGCCCGATCTTTCGTCTGTCTCGTGCATTTGATCCCCACAGCACTTTCTTTCGCACACATTTTACAGCTCACTGCGAGCACATGACTCCGCTTGGCAAACCTAAGTGCCTGAAGAATGTGTAAAAGTCCACTCAGTCAGCAGGCCTATACCGACCAACAGACTTCCCTTTTCCATTACAAGCGCAGCTGCTGTGATGACAAAGGTTAGGACTCTCGCACCGAATGTCATCAAGATATATGAATAGAGAAGACAAGAAAAGCGTGAAAGAAAATGAGTTAATAATACACAAGATATTCCATGTGACCTCCTCTGTTCCTTAAGTCTCTCTGCTTTTTTATTTTATAGTATTTTTTTTACTTTTAATATCTATCTATCTATCTATCTATCTATCTATCTATGTACATCATTAGGAGACAGCAACTTTCACAGGTTCTGGTTAATGGTGTAAATAAAAATAAAAATGTAGCCTTCTTTTTACTCCCCCCTTTCCAATACAAACAGTATAAGTTACACTGACATTGTAGAGCAGTGACTTCATATCAGGCACATACACCTATGTGTGTTAGTGCACTTTAAATTTGGCAACAGCATGCGTTCAGCCGAGCAATGACGTGCGCAGCCTACATCAGCACCTTGGATACGGGCACACCATTCACCGTAGGGCTCCTGCCCCGTTTTAGACCAATCAGCGCATGTGTTTTCTAGATAGCATTCAGCACCACCCACACTGCTGCCAGCTGTATTGTTCCGCTATAGGGAATCTCCTCTCAGGCAATATACTGTACATTCATCTTAACTCCTGCAGTTTTTTTTTCTTTTCATGGCAGATTAGAAAAAAGCCAAGGTCCTTTATGAATGACTTATGGGATATAAATGAGACTGTAATCGCGTAAATGGCTCCCTTTAGGGCTCTGCTGTGTGGTATAAACACGGCACAGGCATTTAAGGAGCAACGAGTCGTGTGTTGACATGTGTACAATGCTTAAGTATATCAATTAATAGCACAGTGTCCCTCATTTTGGGAGATAATGACGGCTACACCAGCATATGCACCTGGATATCTAGCAAACAGAAGCTCCTGTCTGTAAAACATCAACAATACGACGGTTCCACATCGATAATAGTATTAGTTTGCAGACAACTCAGACACGGGTGGGTTATCTGTTCATATAATACATTTTCTGTCTTTACAATAATTACTTTAGCCTTTTGCTGTCAGCACAGACCTAGGTTATCTCTGACGCAAGCGCTCATCACAGGCGTCTCTCCCATTTCACAGAATCATATGTCTCCGGATCGACGCCGCGGCTCAGCCAATGGGCGCACGGCGGAGACGCCTCTCCGGGGGCGGGACTAGCACTCTGGACCAATCGCAGCCGGTCATATTGTTTTGACCTCTGAAACCGCATCACCGCCTACCTCGTGCCCATGGCGGAGGAAAGCTATAAATACAGGCGACGCTGTATCAGGAGGCGGACGAAGTTGCTAAACTCCCGGAGAGGCGGGAGCTACTCTGCAAGCCTGCTGAAAAGAGGAAAAAAAAAAATAACCTTAAAAACAGAAACCGAAGCGTAAAAACAAAGGCCAATCCTCCGAAATGTACATGTACTGGAATACTTTTTTGTAATGTTGATAATATATTCTATGTGAAGAAAGTATTTATACTTTTTTTTTCTATTTGCACTAACTAACGGTACTTCAGAACTACTGAGAATCTCTATTTTTTACGAAAAAAGTAAGTATCTTCCGCTTGTTTCTGTTGCTTGTAATGTGTATATAATTGTGTTGTATTTATGTTGCTTGCTGTCGTACTGTAAGTTAGCTCTATTCACAGTTAAGCTGATTTGCTGCGTCAGTCCACGAACTTAGGGAGGGGTGTGTGTGTGATACAATTGTGTACTATGTCCTTTTTTTTTCTTTCATCTTAATCTTAAAAATGGACAGCAGCACTCCCGAAGAGACTCTAAATGCGTCTGATATACTCGTGAATGTAGACACTAGCTGGCTATATCGTACTTTCCACTGTCAGTACAGGCTGTTATAAAGGTAATTTAGTGTTGCATAGTCTGTTAAATTGTAAAAAAAAAAACAAAAAAAAGAAAACCGTTTATTTTTAACTTTATTAAGGTGATACGTTGAATCAAGACCTGTAGCCATTTCGCAACTGTGAGGAATCACAGGCTACTGTTTGATGAGGGAGGCGATTGTTGCAATTTAAACCCCCCCTGTGCAGAATCTCTTCCTATATAGAGAGATAAATATATCACTTTTAGGTAGTTCACTGTCTGTATCCTTCAGTCCAGCTCTTCTTATCGGCGAGGATTATTGTAGTGCAGCCCTATTTCTTTATTTTTTTCCCCCCAATATAGTTTGTGGCATTCACATTTTATCCACCGTTATGTTTTAACAATCGAGTATTTCGTCTTCCCTGCGTGAGATTGCCAAACGTATGGGTGTCGCCATAGTGCGTTGTGCCTTATTTCGACATTGTTTTTAATGCAGAAAGCTCCCAGACTAATCGGCGGAGCTGTACGCACATCAGACCAGCCCCAGTGACACGGTTGTGAGCTTTGAACATTTTTGAAATCCACCTAGATTATGTCCTCGCTAACTTGTCCTCCATTAGGCATCGTTGACAGGGCATTTCCTCTGTGAAGTTGGCCGTTTTCTTTAGATTAAATGCAGCGCCCTCACATTAGTTGGCCAGCCTGCTGTATGGAAGCTATCCAGTAGCCTGTTATGTAACAGGATTCCCAAGTCATACCTTTTAACATTCAGGTAAACTATGTATACACATTTCAGTGCCACGTGAATGAGAAGTATTGCTTGATCAGTGGGCTCTGTGTGAACATTTGTGCAATGGCTGCACATTTTCTTCCATGTGACTGTTGCTGTGCTGTGACATTCAACTTATGAGCTCACAGCAGTCAAAACTGCAACATGCACTGGTACTTCAGACAGACCCTTAATAATTAAAGGACACTTACTTGCACTCCCCTTAAAAGGGCAAATAGACCTGTCTGTGGTGAATATTCACCAGGTAATCAAATATTTACCTTTTTCTTCAGATTTTATGTAAATGAATGATTGAGTATTAAGTATTTTTTTCTCTTCCGACTGTTGCAGGAAAACATTATCACACCCTGTGGAAGGACATCACTTCTACAAAACCAGCACTTTTGCTTTTGAACCTGTTTTGTCCCAAGTTCTGGTTGCTTTCGCCATCCTGCCTGGAGAGCATCTGTGTTACCAACCACGGATAAACAAAGCAGACCCAGTGGACACATTCACGGTCAGACACACCTAATCTTCACGCAGTTGGTAAACTTCAGCAGTTAGCTATGCAGCTTGAAATCCAAGTAGCTCTCAACTTCATCATCTCGTACCTGTACAACAAGCTGCCGAGGCGGCGTGTCAACATTTTCGGCGAGGAGCTGGAAAGGCAGCTCAAGCAGAAATATGAGGGACACTGGTACCCAGACAAGCCATACAAAGGCTCAGGATTCAGATGTATCCATGTTGGGGAGAAGGTGGACCCTGTGGTGGAGAAAGCGGCCAAAGAGAGCGGGCTGGACATTGAAGATGTCCGCAACAACCTGCCCCAGGACCTCAGCGTGTGGATTGACCCCTTTGAGGTGTCCTATCAGATCGGGGAGAAGGGGCCCGTCAAAGTATTGTACGTCGACGACAGCAATGAAAGTGGAGCTAACAGTGGGGGGCTTGATCTGGACAAGGAGATCAAGAACAGTTTCAATCCCGACGCACAGGTCTTCATGCCCATCAATGAGCCTGTGAACGGAGCCTCCCCGGGCTCCAGCTCACCCCTCTCCTCCTTCGGCCACCTCGGCAAGCAGTCAGCCCCACCTATTATTGCCCCCGCTCCACGTAGCTTCTGACCTTCACCAACAGCCACCTTCAAGTCCCGCCACCAAAGTTTGCTCCCCACTAGAGATTGGAAGGAGCAGCGGACGGAACAAACAACAACAACAGCGGCGCGGCAAGACCTGGCCAACAAGGTGGCATAACGAACCTCTCCCACCAACCTGGGCCTAATGTGAACATCCCTCCTGAAACAGAAAGCCATCCTCCAACCTCAATGCACTCTCTGTACGGGTTGGGCCTCGGAGTGCAGCCGCCAGCGCACCAGAACCCCTCCAGCCCTGTCCCCCAATGCCAAGGAGTTTGTGTTCCCCAAGCCTTCAGGGCCAAGGGCCAAGCCAGAGTGCTCTCTTCCTGGGGAAGCCTCACTCAAGCCCTCCAGCCCTGCATCACATGCCTTCGACATGTTTGGCGGCCTATGGTGGCTTAACGACAAAGTCCCATTATGATGCTTGAATTTCACTTGAACAACAATGCAGTAGTTCTAACTCAGCAATTCCAGCCAAGTTATGGCCAACCTATACACGTAAAGGTACTATTCTTATACAACTACTGTTCACACCAGAAACGACAAAGAGATATATGTGAATGGGGTGGGGGGTGGGTTGGGGGACAACACAAAGCAGCATTTTGAAAAGATTGAAAAGAGATAAAAAAAAAAAAAAAGTACAAGAACAGAATGTCGAGGATAAAAGGAAAAAAGTGACTTGTCAGCTGTAAGATCTGTGTTACGAGTCTAAGAGCATGAGCCCGAGGGTGAATTACTTTGCCCCCTTGAGTTATACCTTTAGTACAAGATGTCCAAGCTTGGTTTCCTAAACTTCAACATGCATCATTGTCATTTCTTTTGCCAACCAAGCACAAACTATTTTTTTTATGTGACTGTTTTAAGATATAAAAAAAGACAAAAAAAAAACAAAACACCACCACAAGTCATGGCCTCTTTCAGTATTTAAACATAACTGGACACCGCCAATTTTTCAAGAAATTGGCATAAATAAGTGGGATTTCCTGGTCTTTTTTCTAATTGTATAATTTAATTTAGTACAGAGTTTGTAAAATATCAGAGTATCTATTGTTTCTACGACATGGTATTGCATTTATATCTTTTTACTACTCCAGTGATCTGTGATGGCTGCAGCAACTTTATGTTTTCTTTTTTTATTGAAATTATAAAATGAATCCATCTTTAAAAAAAATTGACTATTCTAAAGATTGTGTACAGAATATTCCGTAGTGGTGGGATTTAAGAATATTTGCTTTTTTGAAAAACATAAGAGTTGTATTTTCTGTTAAGAGTTTAAAGATTTTTGCTATATTATGGACAAAATGTAATCGTATATTAATTTTGTACCTACATTGTGCAATACTTGATAAAACAAACGGTATAACAAAGTATTTGGAGTCAGTGTCTTACATGTTAAGAGGGACTGATAGTTTATTAAGTTTGTATTAAAAAGCTTGAAAATAATGACACCTGTTCAGTTTGTCAGTGATTTTTGTGGTGGAGCTGGTCGATAAAGGAGAGTATTTTAGGGTTTTCTAACATGTTGGGACAAATCCAGTATTCTCTCCTCAACTCAGAAGAATCAGGTTTTTCTGAGGTACGCCCACACCCATTTTAGTTTACCTGTTTGGTACATTGGTATGTCCTTAGCTAACAGTTCTGACAGCTCATTTACAAAGGGTTAGGTAAATAATTACGCTGTAATCTTAGAGATTGCAGGTTTAGCTTCTTAGTGAATTTTATCTGAAACAAATGCTACATTAGATCATATATAACATACATCCCTACTCCTTTAACACATATATTAGCACACAAGCTTCACCACAAGCCCTCAGCAGCATGTGTCAAAACATGCAGGCTGTGCTGGCTAACAGTTGCCCTTGGGCGAAGTGTCATTACACATATGGATACTGGGGGTACGATTGTGTCAAGCCTGATAACCTTCTGAACTAAAGCCTGGCCTCATGCATGGAAAGGCTGTTGGCTAACAGGCTGCTAAACCGTGTAACACATTTTGAGAGGCATAAATTACACAGCAGACAAGCTGTGGTAGAAGAATCTAAAGAAGAACCCTGTCAGATGCAAACGCAGATCTGATACTGGAGCTATAAGATGCCGTCAGGTTTACTGGGACATAGGAGGAAACAAAATTGGTTTTAGTAACACACCGCATTATCGGTCCATCAGACTGTGTGGGAGACAGGTTAGGCAGACGCCCGCTTTTGATGCAAGATACTGAATCCCTCCCAGCTCCAGGGTGCTACTCCTCTGTCCTCTGACCTCCCTGTAGATGGGAGACCAGATTGAAATCTTCCCCCGCTCCAGGGAGTCAGCAGAGTGACTTATTAACTTCAATAATAAAATACATCATGCAACAGTACTAAAGCCTATTCAGGATAGTGTAGCCGAAAGCTAAACTGGCCAGTTACATTTCACCCAGTGTCCTCAAGGATGTGGCGTGTTAATGGATAACTGGCAGTACTTTTTATGTGGGTAGAATGAGATCTGCGTGTACTTCCTAAGAGTATTTTAGTATGCTGGGGCTGGAAAAAGTACACTGGCTGGACTGTGATCAGGCTGTTTTCAAACTCAAGAGGCCATCTACTGAATCATTTATTGTGATTTTTTTCAGATAAACTATATCAACCTTGCAAAGTTGCTTATAAAACGTGTCTCTAACATGTAAACATATAAAGGAAAACTTACTGTAATTTTTTGGACTTAGCTGCTTACGTTGTTGCATGATAATTCAGTTTAAGCATGTCTAAGGAGATGATTTGAGGAATTGGGGGAGTTATTCGATAGCTACACAGATATAACTGTTGCGGTTGAGGATCCAAGAAATACTTAATGCTGGAAGGTAAATCGTAGCTTTTATAATAAGCAGCAAATTATTTCAGCAAAAACCTCCCTTGAAGTTGGGACCTCTGTGGTGTTACTGCAGCTGCTTGTGATGAGAGGTTGGTGGACTGTGTCATGCCAGCTCTGGCTGACTAAAATCACCCTGACCCTGCTGGCATATCACGGTCCCTCTGGGGCCGCCTCATCATCGCTTGTCTGTCTGCGTGTCCCCTGATACACTTAGGGCTTGATAGGCTGTGTAAAGTTCAGCCTGTGTGTGTTGGGGGGTTTATCTCAGTTGCTGATACTGTGAGTATTACAGAGTCTGGTGGGGGCGTTTGTTTATCTTGGTCTGTGACACTGTGTTTGTGTGCATGTATAATCACCCGAGTGTGGACCTCATAGGACATATAAGGGGTGGTTGTAAATTAAAAGGATCTTGTACTATAACCTCTTGCAATCATCATTGCAATCAAATAAGAGCTGTATTATACTACTTGGTGTGTTACAAAAGATTTATATCAACCTGAAATTATAATCAAACTTCATGTCTGCAAATACAAACACCTTAATGACGGGGGAGGTTATGTCTGGAATACGGTTTGTTAAGGATATTATTATTTTTATATTATATAAAATATTTTTGGGGCTTTTTTTGCCTTTTAATTGATAGTTACAGCTGAAGAGTGACAGAAAAGGGAGAGGGGGGAGAGAGAGAGAGAAGGGAGCACAGATGATGGTGAGCTTCCAGGGCACCCCTTGATACAATTATTTTATCATAATAATGTAATCTGATTAGATTTGATCATTAGACTAGATATAACAGCCAGGTTTCTGTTTATGAAACAGACACACAATGACTCAGAGTTGTTTACTGTTAAGGGCCATTTACTCAAAGTACATTCATTATTACATGCACAAAGGTTGGCATGCTATGATTTTAAAGTATTAGAATAATTTTTTGCTGCATGAACAACTATATATATATATATAATAACTATAATTATATAATATATAGTTATCTATATATATATATTGAATTGGATGACACCGCTGTATAAATTGAGATTACCTGACCGTGTCTCCTCAGATTGAACATGGAGTCTTCCAAAGCTTCACACACAGGCTTTGTATTAGATAAAAAATATTTGTCACATTTAGTTTAACCCCATTAAGCACAGGAGACATTTGTCAAATAATGTAACACCAACAATCTGCCTTAAAGACATTTCTTCTCACTAACTTTTCTGATGTTATAGGCATGTTACTTTTTACATATATAATCATTTGAGTGCAATGCTTGTGAGTCGCTTGTATTTTGATGAGGAATTGTAATTATTTTAATTTTATTTGTTTTTTGAGGTAATTACACTTATTAAATCACATATTTTGTTACTTCCCAACCCCCGTCTACATCCCCAGGCGTGACTGAAGGACAGTGGAGGAAAGAAGGGAGGTACTGACACAAGCGAGAGTGTGACATAGAGGATGTGAGCGCCATAAAAATACGGTGCTAAGAATACCAGCGAGAAGAGAATCCGAGTAAGTCAAGGCTGAGAGTGGGATCAGAATAGCACAGAGAAACAAAGAGAGACAGAAGCCGGGTGAGAAGGAGAGGGAATGGGAAATGAAACTGAGCAATGTGACTGGGAGAGAGGAAGAGTGAGAGTGAAACATTGCCAGCGCCACTATTGATGCTAATCTGGTGCCAAGCACTCCTCTCAGCCCACCTCCCCTCCAATCCCCCCTTCACCTGTTATAAAAACAGGTGGAGCTCAGCTCAGCTTGTGGTCCCAGCCAGCCAACAAGGCCTTATGGTAATGTCACCCTCCTCAGAAAAAAAAAAAATACAGTTAATAGCTTTTCAGTCCCTTGCCTTAGTCCAACCCCTCACCCCATCTATTTCTGGAAGCACGCTGGAGCTGATTGTGCAATGATAAGCCAGAGGGAATTGTGCTTTCCTCTGAACATTACTTCACCACACCTTATCTGTATCTCACAGGGGAAAATAAAGGATCTCAGCCAAGCAGAGAAGAATCTGTTTGTGCTTATTTAGAGACCTTACGATCATTTTAAAGGAGAAAACTTCCGTTCCGTTTTAGGCTTAGTATAAGAAATTAAGACTTTCACGTCTCGCCTCTAGCACAAATGAATGAGAAATAACATTCGTTGACTGGTTTCACAGTTGAAGCTTAAGTGAGTATCAAGGGCACTGACACAGTTGCTTCAAACAGTTGCCTCACACGCCCATTTGGAACACCTGAACCATCGCTGAAACAATTTACATTCATTCAAATATATTCTTGCGCTGTACAAATACACCCTGCAGCTGCCAACCGTCTAGTGCTAATTCAAAAAGAGCTCAAACAAAGGTTATATATGTGCAGTGTATCAAAAATACATGTGTTTTTGTGAATCTTATGAGGGATTTCTTCATGGCATCTGGCGGATGCATTTAGCATTTAGTATCTTGACGGACACATTGCACGTCTGGTTTATCTTCTTGTACATACTTCTATGCGTTCCTGTGTAAACACTGCCACACACACATAGACTGTATTTAGACTTTCTGATGCATAGTGGGAGTTGTCCAGTTTACTTTTTACACTGTAGATATCCCCAGCAGACACTCACACGCCCAGCACTTCAAAACTGCAGCTGCTCTTATCTGCAGAAAGAAACCAAAAACAAACACACAGTCCTCTGCCTCCCCCTCCCTCCCCACACCTCTTGAGGTGACGTACTTCGGTTTCCAGTGCAGTTTATCATGGCATTCCCATACCTGCCATTGGGTCCCCAAGATACTTTGCAGCTCAGGGGTGGGGAGAGAGAAATAACCACTAATGCTACAATGTAGCCCTGTATAATCCTAGTTTACATGCACTATAACTGTGGCTCTGTTGTTTGTGGTATTTCTAGGTCCACGTGTTTAGGATTTATCTCACATCTGATTTGTTTTTGTTATGTCTGGACTTAGTTCTGATCGCATCTCTTAACTGCTTCATGATCAGATAAGATGGTCAGGCTAGAGTTCTGTTATATCAAGTCCCAACATGCTGTGTTACATTCAGAAATAAAATCAGCAACTTATTTTTAACATTAAACCCATCCATGAGTCTACAACACTGTGCCCCACAACCTTCGACAGTGTCCAAGCAACATGAATCCGACTGTCAAGCAGAGATTAATCAGGGCTGTGAAGATCTGCAGATCTGTGGCGCTGGTTGTGTTGGTGGGGTAGTCAAGAGTAGAGGAAAGTATGGGGATTGGACACCCATTTATCACTCCCTAGTGCATGTATATATGTGTGTGTGTTCAAGTGAGCGAGAAAGAAGGACACTAGCGACAAATCTTTTGTTGTCTCTGAGAGGCTTCATGCTCAAAATAAGGCTGGTTTGTATAAAGGGGAGAGAGGAGGCCAGGGCATGCTGGGAAAGACTGGAAAGTAAAATTATGCATACAAACACACATATCCATGTACATCAAAACTGAAGGGAAAGCATAAAAACATATTCATATAAAACTTTCTCTCCACAACCACTTAATTCATATTATCTTTGGCTGACACATCACCACAAAGTCTCCTCTTTGCTGAGAAAAAAAATAGCTATTGCTTTCTAAACACCTTTTCTGCCTACTTAGAGTCCGTCTGGATTTACCTGACTTATACCTCAGAATGCTTTGAACACTTTCATGAATAATATTTAGACATATTAAAGAAAGGTGACGACTGGCCATGCAGCTTCTGACTTGCAACCTGGAGACATGAAGCGTACACTTTGTTCCTTTACTTTCTGTAACTGTCTGACAAAATATTTTGTCAACACAGTTAATGTATTCTCAAGCTCTCAGAGGAAGCTTTTTTCCCCCCGCTGTCTGTACTAAATGTGTGAGGATGGGATTGTTGGCAAGCACAGCTCGCACTCATATGGATCAGTGGGGCAGGAAGTCAAAACGTGCAGAGATAAAGCCATCTCTGTAGCATTTACTGGCAGTGGTGCAGGGCAGTTATCGTGAATGAACACTACTATGTGAGTTTTGTGCCCTTGAGAAGTACTAGAATGAGGTCAGCTCCAGACCAAAAAGACAGAGTGTGTTGAGAGCTGCAAAGAAAAGGGAAGTAAGTAATACACTACTGTCTTCTGAACTTATGTCATGATCTTTAGCGTGGTAAATGGCAAGTGACTTCAAGTTATAATTCAAGAATGTAATGGAGGAAAAGTTTTGTCAGTTGTTTCCAGTGCAGTTGAGAGTTGAGATTACCAGGCGTCTATTGTCTAAGTGAACTTGTTTGGACATCACCAGGAAATGTCTCCACAGCTGGAGCAGCCCCGACTGACTCAGGACTTGGGAATTTCAGCCATCCCACTAATGATCCTGCCACAGTCACTCACGTGCAGGCTTGAACAGTATCTTTCTCGTTTCACTTTCTCCCCGACATACACCTACATTGCTGCTTCAAATACCTCATTAAACAAACGCGTAAGGCAATTTCCCCAACCGTTTATTCCTATTTCTGAGGTTTTTAAGAAACGTAACTTTTGCTGAAGTGCAGTGTCTACAAGTGCAAATTCTGGGATAATTGTATATATCAATACGTAGTATCAGGGCATTTCTAGGGCGGTGGCAGGTGTTGGCATCTGCCAGCCAAAAAAGCCCATTTAAAGACATTAATTTATATTGATTTAACGATCTGTCACATTTTAGACTAAGTGGTGGGTCTAAGTTCAAAGAAAAATATGTTTGGAAAAATGCCTGAAGATTTGGAAATTTTTTTATATATGTGCCAAAATACTGAAATGTTTTTGAGTTAAAATCTACACTTGGGGGTAAATATTGATATATGTGATTAAATCAGCATATATTTCTGCCACCCTCTAGAATATGTCTCTAGTTCCGCCTCTGCAGTGTGGTGTTACATTAGCACAAGTATAGAAGCCTCATAAAGTCAGCAAACAGGCTGAGTAACGTCAGTTACACAGCAATATCTATCTAGTTGCCACCATTGTTAAGACTGCAGAAGCAAAGCCTTGGAGTATACTGAATCAAACGAAGAAAGCCTTTTACTGCTTGTGAATTCAACACTTATAGAAATATAGAAACTTAGAAATATAAGCTATAGACTTTCTTTAAGATTGAGGAGAAGATTGCTGTTGACTGTGCTAACTTGATATAGCCTGTTTAGGTGGGTGTGCACCTTTAATGAAATAGTTCTTATTTACATGCATTTACAATACAATTATGCAAGTTATTTGCATTGGTAAGTGTAAAAATGCATCCCATTAACAGTTCAACCTCAGTGCTTTCAATTTGCATTTCTGTTTTCCCCTAAAGTGTTAGTTCCCACGGCTCCCAAATTTGCACTGCTTAACACATTAACCTCAAGGTGAGTTGCAGAAACAGCTTACCATGGATTGATGTTAAACTGATTAGGTCTTCTGTGTTTCTTGCTTAAAGGAGTGGGGATTGAAAGGAAAATAATAAACTAAAGACATAAGAAAGATCAGTGACAGTTGCCTCTAGCAGCGGATATATATATAGATGTAGAATTTCTAAATAGTATGAATGTTTGAGTTACATATGTCCAAATAGTGTTAAAACCAAATATTTCTGACAATAATCACATTTGACACAGTCTTATCTACAGATTTACTGCCAGTTTTACCAGTTGTTTAAACACCACACCTCTCATGTTGTGGCTGTCCTCCACTGCAAAAATAAATCTACTTTCCTTCCTATTTTTAAAATACTGCATTGATGCATTGTTGTCCCTTCATTTTGCTCTTTACTTTAGGCTCGTCGTGTTGATAGATTTAACAGGCCTTGGTCTGCATTTGAGGTGAAAAAAACAACATATCTGCTGTGGAGCTTGAGTCAGAACAGAATATTTGATTGTATCCAGCCTTCCTTGGCGTCCTCACAGAAGTATGGCCCAGTTTGTGCAATGATGTGGGGAATGTACCACACACCTGTCAAACGACAGCACTGCAGAGAGGCTCAAACCAGACTTGTTGGTCATTATAATACCACTCTATTTTGGTTTGTTGACCATTAGCAGGAAAACACATTCATTTTTATTTTATTGGTGGATCATGATTCAGATAATCAGTTTTAAAGTGACTTTAAAGAGGTAAAATCAACTCTTTACTAAGATTCAATCCCCATAGGAGTCAGTTTGTATATTGTTTTTACACTGGCCACAGTAATATTATTTCTTATGTCCTGGGATTACTTTTCAAAATGAAACATAATCTATTTCCAATTACCGAGCCTAAATGTCTGTGTTGCATGCACACTCACTTATGTGTTAAATTGGGGGCTGACAGATAAAGAAGTTGTTATTGGTAAACATATTAAAAAAGAAAAATTAAAAGGAGACAGTTTCTTTAATTGCTTCAAACATATATTGTTACAGTATTGTTATTTTCCGTCCTTTAATCAATTCCATAACAACATCCAGTTAATTGCATTGTGTATTGCTGTGTTGTTATGTGAGACACGCAAGCTTATGAAACTCACAGCAACTGTCAGGTAACATCCAGGGCTATTTACAAGGCCTCCATCATTTGTCACATGCTCAAATATTGTATGACACAAATAAATAGAGTGAATAGAGTGAGTTGGAGGCTGTTATCTTGCTGTGGAATTCAGTTTGGGCAAAGGATGCATCCGAGATAATGGCTGAATTAATCACTGTGTGGGTGACTGGTGATGCAAATTCCTGTGCTCTCGGCAATAAAGACTGACATAGAAACTGGAGCTCTGGAAGAACCAGTCGCTTCCCACCTCAGCGTCAACTAAAAAGACCATTAGCACTTTATCAAACACGGGCAACATAAACGCACACACACACACACATATATTATCATGTTAATGAGTGTATGTTTATGACGCAGGGATCAAACATGGTGTGTTGCCATAGTTGTCAGATATATTACTGCGTTGCATTTGGTCATGACATTGTGCTGCAGGGTCTTCCTCCCACGTTCCATTCACACACACACACACACACAGACACACAGATACACACACAGACACACTCATACATTTCCACTTTCACCAATCATTATGATGATGATTAACATAATACTCTCAAACCAAGGGCCGTACAGTGACATAAAAGGCTCTGTAGCACATTATATTACAGAACAGTTTGCCTTGCCATTATCATTATTATAGTACTACGTTTCTATGGATTCTTTATTACCTGTTTTTCCATTTGAAGCATATTAAACCCAAGGTATTACAACATATGCTGGATTTTGTTTTTATGTTTTTATTTTTATACATGAAGTTTCCTATTTCAGTTCAGCCAATGTAATTTTGTAATGAACTGTGATTTAGAAGGCATTCATTTGATTTTCTTTATGACTGCTTCGCTGTATTTGTATACGTCCAGAAACATTGGGCAGCACACAGTGAAAATCCTGCCAATATAATATCCATCTGGGTACATTTTTCACAGATAAAATCAATGTAGTATTTAATGTACTTTATTTAATCAGGCTGTCTCATTGAGTACTGTGTTGTGGAAACACACAGGGTGCAGATCACACTTTAAACTATATTAAATATGCGGTCAATACTGCAATAAATCCTACCGTCATGAAGTGTATAATGTGGTGGTTGATCCAACTTTATAATAATTTTGTAGGCCGTAGTTTGCAGTGCTGGGGAACTGTATTGCATTGAACAGAAAGGTGTCTCTGTTATTCAGCCTACCCTCATTGATATCAATAGGATATGAAGACAAAATAACTGTCACTGTCAGACTGACAAATGAGAGTAGGTTGAATGTGCTAACTGTCTTTGTTGGTCTGTCTGTGTGTTGTTTGGTTTGTTTTCTTTCTCTCAATATTTCTGTTATACACTCTATTTTCCTTCTCAAGTTACAGGTAATTGATATGAAGCTACATCCATCCAGTGGCCAGTAAGCTTAGTTTAACACCTGGTCAAAGAATAGTTGAGTACATAGCTGTTGTTTTTACACTTTTTGTACGGATTAAACAAAGAAGATATAACATGTTAATTTATCATTTTAAATGCTGCTGGTAGGTGGATTTTGTTATGTTTGGACTGGCTAGGCCAGCTGTTTCCTTGGTTTCCAGCCTTTATGCGAAGCTTAGCTAAACCGGCTGCTGGCTCTACTTTCATATTTACAGCTATTAAGTCTCTGCAAGAAAGCGAATATCAAAATGTCAGACTAGTGCTTCAGGTTCTGTTTGTATGTTCAGGTGTGTTAATCAGTGAAGTCAGTTAGGTTAAAATGGAAATCTAGTCCTATAATTAGCGGGGTTACAGTAGATTTACCATCCCAGGAGTTCAGGACACACTGTATTAATGGTGTAGTGTTTGTCTTCTGTACACGCAAACACAGGTGGAATAAACTGATGTCACTTACTCTTCCCACACAGAACAAAGCATGCTTAAGGCTGCTCCTTGTGTGGTAGGCCGATTTGTGTGGCGTGTGTGTGTTGTTTGTTGTGTGCGTGGGGGGAGGCCACTGACTGAGTCCTCAGTGGGTGGTTTGGAGTAAGGTATAGTAGAGAATCAAGGGGGGGGGGGGGGGGGGTTCTGTGCACTAATGGCTCTCCCTCTATCTGTCTCGCCTACTCTCCATTCTCTCTCTCCCTCCGTATCTCATACAGTTTAGTACACACACGTGACTGAGCCAGCCCAGTGGTGTCTGAGAACTGCGTGGGCCAGACGATTTGTTTGAAAAAAGCCCACTGAGCAGAGCGGGTGTTAAACACAAAGACTACACCAGACCAACGTAACATTATCTGATAGAGAGGAAGACAGGAGCAAATGAAAACAATGAAAAAATCCAACTCACAAAGCTAACTTAACTTAAATAAACACCCACCTCAAATGCAACTCTCTCTCTCTTGACTACCTTACCTAGAGACTTTTTTCTTTTTTTTACCTGTAAACAAACAAATGAGAATGAATATAATTTTTTTCCCAAGTTGGCAGGCTTGCTCATAAAGTTGGTGGTGTGTTTAAATAACATCTCTGAGTGTAAAGTCAACACCAAGACGAGATCAGTTTAGATTTTATCATCTTCTCCGATACAGTAAAAAGTTAACATTTAGATTTAATTTAATTAAGATTTATTTTTCTTTTCTTGTGGCTTGAAAAGGTGCGGTGGATAACTCATTGCTAGGCTAATGACCTTTCAGGCCTCGTTTCCCACTGGCATGGTACGGCTCGGCTCGACCTGGTACCTTTCGGTTTCGTTTTACACTGCAGATAGTAGCCCCTCGATGTAGGCAGGATTCTTAGCTGATTGTTATAGTGACGCCACGTGAAGCTGCCATGACATCACGTGAAATACATGAATTCCTAGTCAGATACAGTATAGTATATTGTGTTTCCATTTAGGCTTTGTGTGACTGACAAAAAAGGGAAAAGACCATGGAAATGTGAAATTATAATTATTTAATCTCTACCATTTAAACATTTCATTACATTTTAACACTGTAACAGATAAGTTTCCATTTCTATGTTCTGCTTTGTTGGCAAGTGAGAAGAAAGCCACTGATTTAATTTAATCAAATGTAGAGTGTTATACAGAAGTATAACTATCAAATCAGTTGAAGTGTAGCAAACATTAATTTATCACCACTGCTGTCACATTACGGTCTATAGCCTATAACTGTAGCGTTTAGCTTGAATGTGTCTTTTGGGGCCAACCGTTTATAGTGTTAACGTTTGCATACAGGTGTAGAATATAATTCCATATACTTTACTCCATTTATTACCACAAGTAGTGGTGTGTGTCTGCACGCCAACCTTTTATTAGTTTGTTGTTCCATGGTTGTGTTCCTTCTTGCCAACTGTAGGAACTCGTCATGGTCTTTCTGTGCTGATGTATAACAGTGCTGAGGAGGGGTAGAAACCAAGATCTGCGAGAATATTTGAAGGTTGTGTCTCTGCCACGCTTCCTCTCCCACATTCCCTGGCAAAGCAGTGAACTAAGCTACACCAGCAGCTTGAGGAAGGTGAAGAGAAAGACTGTTTTATCTTAAGAAGGATTAAATGATTAGGGAAGGGAACAGAGGGAAAGGAAAACAAGCGCACTTATCTGGTGATTTGCACTAAATCTTAGGTTCTGTTGAAATTAGTTTCACTCAAGAGCACTTGTTGCGTGGTGTGGTGAAGTGGCGCAATGTAAGGAACCTTAACAAAACACTTTCACATTTCATAGACCCTAACACACTCCTCCACAAGACTGGGGCATATTTGTTTCCTAAAGCACAAACCTACAGACAGCATCCTGGAGTTTTACAGAAGCCATTTCATTCCTGATTCCTCGCTCATGCTTCTCCCTCCCTTAGGCTGATGGTAGTCCACAGTAGGCCTATAAAACATCAATCCCATCCTGTGATATAGTGCCTGCTGTGCTGTCAGCCATCGCAAAGGATTACTGGCAGTGTTGTGAGTTTTCTGGCGGCCGGCTACAGCCTAACGAAAAGGATGAAATGGAAGTGGAGAAGCTGAAGAGGGGTTCTGCCAGGTCATGTCACTCGGTGTCACTGAAATGTGAGCTGTAGGTCTCACTTGAAGGAGCATAGTCTGATTGAACAGACTTTTTAGTTCATTACACTCCAATCAAGTACACAAGCATGTCCTGTAACGAGTCTGAGAATTTAATGTTAATGTTTCAAAAGAGAATGAAATGAGACGAAAATTTGTCAGCTGATGAAAAGAGTCACTGCACATGCACAGCAAAAGATATTTGTTAAAATAAATCATTGTTGAGCTAAAAATGTGTATAGTGTTTTTTCTTTTTGGTTATATTTGAAAATATGGGTCAGATAACACATACTTCTGGGCCCAGGGGAGGGGATGTCTGAGTAAAAAATGTAATATAGAGCAGATGGGCTATCTTCTGTGTACAGTATTGAAGCCAGAGCCAACCAACTGGACAGTTTCCAGATTTTATGAAAAAGCTGTAGGTAAGTTGAATCCCTCCAGTATGAGGCTCTTCTAGTAAACAGTGTTGTCATGACATGCCGTCTATATTCAGAGACAGATGTCTACCCAGAGTTCGATTTTATACACATTTGGATGCATTCGATTTGGGAATAAAGATATTTTGTGTAATCTGATGACTAAAACCAAATAAAAAAAACCTTTTACCCGAGAGAGAAAACTTTTAAGGCTTTATTGGAGTTCTCAGCAAAGAAAATATTCCTGCTTCTCGCTGGGAACCTTCATCAAATATGGAGCACTGAATTGTCAGGCATGCAGTGTGACTTTCTTCATGTTTTTATTTATATAGTTATTTATTCATTTTCATCAGCAATTACAAATTTAGATGATAACATTTTGGTGTCAAGTTTGTGTGAATGCATTTGTATCAGTGTGCTTGTGAAGAATACTGTTGTGTGCATGTGTATGGGCTATTTATGCGTGCATGTGCGTATGCCTGGCACACATCTCGGCTCACATATGTGCGTGTGTGTGTGCATTTCATTAGAGATCGGTGTGATTTAAGGCAGTTCTTGGCCGCGCTCCACCGCTACTGCAGACGTCAGCAGCTCGGCCAGCTAGCTGAGAAGGATGAGATGAAGGGAGGGGGTTTAAGAGAGCAGATGGAGAGAAAGAAAGATGGAAAGTTAGAGGTAGGAAGGAAAGAATAGACTGGTGACATGATGGAGAGGTTAGCAGGGACATGGATGGATGGAGAAATGAGAGAACAGAGGAAGAGATATAGGAAGAGGGACTGAAATAGTGAAGAGTGATGGGCAAAGCTGCAGGAAGTCAGAGACAGAGAGAAAGATGAGAAAGAGAAAGAGTTTGAATGGAGGGTGGAAAACAAGTACGGCTTTGCCATAAAAACTATTTTGATCATATATCAAATACAGACAGAAGAAGAAAAATAGAAGGAAAAAAGCCTCACATGTGCACTGAATTAATGAAATGTGCACTATGTAATCATGCAGGCTGCAATAGACCAAAATTCTCAAAGAAAAAACTTGGTTGTAAAATTTATATCTACAGTTCTACTGTGAACTGAGGGCATTTTGCTCTAAGCTTAGCTTAGCTTAGCACAAAGACTGTAAACAGGGGGAACAGCTAGCCTGCTTCTTAATATATATTTAATATGTACAAAAAAACAAAGTGAAGTTGCGGGGGGTTATGTGCTGGACTTTTTCTTGGCTGGGACTATGTTGCCAGGCAACCAACGGAGACTCCAAGACTGGGTTGCACCAGCTATGTGTAAATTCACTCCTAAGTTATGGTGTAAAGTCGACACTAAAGGGTTAGTAACTACTAGTTAAACGTATTACTTACTGTAACTTAATCAGCTACTAAAATTAGTTGCACTGTGTTTACTTTGGGCATAACTTAACTAGCTTGGATGTAAAGTCCTAATTAAGGCAAGTGGCTAATCAACGATCAAAGATATTGTTCCAGCACCATGGCTACCGTGCGCAGTAGATTTCTGGCTGGCATGAGCCACTTGGCCTCGTAGCACATTATAGTAAGCTAGATTGATGCTGAAATATCATATCAATAAATCTCTACTCAATTTATGTGCCACAAAATGACTGCAGTTAATGAAAAGATTATGTTGTGTGGCAGAAAAATGGCTGTGATTGTAATTCTGTGACAATTTCTGATTTAGGCCTACACCACCTTAGGGGCATGTGTAACTATTAAGTTGTTACTTAGAATTAAGTTTTAACTCGTCTCTGTGGTGCAACCGCTTTTATTTTAGTAATGCATAAATCACAACTTTGTCTTAATTAATGTCAAGCTAATTGGCTGCTGGCTGGAGCTTCATATTTAGCATAAAGACATGACAGTGGTATTGTCTGATCTAACAGCAAGAAAGCAAGTAAGTGTTCCAAAATGTTGAACTATTAGTCTTTCTGTGCAAATAATCACATGATTTTCATTTCAAAGTCAATAAGAGAAAGGAACTTGTTTAATTTTTCAGTTTCAGTTAAGATTTCTTCCCACAAAGAATAAATTCTTAATTGTCTCAGATAATTAAACACTCAAGCAGTCACGAAATGGCCATCTATCACAACCCACACCCAGCTCTGAATGTGCACTGCACAGCACAAACAACACCCATTACCTTGATAACAACACATTGGAGTTCCAAGTGACCTCTGCCAAACACACACATACTCTCACACAATATTTCTAAAAAAGAATTGGTCATATGAGTGTCCTCCACAGCCAAACAGGTATGTGTGGGCTGACAGTTGAGAAGGCAGCACTGTAACACCATGTGACAGGTTGCAGAGTCAGAGACAGCAATGAGCTAGTTCAGTCCCCAGCAAGAAGGCAGTCTTTATTGGAGCCAATAGTTGGGCTGTCTAAGGAGAAAAGCTGTTATTAGCATAACCCTGAGTCTCTGCTACAGGTAGCTCACAGAAAGAGAGGAGGGAGGAAGAAGAGAACAATGACATGGAAATTTGAAGAGCAGATACGATTAATTGTGGTTACAATGATGCAGACGACGACAACGATAGTGATGATGATAATGATCACAGTGATTGTTTAGATGATGATGTGACAGAGCAGTTAATTATAAAGTAATGCTGATGATATTATTTTAGATCCGAAATAGCAACACTGATGTCAACAGTGACGATTGTTTCATGACGCCAAGGGAGACATCTTCAGATTCTCAGACGTTGGCGGAGAACAAAAGGTAATGAAGCCCAGAAGTAAGCACTTATGTTCAATGTTGTTGATCTGTAATTTGCTCACACACCCAGCACACAGTCGATATACAAGCTTTTTTTGTAAAAGCAATCAAACATTAAGTATTTCTCTGTATTTTCAACTCTAACTTTAAATAGCAGCTACATGTTGAATGTTCAGTAGAACACAGAGCACAGTGAGTAATCAGGAACATGTTCGACAGACAATGCACACTCCAGTGCGCACGCAAGTATGAGAAAAATGCCTTCCACAAGTGTGTGTGAGTTTTGACCAAACCCAAAATGATAACCTGGCCGGGTTCACAGTGTTCACAGTTTAGTGACAGATCTGCTACAGACTCAGTTTTCAACTGGCAAGTGACTGAGTGAAACTCAGATCAGCCTCCAGAACGACCAAAAACTTTGGCCAAACCCAAAATGATAACCTGGCCAGGTTCATAGTGTTCACAGATCCAGGTTTCAAATGGCAAGTGACTGAGTGAAATATCTGCCAGCCTGTTACACTGAAAAACACCAAAAGCAACACACTGGTTTAGCAATTTAAACAGGCTGTTTCAATTGTGTAGATGTGCAAGTGTTCAACTTGCATCAGAGATGTGCACAGAGGATACTGTACAGAACAACCAAAAACTTTGGCGCACAGCTGTTGTGTTCACTATTGCTGGTTGCCATGAACACCAGCAGAGAGCAGGAGGAGTTCAGCAAGCATCCACTATGTTTACCATTGGTTCAACATTGAATATAACTTTATTTTAGCCTTTGGAGGGATTTGATGACTGGTCATTTAGACATTTTGGTAGAGACAAATTTCCATATTTCATATGGCTGATCCGTAACACTAAATCAGTTCAGACACTGTAATGTAGCATTTTCTGTCTGTTATCTCACTTTCAGACTGGACTCGAGAATGTAAATGCTGCTGTCAAGCCAGAGATGAAAATATAATGTTGTCCCTAAGCCATAAGCTGTTGCGTTCTTCCTCCCACCCTGCAATTGAAGCTCCAGTCGTATTCATGGTGGCTTGACAGCCACACACAATAGACATGGTAATGGTTGGGTACACACTGACACATGCACGTACGCATGCACACACACACACACATGAAATAGAAACGTATACAGACTTACACTGAGACCACAGGCTTTCAGTGAACCACAACATAAAGATCATCATTTAGACTGTGCCTTCCCCTCCACAGGAAACAGCAGACACTGATTATATGGTATTTGTTTGTGTATGTGCTTTGTGTGTGAGAGAGACCAGAGAAGAATTTATAGATTACATTTTTGAGGTTAGCAAATCAAAATGTTTGGTTTTTACTACCTGTTCTCCATCAGTTCCCTTATCACCAACAAATATTTTTACAGGGGCACTCCAGCAATTTAGTATTGCAGGTCTATACATTTACACTTGCAAGAGACAAAATAGGAATGATAAATATCAAAGAAACAAAGGCTGAGATAGACTTTTGGTCCTGAGTCTGGGTCAAGCTCTGAAAATGCCAGACCTCCCATAATGCAACTGGATACATCCTTCATTAGAACCTAAGTGCTTGGTAAATGCCCACCTCTTACAATAAAGAGATGCTTTCATTAGCAGTCCTGCATTACTAATATTATATGCACCCTCCACCACAAGTAAAAGATTTTTATGTTCATTATTGAGCCTCCTGTTGTACTGAAGCAACAGTTTTATTATATAATGCGTTATGGAGGGGAAGATGAGCCTTCTGTTTATGTGCCCAAACATGATAACATCACCTATTCAAGATGGTTCCCTTGAGAAACATGCAGCACTCAGAAAAAGGTAGAGTGCTCATAAATCACAAGAGTGTTGAGTCTTCCCAGAAGAATGTCTTTACGTAACTTAATTTCAGAGAATGTGCAGAAAGAGAGACACTTAAAATACAATCATTGTAAAGCCTGTTGTTAGGAAATATAAATTAGAATTATTGACATCACACATTTTAATTTGCTGAATAGATTGTTAAAGGTTAATCCTTTCTGATTAGTTATTTATTTCTATTCTGATGGTTAGTAAAACACAAAGCTCCATGTAAACACAAATAAAGAGGCAAACTGTGCTTTTGTTTACACATTTCTGGTCTCTCTGGCACAATTAGAGAAAGTATAAGGAATAAGTGAGTAGCTATTACAACCACTATTTGCC
>NW_023339696.1:9678074-9698734 GCF_004916995.1 Morone saxatilis | reverse complement strand
GTAACCCCAATATATAAATGTTTAAGACCATTTTAACACATTTTATTTCAGTTATCATTAGGGTTAATGATCCTATGGGCCTTAATATAACTACTTTTAACTGTTTTCTTCAGCAAATAATTGTGTTAGCAAAGCTGCACGTTTGAAAGGAAATTCCTATTTCATTTTCGAAAGTGAAATCTAATTTGAAATGAAACTCCTTATATTAGGTGGAGACAAAGTTATATGAGTACCCGTTGAGAAACACATCAACCACTGATATCTAGCTCCTGTTCCACTAATAGAAGCTGTACGGAGAGCTGTCACGTGGTTGAAACTCAGCTGGAACCATCTATTTCCATCAGTAGACCTATGTGATGTCTCAGTGACTGGCCAGTATTTAATGTTGACATCTGATGAAGTTGTTGACGATACTGTTCGGATTTTTCCATTATTTAGCCCTCCGAAAAGGTTTTCTCAACAGATACACAGTGGGATTGAGCCTCTTATGTGCCATAGCCTATAGTTAGTTTGTTGGGAAATTATCACATGATAAGCAGGCTTAATATTTATATCACTGTGAAATTATTTCTTCATGGTACTGATAATAGCATTGTAGGATAGAGACACAAAATAGAGTACAACAGATGTTAGAATACCAGAAAACACGTTCAAGAAACAACAAATATTTTTACCAGTCTTTCAGTAGCTAGTTAGCCCAAACAGAAAGACCTGTTAGATGGGAATCCCCAGCCAAATGTTATCTATGTGAGGCTTCCTGATAAAATGCAGATCTATTTGGTGTAATGAGGTTTGAGAGCCTCAGGCCCTCACTCACAAAGGGATATTGATTTGAGTCAATATTGAGTCAGAGAGTTTGACTCTCAGAATATAAATCCTGATTATGGATGTTGTTGTGGCCAAGTGGCTTAGGCACTAGAATTGCAATCTTTTGGGAGTTTAGATTTTGCCCACAAAGACATTTATTTTCTTAGATGTATGTTCTGTCAGTGTGGCTTTTGCAATAAAGGAATGTCACTAGCTGCTTTACCCTTTTGAAAATATATTGAGCAGGTTTGACCTTCTGTCTTTTGAGAAAGACACTAAAACCTGTTGAGAGTTGCTCTGGACATATGGAAATAGTGGCATATAAATTCCTAGATGGAGATATATGTCCTGTGTGTTTTTAAATGGAATATGTTATCCTGTGTACGTTTAACCAGGCAGTGGGACTTGAGAAATCATAAAATCACCAATCAGCGTCCTATGAGGAACACTGGTAGCTGCATGAGCTTTACTTTATAGTGGCTGCTAAAGAGGTTAGTGTAGATGCTGCTAGCATCAGATATATAAGAACTGGAGTGTATTTCTTAATAAAAAAAGAGCAAATAATGGCACTTAAGGCTTTTCTTGATGGAAAAGATGTTTCCTCTCTTCTCCCCATTGGCTTTGGCAAGAGTTTGACTGCCTGTTTCCCATCTTGGTCCTAAGCTAAGCTAACGGGGTGCTTGTCGTAGCTTTATATTTACCATACAGATGTGAGAGTGCCATTGATCTTCTCATCTAACTACAAAAAAGTCAATAAGCAATTTCTCAAAATGTCAAACTGTTCCTTTAATATGTGTAACAATGAAGTGTGATTATCAGAGCAACACTGAGCTTGTCTTATTTGAGATTCTTATATCTACACAGTTCCTTTCTTCAGTCTCTTTCTCTCTTTATTCCCACTCATTTCTCTCATTTACAAATTAACAGTGGAAGTAAATACAATCCAACAGAGGTGTTGGTTTGAAAGTGTGAAAGCATTTGAAAGCCACAACTTGGTTTCCCGATGTGGCTTGACTGTACTGTTCATGCCTTACTCACTTTTTCCTCTCCTTCCCACTAACAGTATGTTTGTCCATATAGGACTGAAATAGATGCACCAGCCAAACTATACTAAGAGGACAGTGTGCGCTAAGAATAAGGACATGAGTCAACAGCACTGTTCCTAATGTGAGGGGACAGGCACCTAACTGGGCCACATTTCACTGGAGACCAGATAAAACTTGGTCACGAGGGAGGCTTTACATATCAGCACTTGTGTGTGTTGCCCAATGTTTTGTCATTTCAGTGTTTAAGTGTACATTTTGATGTGTAGTTTTTTCGTACACAGGCTTATAATGTCTAGAATGTCAGATATGGTGTTCCGATGACAAGGATTTTTGAAGTGTTTCGGGAATCTGAAAATAAGAAAGCATGTGTGTGTATCACTTTATCTGTTTAAAACTTGTAATATGAGTTGTCACCTGATCTCCTCTTTCGAAAGCCATCTTGAAAGCCTGAGCTGGATTTACTGCTGATCTTTGAGAAAGCAACCCCTGTGTCTTAGGCAGATTTCACAAGGCATTGCACAACATTCTCCTAAAAAGCAGGTCAAGCTCATCTGAGAACATCACTGGAGCCCCACCACACCCACCTTCTCATAGCTCCTTTCTCGAGTTCAGGTCTCCTTTTCCAGCCACTGATAGGTCGGCAGAGCCTAAGTTCCACTAAATATAGTAACACACAAATCACCAGCTATCTTATTGTCAAAGAGGGTGAAACACTGGCCTGCGATATAAAAAGATACAGGACAGGGTTTGGCTTGTTCCTGATTTTTCCAATTCACAGTGAACAGGCGGACAAAGGTGCATACACACACACAGGAATGCTCTTAAACACACAACCACCCACAAACACACAGACATACAAACACTCATAAACAGCACTTTCCCTAGTGCACTCCCTCTCTTTTTCTGTCTTATTACTTCCTTTTAACCAGTCTCCCTGTTTCTATCTTATTATCACTCTTTCTCATACACATACTCTTTCTTCTTGTCTATTTCCATTCCCACTTTTTTATGTCACTCCTAGTCTGTTTTGAGTTTGAGGCCTGAGAGAAATCCAAGGGTACAATGTAAGCAAACAGTGTCTCCTCAGAAGTAACACGCTGGGAAGGGGAAAAAAAACATGGGTTCATGGGTTCCTGTTCATGCATGTGAAAGTCCGTGTATGTGTGTGTTTCGTGTCTCTGCTGTTGTGTGAGTCAGCTCTTACGCATGATCTCACTGTCAGTCTGTTTCTCACATGTCAGCCATGTCTGTTCGTGGAAAGCAACTGTCATAATGGGATGAAACATACAGAGCCATCGCTTGATCAGTTTGACCCACTGAATGTGTGGTGCTTTATGTTGTGCCGATTAAAAGTTGCATTTCTCTGTCACTGCTGTGGACTCCTGTCAAAGGAGATGTTTTTTGGCAAGTGAACTGAAAAGTGATTAACTGTGAATGTGAGTAGTAGATTTCTTCACGGGCTGGTATAGAAAGCTGTATAGCATGCACGTAGGCTTTTTCTTGTTTTAATTTTTATTTTAGTAAAATAAGTGCCAGTAGTAGCAACAGGAAACGTGTTTTTATGTACATATGGAGAGGTGATTTTCTGTCAGTGCTTTTACATTTACAATACCTGATCCACAGATCCATCCATCCATCCATCCATTTATCTTCTGAAGTTCAGTGCTTTAGCTTCGTGGTGCTGTATTGGCCAAAAACATACATACAATTTCCAAGTATATTAATTACAGGATATTTCAAAGGTTAAAATAGTTGGCACCATGATAACTTTCAAGAGTTGTAGACTACTGGCCAGCTGCATCTAAACATGATCTCCAGCTTGTTGCATTAACCTTAATTTCTCCCTTTAACCTTGTTTCTCATGTAAATGTAGTCGGTGACTCAATAACATTGCACCTGCTACCACATCAATCTTTTCACCAGCTACACCCATCGGATTTCGGGAACACATATTTTGCCACCTCCCCCGCTCGGTCACTATTCACTCTGTGCCCTCTGTCATGAGCCATACCACTTTCTTGCCGTCTCTCTCTCTCCCTCTCTCTCTCACTCTCTCTCTCCATCTCAAATGACATGCTGTGCCAAGTGTAAGTGATTCAGCTGACTCACAAGCAGTGTGGGTTGCCAACTACCACCCTTCTCACTCCACATACTCAAATACAGAGGTAGAATACAGAACAAGGCAGAGAAAAAGACTGATGAAAAAGAGAGCTGAAATATGCCAAGTACAAATACATATAGATTCCTATTTTAGACCAACAATCACTCAATATGAAACAAGTCAAAGGATTTATATAAATATACAATATGCTTGAGAACTTGCCCAAAGTTGTTCCTTTTTATCTCTCTATGCATCTGTTTTTCTACTGAAACTGCAGTCTGGCAGAAGTGGATACAAATTAATAATTTGCTCCCCGGAGAGCACCAGACTGAGTCACTCCTTCAATTACAACTGGTAAAGTAAACACAGGAGCACACATAAAGGTATGCAGAGAGCTCCCCTGGGGTAAACCACCGCCCCCTTTTCCACAAATACACATACGTATGGGGTATCGCACACAAAAACGAATGCACACAACCTACCCCTGCACTCATTCCATATTAGATAGACTCGCTTCTGTTAGTGAGAAACAGTGTCACCTTACGAGTTTTCACCGCCTGTATAACAGCAATTAAAGCTGTTTTGTTGAGAAAAACTTTTTTCCCGTTTTTTTTTATTTGCATGAAAGGTGATCCTCTTTTTAATGGCTCAGCTAGTTCTATCGAAGCGTGTTTTTCAGGGTGTAAATAGTGGTTATAATGGCCGTAGTGAGACATATAATATGCAGTCTTATGATGAATACCTACCAGCGGAAATGAATGGTGTGCACGCTGTATTTAGCTAATGCCCTAGTATCAAGTACAGATCGAGCTATGGGACACTGGTCGCTAGGCCTCATTAGCTCCAAGGGACAAAGTTGTCAGCCTAACAACACACACACACACACACACACACACACACACACATACACTCCACGTGACATCACACGTGCACATGTGAGAGTGATACTGAAGGTGGACATTAATCATCTCTATTGTGCAGAAGCGGTCATTTAGTCTGAGGTGACCCAAGGTTATCTGTGCTGTGGTAGGCCAACTTCAGCATCACACCTTAACACACATACACTCACACACACACACCATCATCATCGTCGTCTTGTCCCACTGTTACAGCAGTCTGTAGTTAAAGGTCTAAAATACCTAAAGCAATCGAACTGAAGATGAATTATTTTTAAAGATTAAATTCAGTAGTAAAATTCTGGATGTCTGAATGTTTAACATTTGACATGTATCTCTATGAATTTCATCATATTTGATTTTTTAATATTTATTACTCATTTATAGTCAAGGGCAGGAAAAGACAGAATAATGTAGTTAGAAGGAAAGTGGAATGCCATTTTAATCTCATACTTTTCAGATGTTTTCATACTGTGTATGCAGATAAGACCACAAATTGCAAACTCCATGCACTTAACTATCCAGCTCAGCAAGACAACCTACAAACTGGAAGCTTACCATCACACCCATACTGGCCCTAAATTTCACCACCCCTGATCCACCCAAACCTCTACCACTCCCCAGCCCCAAACACCCACCCCACCCTCTCAGTTTATAATCAGAGTTGCCGAGCTAAGCAGAGTGAAAGCACAGGAAAGACAGTGGGGGCCAGTGCTCGACCCCCATTCAGCGCAGTCGGAGGGCCGGCCCGGGCCCCGAAAGCTCAGATTACATCCCACATAATGAGAGGCCTGGCTCAGCAGGCTCTGCCTCTCTCTCTCTCTCGTCCTCGTCTCTCCTTCTCTCTCGGGACGGTGCCCGCGGCGCGGCGCGCCTCTCTCTCTCTTGCTCTCTCTCTCTTTCACACACACACACACACACACACACATATACAGACAGACCCACTGCAGCATTATTGCTGAAGTCCTGTTCTGTTCTGTTCTTCTCTCTGGTTACTACACTGACAATTGCCAGCACAGCTGCTTTACATGTCCCTGTATGGCCAAGGGAAATAGACACACAAACCTGGTGTGTGTGGCTATGTCCATACCAGTGTGAACTGCAAACTGCATCTTTTGTTTTAATTTTTGCAGTCAATCCACACTAAGCCAGCATTTTCCTCTTGTGAAGAACAAATATTTTTCTTCCAGTTGCTTATTTATTATTTGCTCAGAATACAAGTTGATTTTTGACATATTCTTAATTTTCAGGCATCTATCAGAATCAGAATCAGAAATACCTTAATAATCCCAGGGGGAAATTACTTTGAGTGTAAAATGGTGATTTGATCAAGTTACTGTGTTTCTTGGTTAGCAGGTAGAGTTCACGTCAATACATTGATATTTATAGAGAAACCAAACGATATACCAAGAGAAGTAAGCTTGTCAAAACAGCCTACTGCACTCCATACCCATAGGTGGCTGTAATGTGCCATTTTCTTCTTCTCCACCACAATTAAAACGAAAAAGGAACATTATTTGATTGCTTTGGTAATTAAACAAATATTTATTTGGAAATCTTAGTATGAATAGAGTCATTGATGTGTAATCTGCAAATAAATTGGAAACCCCCTTTGCCTTTCCAAGTGGTGTTATTGTTTGTTTTTGCCGCTGTTGCGAAGACCAGATTGCTGTTTTTCAGTTTTTCACAGAGCGTAGCTCAACACCATTTTGGAGATAAGAGAGAATAAAGAAGCGTGTTCACTGAAGAGGTCAATTGAAATTGTTACAATTTTAGGAAACAGGCGAAAGCTATTGTAATGATGATCATTGCATAGTAATATCATAGTCGTTATTGATTTGTAGGGGTTGGCGTCGGGGTGAGGGGGCGTTGTAACGTTAAGGTAAACATTAGGAGAAGAAGCTTGAGTTTGTTCAGTCTATGTATAAGTTTTGTAATTTGAGCCTTCATTTTCCTCGAACATATCATACCTGGTGGCAGACAGGTGTCATTGTGAGCCATTGGAGCCATCACGATGTCACCCATAAGTTTCCGAAGAGCCACTGGGAAGCTCAAAGTGTGGTGGCTCTCGCTGTCGACATCTTGCCAGTAGTCAGTAGGATTCATTCTCTGAGAACAATGAATGCTTGATCAAATTTATTTAACAGACTCCAAATTAGGCAGCGCCCCATGCTTATTAGTTCAGTTTGTTATATCTCTCTCTATATATATGTGTATATGTATATATTTATATATCTCATGAGTTTACTATTGTGACACAATAAAACGCAATGGTAGAACAAAATGTGGTGTGAATTGAGCTACAGTGAAAGTTTGTCCCCTTTGAGCCCCAGTGGCGAGGTCCTTACAAAACCTTATTGAAACATGGTCTTTTCTGGAAGCTCTGTGTGTTGAGCGCTGTGACAAACTATGGCTTCTTCGCAAAAGACAAACACACACACACACACACACAGATCTATTCAGCAAACAACTCACAGCCTACTCACTCACATGCCGTGTGGGCCGGCATTGTGTTTATTGCTCCGTGCTTTCACAGCACCAAGGCCATTAGCATTGTGAAAAGGCTCGACTGGGGCACAGCAAGCTTGTGTGTGTGTCTTGGTGTCTCTGTGCATCGGTGTATGTGCCTATATGTGCCGAGGGGCATGAGCTTCTGTTTGTAAATAGAACAATATTACATCTCAGTGGATGTGTTTTTTTTCCAAGTGTCCACCTCTATGTGCCTTCCCTCAGGAGTATGTGTGTGTTTGTGCGTATGTGTCTGTGTAATAAAAGCAGTGAGTGAGGTCACAGACTTTCGCTACAAAGGCTCCCAGCCCAAGGTCTACTAGAGTACAAGCAGCCTTTGTAAAGGCCATGTGTGGAGTGCTCTGTGCTGCATTACAATGGATCTGAGAGAGAGAGAGAAAGAGAGACACAGGGAGAAAGGAAGAGAGAGAGAGAACGTCTCTAACAACTTGTATTGATTAGCAGGAAAGAGTTCCACCTAACGCCCCATCTGCTGTTACTGCTGCCAAAAGGGAAACAACAGCACCTTAAAGATCAAGATCTACCCTTTCTGTCTTTTGGAAAATTGTTTTTCTTTACATAATGTGACATGCATACCACAGTTGTGTTGCCCCAGGGTTGTTATGTATTTTGATGTCTGCATAATCTGGCTCTCATCATTTTGTTACACGTGTGTAATAGATGGATAGACTTACGCCAACTGTGTGAATGCAAATAGTGCAGTAAGTCCAATTAGATTCAAGGGATTCACCGGACTGTGCATGACAATAAAGCCTGGTTGGTGTAAGTATGCTGAGAAGGTGGGGTGAAGGTGGCAGGTGCACAAGAATATTACCTCCGGGTTGAAGGACATAGTGTGTGTGCACGCGTATGTATTTCAGAGATTAATGTCCAACATGTGAGGGGCAGGGTAGGGAAGAGACCTAATATATTTGAGGTTGTGTGTGATTGATGTTATTTTGTGTGTATGTGTGTGTGTGTGTGTGAGTGTGTGTGTGTGTGTGTGTTGTCCCATCTTCAAGTATGTATGTGCATATGTGTTTTCCCTATTACATAACAAGTATCCTATGAATACGGTGTAGTGTTAAGGGTTAGGCACCCCTATCTCTGTAACTTTAAAGGGCAGTCTGATAGACAGACTGACTCACCAACCCAATAATACACTGTGCACCTGTCACTATGGGCCTTACACACTAATGGCTGGGAAAAGAAGTAACTAATATAATCCCACTGTGGTGAAAGTCAACAAATTAGAATACGTTAGGTTGTTAAAATATGCGTATTAACCCACAAACATAGGTGTGCACGTGAGAGCTTGCAATGTTTTTCATTCATACACTAAAAAATACATCCTCATAGTTTTCAGCTCTTCATCAAAAACGTCAAGAACAAAGTAAATACTCATGGTTACATTAAGGTATTACAAAAGCTTTTAGCTGAAATATTTATTAATAAATCTTAAGAACTTAATACTGTATATGTATATTGTAAGGCATATAAAGCTTTACTGTGCTCAGAGATAACAGCATTCTCTGCTATTAGGAAATGTGTCTTATCGTGGTTTGTCAGGTTGTAAAGAAAAGAATATTTGTTCCTAATCATTCTATATGGGCAATTCTCCTTTCTTCTCCTCTCTTTCAGCTACCAAGTTGAAGGTAAACAGCAAAGCTGCTGCAACAAGCTCAATGTCCCTAGGCAATATCCTGAGCAGATGAGCCTTCAAGGGGGATAATCGTAGACCCTGCATGTGTGCACATATATGTGTTTGTGCTTGTTTGCGTGCGTGTGTATTTGTTTGACACAGTGAGAAGTGGAAGCTCTGGCAGATGACAGCACATGCCATCTGCTTCTGCACGCGTGTTATAAAGTGTTATAAAAACACAAAATCACAAAGACAATATATAGTTAAATGTAAACACATGTAACAATAATGCATTGTTACCTTCTGTTTGTTCCTCATTCCTTTCTTCTTTCTTCTTACTGCCTCCCCACAATTCCTCCAAACAAACACCCCCGGTTGATTGAATGCCATCGTTTCTGCACATCAATGTTGACTGGAACTGGAGGTTGAAACTAATGGATGTTCTGGAAGACAATTTAGGCTCTGAACAGACATTAGAAAAGATATTAGAACTGACAAACGCCATATGGGAGAATGGCTCATGCACCAAGGACAAAATCATATTACCTGGCAACTGTACACATCGGAGGATACAAGTACACACAACTCATTTTGAAAGCATGGAAGTCAAATGTGGAATGTCATTTTATATAAGGTAATGAGATGCTGTATCTGACTATAAATGTAATAAATGTTAGGTGGGATTAGCAAACCTAGTGATGGGATTATAATAGATCATTTAGTTTCACAGTTTCATGGTAATTTATATATAGTTATCAACTAGACTCATGCAAACCAGTAAGCCTGGTTGTTGTTTGTATTGGCTTGAATGATAATGCAGTATATGAATAGGGAGCATAAATGAGCCTTTTTTAATTCACTGGTAATAGCAGAGAAAGAGAGCGGTGTTTAAACATTGACTGAGAGGCATCACATCACCACAAATACACAGTATTCATGCACTCATGTTACTGTATGCAGCAATGGACAGCTTGACAGGTTAAAAGAAAAGAAATGACAGGATGCCCAATTTTGCCATCTGTCATTGCCCATAACTGCTGCAAGCTTTCTCATCATTTTATGAATGAATCCACAAACTCTTTTTATGCCACTCAAACTGGAGCTACAGTTATCATGGCAACAGGTCTGGTGTAGTGATGTCCTCGGGCAAACTTTCGATGTGATCCCACTCTGGCCTGCTGCGGTCTATTCAAGCAGCCCATCAATGGTCACTTGGCAGATGCCATCCACTTTGGGGGATCATTAGGAACTGTCAGCTACTCCTTCGCTCATCCTTCATCGGTACAAAACTACACTTCATTTGTCTTACCTTATTATTTTATTCCAATCTGTTTTTCTTCTCTTTTTCACTCTTTGTATTTTTTTATGTGGCCTCCTTGTACTGTTTTTATGTACTGTTTTTATCAGGATTTGCTCACTGTCAATTTTTCCCTCTTACCCAACGCAGACACTCACACACTCACTCACTCTGAGCTTGTGTCTTTTCTCACAGCTGCAGGACGCAATAAGGTCGGAGGTCAGGTGTCATGTGATTTGGCTGTTTAATACACACTGACATGCTGCCTAAGCTGCTCAGGATGAAAGCATGACGTTGTGGGATCTGCTACAAATCACACACACATACACAAACACACAAGCCTTGATTAGACGTGAGCTGCACGTGAGGATTTCGTCTGTAGCCAGCTTAAAGACATGTGCCTTGCGGCCAAGACACATTTAAGTAAACACACATATGCACACACCCACAGGCACTCCTGCCTCACAAAGGCCCATCTGTGGAAAACATCATTTATCTTGCTTTTTACCTGTTGATTACTAATCATCACCTTTATAAACAAATCTGAAAGAACAAATTATTCACCCGTGTAGCCCAGCTTCCCTTCCACACAACGGTTTTAATGTTCAAACAAGTTCCCTGCTCTCTTTCCGTGAGAAATGTTTTTCGACTCATATGGTAATACAGCAGAGGGAAAACAAGTTTATGGCTTTCCTGCCATTCAAACACAGAGGGAGCCTTTCCATAAAAATGATAAAAGCATTGATTAATATTCATACTCTCTCACGGCACAGAGAGGCACAAACCATGGAGAAAGGAACCTGACTGCAATCCAAAAATACACTGCAACTTTTCTCTCGTTCTCTGTCACTGACAGGCCCAGGCATTTCCTTCCATTTCAAGTAGTGAACACTTATGTAATGCTTCTCTTGAAATAAGGTCAGACACCTGAGCTTTATAATATGCATTACAGTGTGTAAAAGTGTGTGCTTTTTCCATGTAGCTCAATATTCTCTGTAAACTGTAGCTCATTGTAGCATAAAAACACTGCCCGGACTCGTTTAAGAGGTGCTGGAAGCAAAGGTCATGGCATGATCAACAATCCTTCACTGACAGATGATGTTAGTTAAAAATCTGTAACTGATTATAAATGGATTATGAACTATATAGGCTACAATGTCATAGACTGTTTTGTGGAATAGTGTTTAGGAGACGATGACTTACCAAGGAAACTATCTGACATGCATATTTCTCAACTACCCCAATGCCTTCTGTGCTAAATTAGGGTCTCAGTAAGTGACTTATTATATAAGGGCCAACATTACTCAGATGCTACAAAGGTCGAGATAGTAATTAACAGGGATAGGTGCAGGATAATTACGCTCGTACCTACTACTTCACAGAGTTTTGGGTTAACATTTAAGTTGATTTTGAAAGCATTAAAAATAAAAAATAAAATAATTTAAAATATCTAGGCATGGATCCATTTTTATTTCTTTTTTTGGTTTGGGTAGGTTCCTAATTTGGTGAATTAAAAATATCTCATCGTCACATTGATAATTGATAATTGATTGCATTTGCAATGTTTCTTTCCCGTCTCCTATAGCCTAGGAAACACAGGTTAATCCTTTATTAAGGAAAGAAATGATATCGTCCCCAAAATCCTTTGCTATAGCAGCAGAAAACTTTTAATGGGGGCAATCTTTGACCAATTCATTATTTTCCATATTGCAAATTTATAAAGACTGTGAGTTGATAATAATGCATATTTTTTTTGTGTAAAATGTGTACATTCAAACCCCTCCCTTATTAACAGCAATACAGACAGCAACTTTAGAAATAGCAGCAGCATGTTACTCAGTGAAGAAAAGCATCCGCACACTCAAATTTGTGCAAATATCTTAAGCGTCCAGATGCTTTTCTTCATCGAGTTTTAGAGTCCATTACCGTTGTTTCTTTCTCTATTTTTTAACAGCAGCTTGTCTGTATAAGGTATGACTGCATTGCCAGATTTAAAAATATGTATTATTATTATTATTATTATTATTATTGTTATTATTATATATATAATAACAAGGTATCAAATTACAATGTGAAACCAATGTTACAATCTCAAAGGTGTCCCTCATAGAGATGTACCTACAGAGAATTATTACTTAAGTCCCTTTGTTTCAGCTGTCCGGCCCACAACCTTACTGCCATGGCTCACTCTCACTGCTCTCATAGCATCGTTTTTTGGCCACAGCTGGTAGCTGCTTTCAGAGAAAAAGCTCGAAAAAGCTCACTGCACACCACCTTCCCAGCACCAAACAGCAGACACACACAGTTAGTGACTAGCTGGTGAATTTATTAAAGGAAATCAGTGAGGAATATTTTACTCTCACCCTTTAAAAAAAATAAATGCTCCTTATGTTTGGCACATTCAGTATCATTGCTCCTAAGTCTAAATGGTCCTGCCTGTGTTTGTCTCTGTAAAGAAGAATGTGAAACTGACCTTAGAGAAACAACTCAGACATCAAACAAACTAACTTTCTCTGCCTTCAACTCATTATCATCGACAGTAGTCTAGCACTCCCTCCAGTGTTTGCAGGGCTTTATAACATTTCAGCACAGACTTGCATCCATTGGCCCCTCAGGTGCCACAGCAACGGGGGCCATGAAGTCATTGTGGCTGTAAGCAGAGCGCTGTTTACAATGACTGTACAGCCATGTGGCCTGTGTCAATGAGGAAAGGTCTGGTATATTTTCTACATGAACAAAAACAGGCTGGTTTCTGGTCTGAATTTCACTTGTGCGCATGAGTTCTGAAATGTAATGGGTGATATTTTTATTTCCATGTATATTTGGGTTACTATGAGGTGATAATACTGTGTGTATCACACAGCAACAGACAAGCAGTATAGCAAACACTTGGTTCACAACAAACCTGTTACCTGTTTATACATCATCTAGTGTTGGGACTATGTAACATTACTATGTAAAAACATGACTTTTGTTTTCATTTCTAATTGGAGAATATTGACAGTAATGTCATTATATTAAACTTTAACTTCATCTTTATAGCAAACTTTGTAACCAATAATGCAGTGAACATATCATTCGATATCATATCATATGATTATATTCATGCTTTTTTATTTTTAGTCTTTATTTAAATCATTCATAAACTAAAAATTTTGTCCCGTACATGTGAATGTAAAAAGAAAAGAACAAAACAAATTGCCAATAATTGAATCATTACATTACATAAATAAATATTACACAAGGATAATGCAGGGGAGCTGTATTCAGTGAACAAGAACAAAAACATTTCAATCAATTATAAGTTTTATATGACCAAAATATGCACACAACCCTTGTTATCAAAGTACTTAAAATTCAGTAACATATGGATAATTATGTAATAACCATGCAATTTGTCCTTTCGTTATAACCCCTGAGTTAAGAAATGAGGGAAAGTGTAACAATAAACAAATGGATGTGGGATGTAGATTTGGATGATTGGAAGAGCATCTAAATACTTGGGACACTGACAAGAAGCTTATTCATCCATGTGATGTAGGCTGAAAAAGAAAATATTTTTAAATTCTCGGCACACTTAGTAGTAGATCCGAACAGTCCTGACATGGTTCGCTGTGTAAAACATTCAGCCTAAATCTGTAAAACCAAAACTGATAACACAGCTCAGTTGTAAGGTCATGAGTATTTACTACTTCTGGGTCACTGAAGAATATTTTCACTGAGCCTAATTACTGCAAGACTTTGGGCTCCCCTGCTGTGTGTGAATGCTGTATGTGTGACTGTAGGCATGTGTGCCTGTAGGCATGTGTGCGTGTGTGTAGTGGGTTTTTCTTTTACACACTGTTGTTAAAAATTAGGACAAGATTCGGCGGCATGCTTGGCGTGCACAAACGACAGGCATACACACGTAGGTATGTGTGTGTCCCAAGTTCCCAGGAGCATTGCTGGGCTCTGCTGCCATTTGTTGCAGTGGCCACAGTCAGAACTGCAGATGCCCTGTGGGACCAACAACAGCGTTTTGCAATAAAAATAAATTGCAGTCTGTGCATAAATTTCATCAGTCATTTACACATTACACAACTTTCATTTTGTGTTGATTCTGGCAGCCCCTGTGGACAAAAACCGAAGTGTCTCTACCACCTTGTTTCATTGATTTCAAGGGGAATCCAACCTGATGGCAGGTATTAAAGGTCCAGTGTGCAACACTTAGAAGGATCTGTGGCAGAAATGGAAGAAAATATTCATATGTTTTCATTACACTCAATATAGGAATCATTCCAAACATTTTTATTACCTTAGAATGAGCCGTTTGCATGTACAGATGCTGCAGGTCGCCATTCTATGGTGTCCGCCATGTTGAACTTCCATGTTTCTACAGTAAAGGAACAAACCAAACGCTGGCTGTAGATATGGACTTTCACGTTTTTTGCGAGTTTCTTAGTTCCTCCTACACACTTGCATGATGAGCCTGTTCTCATTCCTAGGGTCATTACACACTGGTCCTTTAAGAATAACTATAGAAATATCCAGTCTTGTCACTGATGACCTTGTGTGCCTATGTAAGTTATATAGAAGCATTAGTATTAAATTGAGACTTTCATAATCAGTTAAAAACTCCTTGTTGTAGGTTTTATTATTACTTTTAAACCTTCATATCCACGTGTTATCTATAGCTGCCACAGGTCACCTTCTGTGGAGGCCAGCACATTGAACCGCCATGTTTTTTACAGTAGCCCAGAACGGACAAACCAAAAACTGGTTTTTCGCTGTTCACAGCCACAGTCCCTCACGCTTGGAAGGGCAGGTTGGAACGAGTAAGTAGCAATCCGCAACTACACTGCTAGATGCCACTATAATCTGCACACTGGTCTTTTAACATGTGTAGGAAAACAATATGAGATGTTGTAGTTTAACAAGCAGCCAGCCCACAGTTTGGTCCCAGTGACTGTGTGAAGCCCGGTCCTCACAGTGGAAGATGGGGCTCTTAAATGTCCAACTCTGAACTGAACCATGTGAGCATATGGCATTGACAATGGAATAGGAAGGCAGCTAAAAAAGACTATTAAAGCTACTCAGGGGTTTTTCTCCTTTAGGTGGCAGCTAACTCCCTCCCCACACCTTCAGCCCCTGCACCATACTAGGACATACTGGGCCACTCTGTCCACTGACACCAAACTGAAATCAACCCTCCATCAAACTTAGACGGTAAAGGAGTTGATACCCAAATTGTTACTGGCATTACTGTAATATAAATTTCACATTCTAATGCCACACATTACTGTAACATGTTATAAAATAATGTGTTACTGCCCAACATTGGTAATGGCGTATTGTGGGCGTGCTTGTTGTGTGCACTAATATACATCACAAGCCTAGTAATGTAATGAGAGGGTCATTATGAGCTCATTTGTAAAAAACTTAAACAGCAAAACATTTGAGGTGATGAAGGTCATCTCTGTCTCTGTCATATTGTCCTTTGTCTGATAACATCATCCCTTTCGTAGAAGTGCCAGTATCACTAATAGCTCCTGTGTCCTTCCCTTTATCCCCCAGAGGATTCCATTTTTTTATATACAGGTAATTCAGAACAGTCACACATACAATAGACTGATATTTCTTGTTTCAGCTGATCACTGCTGCTGTTCTGCTGGGTCACACTAGGACAATGGTTCTTGTCCTAAAACAGAAACAATGTGAAATCCCTGAGTAACTCTCTGTGATGTTGGTTTGGGATTAGAACATTTTGTCCCAAGTATCTCTTTATCCCCACCCCTCCCTTTCTCTGTCTTTGTTTTTTTTTTTTTTTTTGGCCACTCCCCACCCCTGTCTCTCTTGCGGTGTCACATCTGTTTGTATTTTCTATTTTCTGTGTCTCTCTATCATTCCCATTTATGAAGAAGCCTTGACTGTAATTGAAACTAACACAGATTTTTGCCTCTTTTTCAGTCTCATAGTGTTCACTTTTGCAATTGCAGGCTAAACAGACAATTCTGTATATCTGCATTATCTTTGAATTTCTGTCCAAATTCCAACTCGTTTGTCCATACAGAGGAAAGAGACAGCCGATGTGTGTGTGTGCGCAGAATACATTTGTGTGTGCATGTATCGGGAAGTGTGTGTATGCCATGAATCAAAACCAGGCTGGTGGTGTGACATCTCATTAAAGAGACAGTCTGCCTGCATACATTGACAGCAAATCAAATTTTTACAAACTGAAAGCCTCAGGCATAGTTTTGGGGAAAGGGGTACTTTCAGTGCATTGTTTTATTCAATGCCTACAGGTCCCTGTGTGTTTGTGTGTGTGAATGTGGAAGCATGTGCCACGGTGGATGTTGGCTAGCTGCCAGTGGCTGACCATTTTTTACAATCTTCGATGCACACACACTCAAGGTGCGTTTTTGGATTTTTTTAAATAATGAAGGCTTATTTTTGTGACAGTTTGGTAGTGGTTTCTTTCCTTCTATTATTTGTTGCTGGTTTTCAATGGTTTAAAATCCATTAATTTTTACATGTCAGCATATATGTGTTTAGTTGCATGTTTTGCCATGTTCAATTACATGTTCAAACCACTCAAGTGGTGTTTACTGTACTTGCCTCTCTATATTTGATAATTAGAGGGCTCAGGTTTGTTCAGTGTATCATGCGAGGCTGTAATCTAACAGAGAAAATTACTATTCCTCTTCAATAACACGGTTATTATTCACGCTAAAGACAGAGCATGGAGAATGTGATATGTGAATCTCCTGCATGGTTGTAATGTAGCTGTCGCCTGATTACTGAAAGAAAAAAACAGATTGAAACAGTTGGTGGCTTAAAGCAGCTTTCATTTCACTCCGGTGGTATTTTCAATTTCCAAACAACAAAACCATATTGTCTACAAAAAATATAAAATACTTTTCAGTTGTACATCAGAGGCTGCAGTGGTTCTTGTGAATATATTACATATGATTCATTCCTGATGTGATGTCATATATCAAAGTTCAGTCTTGGTGCTAAAGATCCAATGATGACAATATAAATAATTTCTATTTATAATAAAATAAATATAAATATAGCTGGCATTTAATGCAATTAGCAGATTCTCTATATGCACTAAGAGCTAGAGTCTGCAGTAATATCTACAAGTAATACAAGTACAACAGAGAGATGTGAGAGGAAACTGTCCTAGTTTTCCCCCTACATTGAGCAAGTACTATTTTTAGAAAGCAAAAAGATAAGGGGGGAAAAGAATCCCCTAGAGTCGACAGCAGCAGTTTTATGTTCTGGACAATTTACACCCTCCTTATGCTACGATGACCTTTCTGCTTTCATCGTTCACTCATCCCAGCCCCCTTCATACCCTCTGCTCCTCCATGTCCTCCCTCTGTCCTCTTCTCCTTCTTCCTCTCTCCTTACCTTCCTTGATTCCCCTCTCTTCTATCCCCCATGCACTTTTATCTGTTACTTCTTTCCTATATTCAGTTTTCTTTTTGTATTATGTCTAATCTTCCGTCCTCCACACTCCATCCTCCCATTTCTCTCTTTGTCAGCACACACTGTCATATTGTTAAGCAGGCATTGTCAGGCATTTAGAAATGTGCAGTCTATGTTTTTTTAACCATCTAATACCAAAAACTGTCATGCGTCATTTGTATGCTCCAACACAAAATGACCTTTGTGTGACTGTAAAAAATACCACTCCTATGCTCCTCACCTAGTGTCAGCATACATTATTATATATTATAGGCTACATTGCACACATGCACTCATTGTGTTTGTTGTGCACATGCATGCATGAATTTATCAACTCTGTGAATGTAGTGTGCTGGTCTTCCACATTTTATCTTGGTAATTTATGACTTTCTGTCTTTCTGTCCCTCTTCTCTATCCCTTCCCATCTGGCAATGTTTTAGTCTAACCCAACACACAGACCAGCTGTGCCCTGGAGAGCTGTTATTGACACTGTGTGCGTGCATATGTGTCTGTGTGTTGCACACATCAAGTACCAGCATACATCCAGTGCATTGGGCACAATCTACCAGGCCATCTGGCTTGTGGAGGCATTCATTGGGCAAGTGACACTGTGTGTGTGTGGGTAATAGACAGGAAATGACAATAAAATCTGCTTTTAAGCTGAGATGTAACTGTGAAACGACAACTGTTTACCAAATAAAGTTTCCCTCATAACTTCTTATTGTGTATCTTTACATAATAAATATTATGTGGCAGAGGACATTAAAAAAGTCTGCTTTACTTCAAAATCTTCCTTACACAACCATATTTCAAGATGATGTTGCTCATGTTTTAAAGATTCCTGAAACAAGTGAAATGACTTTAAAAGGAAGTGAAGTTTTCTCATTGTATGTACAGCATTTTGGCTTTAAATGTATTGAATATTATATATATATTATATATTGATGTACAATAAATATTATATCAATTGCTGATGAATGAAAACTTTGAACACAGGTATATGATACATATCAAACAGATGAGCAACAGTTTAGGCCAGTTAACAGTAATCTTACTCTAGTCACTGTATTTTGCTGCCACCCAGTGGACAACAGGATTAATTGCAATAAAAACAAAAAACAGTAATTTAGTTCTCCTAAAAAATGTTCAAACTGGAAATTAGTTCATTAGAATTATGGGTAGAAAATGTTTGTTTGACACATATACATATCGTGCAGCCACTGTGGAAAACAATAACAGGTCAGTTGTCCAAATGAAAGCAAGAGGGAATGTAAGATGTGATTATGTGTCTAAGGGCAGGGTGGGTGCATATGTCACATGTGAATGACTGTGTGAGTGAATGTGTGTTTATAGTTTACCTCACAGTGTGCACACATCAGCTCACCATGATTAACCACCTGCACATAAAGTGGGTCAAGCTCTGTTCCATTCTCTCCCTCCCAATTTTTCTATTTATCTGTATCTTCAGCTTTTTTCTATCTTAACATATTTCTCCATCTTTATAACCATGCATGTCGACCAATATACCTTTAGACCCAGCATTGCCAGGAAGAAGAATATTTCACAGTGCACCTATGTCTGACAAGTTGGGACTGTTTCACAGTAGACTGCATGTGGAGTGATTCACCACAGTGGACTGATACTGAAAATTATTCTTTGATCTTTGGTGTATCACAGCTTAGAAGGAATAATTTGACTGAGAAACCATGTAAAATTAAAGGGAAACTTCATCAGTTTTGCACATCAAAGTCTGTTTACGGAGCTTGGGGAGTAGACTACTGCATATTTGAAAAACCAGTGTAAAGCCTTCTGTGGCTCCTGCAGAGTCAGAGACAGGTGAGATGTAGCCCGCTCCTTATCTCTGCTTGAGGCTAACAGCTTGGGAGGCTACATTTAGCCGCTACTAGCGATAACTCAAAAACTCTGTTGTATTGGCATTAGCAAACACAATCAAGGGTGTTATCAATCCTTTTTTTTCATGTATCAGTTAATCTTAAAGAATGTCGACCATCTCCTCTGAACACAATTCTTCACTCATAACTGTGTCACTGGAGGCATTGTGCCCCCCCACCCTTTGTGCTGCGGCTGTCTGGCTTATTGATTATGGTCTGTCTGGCAGGTGCCTGGCTGGTGGTTCTAAGTGAACTTGATACTGGAAATCGCAGCAGCCGGCTGTGATGTTGTAGGGCATCAAGGGGACCGTTGTGGGGAGCTGAGTCTGGAGCTCAAGCCAGGTCACTTACACACGTTGTCAAACAGGTTTCTAATGAAAGTGGCCTTTTTCCTTGGTGGCCTCTTTTTATTAGCAGGGTCACGAGGTCGCCGCCCAAGGCTGGCTGGTCTGTTGGACTGAGAGGGCCAGAGAGTTGAGGAAGGGGTTAGATGAAGGGGCTATAAGGGCAGAGGGGGGAAGGGGGAAAACATTCAGTGGCTAGTTGGCTCTTATGTTTTGTTTCCTGTGATGCCCAGCTGTTCCTGGTAGGACTAACTTTTTGTCTTAATGATCCCGCAGCTCCACCTGACAACTGACAATGTAACGTTTGCACCACTGCGATACTCATTCGTGTTTTATTTTTTAAGAGGATCTTATCTAACACATCAGTTTTTAGACAGCAAGCTCCAGTATTGAAAAGCTAGAAATTTACAGATATGATTTGTGTTAATGAAGGATTATTTAAAGCATCAAGCTCTATCCACCTTAAGTTTCAATTTCAGGGGTTACATTCCACTAATTTCTACCTTCACTTGTTACTCTCTTCAAACTCTTCTCTCTGTTCTCTATTATGGCCCCTTAAACACAGATGTGGGCCAATGTGAGCGAGTGAAAGGAAAGAGAATCCGCCAACATCCCTCTTCCTCCTCCTTCTTCCTTGCACCCCGCCTCTGCACATGAAAAGGGGCCGCCAGTGGT
>NW_023339696.1:9669253-9677974 GCF_004916995.1 Morone saxatilis | reverse complement strand
ACTTTATTTTATTTTTTATTTTATTTTTTTTGGACGCCCCCCCCCCACCCCGAGGACATTTAATGAGCAACCTCGGCTGATTTCGTGGATTTAAACAAAGTGTTACTACTCTTCTCACGTGGATTCACGCTGGTTGAAAGATTTAATTGCTTCATTCAGAACAGGGAAGTCCTTTCGTTCAAATTACACACACACACACACTCACACACAGAGACAGAGGTTATTTCAGTTTTTCTCCCATTGAAACTTCATAGTAAACGCACAATATATATATATATACTTGAAGGAAACCTTATTTCCACAGAGCACGCCTAACACAACCTACTTTGGTAAACTGCAAAAATCCAGTGAATCTTTCAGATCTTTGTGACTAGTATGTTTTAACTTATTTTGTACAATAAAGCTTTGAAATTTTCTTAGCCTAAATATTATTCCCAAAAGCAAGACATTCCTGTGTGCATACTATTCTGAGTGCCCTTATAAATCTCTCCTGACATCTGTGTAAACAGTGTACATTTTCAGAGGCTCTTTCGTGCCATTTGAAACTCTAATATGAACGATCATTTGTTCCTGCATGGCATCGAATTGATATTGGATGTTTCTCATCGGAAATAATCAAATCCAGAATATTTAGGAGTATAATTGTTTATTTTTCTTCATATGATTTTTTACGCCATTATTTATTTGTTTAAAAAAACGTGTACATTTTCGTATAGCACACATACAATTTTAATTAAAAGTATTCGTTCAACTTTTATTAATCTAAAATATGTTTGAACTCTTGTGCATTATTAGCATGGCTTTATGCAAAAGTTTTAGTCTTAGTTAACATGGGAATCTTTAGAGTTTTTCATTTACACCGAGCTAACCGAGGGGGGCTTTCACGTCACGTTTCAAGACAGATATTTCTTGTTTTGTACCGTCATTGTCTTCGGACAAAAAAAAAAGCCCAGAAGCTCTCCCAGTATACGAGGAGGTCTTCTTTTCTGAAGTCTTTACGATGAGAGAGTTGAAAAGGTATTTCAACCGAAGGTCGACAAAGCAGCAGTGGCAGGTTCATCCAGGGGACACATTTCAGCCGCAAGGACTGACCCCAACACCCCCTGACCCGCCGGACAGGCAGCATTTTCTCTCCCAGGCTCTGTTCGCTTTGGTTTGGAGCGCTTTTCCACACTTAAAAAAAGCCAAAGCATTCAAAGCAAGAGTCAGTGCGTGAATTCCATAGTTTTACACGTGTTTTAACAGTATTTATATCAGGCGAAGCCCCCAAAAGGTTCTGATTTGTGCATTTGTCTCCTCATGTCAATATGCAATCTTTTTTGTTTTATTTTTGTACATGCTTTTTACCTTGTATTGTGCATTGAGATTGCGAGAAGTATATTGGAAAAAATAAAGATTTCTACTGATTATGCATTTACATGATTGCTATGGGCACTTTGTCCGAATATTTTTATTTTCTCCACTCCACTTATTGTGAGGAAATGTTTTCCCGGGCCCACTGAGGTATTTTATAATTTCTCTTATGGTTCATAACTTTCTTTTATTTATTTCTTTTTAATTTGGTTATTTAGTGTCAGTCGGTTTGCTCCATTTACAAAAGGATAACTTTTGGTGGGAAAAAGAGTTTTTCTTGAGTGGCAACAAGCACGTGGAGCCATATGGACCCAAAGCCCCCTTTTACAAAACATCCACAAATGCACCAAATGTGCGCTGCATTTGTAAATCCAGCCTCTTCTTCTGTCAAGCATGACATTTACGAGCAAAAATATATCAGTGGTCTACGATAAGTGTAGCATTTCTTTAAAAAACATGTTAAAAAACGTCTTTATTCTCTGGCTTGTCTTAATTTTCATTCATTGGCTTTTATCGAAAGGAGCGCATGATTGCGCAAAAAAACATCCACATAGGCTCTAAGTGGAGCTTTTCAGTGTGATTTTATTCCATGAAAACTGCTTTTGGTTTCTTATTAGACTTTGAATTGAGTCTTTATTGCAAAAAGAGTTGTCATTGAAGTCTTTATTATGGAATAGAAACATAAATGAAGTTTCCTGGCCTGGTAGATTCAAATACAAACTCTTTCAGCGGTGGTGGCCCTGCTCTAAAAGCAGATTACGCTACATTTATCAGTCATTGTTTTACACACATAATGAACAACCACACAGATTTGATATTAAACCCCTCTCCTGCTTCATGAGCTATGGCATTATTGAATATGACCCACTGCAACAATGACCTCCGACCCTCCACACTACACAATCAGTTCTGATACAAACAATAGTGGCCATAAACAGACATGTGGAAAAACAATCTTCAGCAGTGTTTTCATCCCCAGCGACCACTGTCTGATCCCCACTGAGCGCGTGCGGGCTTATAGGCGTGCACGGGCGCTTATATGTTTCTGTGTGTGTGTGTGTGAAATACAAGTGGAAGGAGGAGGATGGATGGAGGGATGTCAACTACAGAACAGCACATGCACTGACCACATGAGCCTTTTGATAAGCTGTGAGCATGTTGGGTATTTTGTCTTTAACACAGGGAACAGCACAACAACATCACAAAGCGAAGACATCTGTAGTAGTTTCTAAATCATCTTTATTTATTTTGCCATCATGTTCCATATAGGTTTTAATGAACACTAATATATATCATAGATAACATAAAAACATGTCTGTTCTCTATGTAATTAAATTTACAGAGAGACTTTCTGTATATATATTTATAGATATATACATATCTCACGAAGCTTCCTGATTTTATGTATATGCTCGCCATAGCCCTATAAGAAATAGATCAAGAAAAATAAATATGAAGTACAGAAGTCCATATACATATTCTGTATTGTAAATTAAAACTTATCAAACCAGATTCCACAAAATATGGAACCAAAGAGCTTATTTGATTCTGGTACATAAACTGAGGCTTCAAATTGCAAGCTCAAGAACTCAGGACAGATATTAAACAATGTCTATTTCGGGATAACCCACAAAAACGTAAAGCAAACGTACCAAAAACATACTGCTAAAGGAATGATATTAGTATACTCAAGATAACGATAAAGGAAATTCAATTTTAGTAAACAGTTACAAAGATTAAATACTTTGTACAGGGTAAATGCTTGTAACTAATACTATTCTACCTGTGTACCCTAGGTGTGGCCATCAAAACTGTCTAATTCTAATTTATTCTTAATTCTAATTTTAAAAAGAGCTATTTGGACAGTTTTGAAACAACGTACGTGAACACAAATCATGAATGAAAACAACTGACAAAAGTGATCAGTGATAACAGTGGGAACTATGAGGAGTGATTTTTTTAGATCTACAGAGCAATAACGAACAAAGTAAGGAACGAAAAACATCTGAAACAGGCAACAAAACCTCCAATGTTACAGATAAGTTACTAGTTTTGGGTTTACTGGCAGTCGGTCAGACTGGTGAGGTAACTGACTTTCAGTGAATGTGAGACCTTTCAAAGACTCTACTGTACAGCAGAGAAATCTTTAAGGAAATCACAGGTTTTCTTGTGGACAATCTCACGAAGCTTCCTGATTTTACGAGTGCTGGAGGAGCCTACAAAGCTGTCGGGCTGCAGGACGGCCATCCCGTTGTGAACATCCCCCATGATGATGAGCTGCCCGTTGGCTGTAGTAATATTAGGGCAGGGGCAGTTCCAGTCCATGTTCAGAAGAGTCACCTCCAAGGGCTCTTTACCAAAGAACCTCAGGCCCATCTTCTCATCCTTCAGAATCTCCTCCACTGTCACCAAAGCGTGGCCTGACTCCTGCTCCTCTGTCAGCTCAGTCACACGCCCGAGGATCACAAAGTCACTCTTGCAGAAGCTGGTGACCATCTTGCCTCGAGGTTTACACATCTTGCAATTGTGGTTCTTTGGAAAGGGACACATCTCTTCACAGGCCTCTTTAGACTCGAAGTTGTTCTCGTTGCCACCGCAGCCTCCATACACGAAGGACTGGCACTTTTTAAGGCCGTTGCTGTAAGCCCAGCGAGGCTCATACGCCTTGCAAGGCCCTTGGAGGCTCGGTAGGCTGCAGGGAGCTGCCAGCTCTCCTCCGCACGACAGCATGCAGGCTTCATAGGTGTCAAAATGGTTACGGTTTTTATTGCACTGACTGTAGGTGAAGGTGAAGCAATTGTTCCTCTTTGGTTCATAGTACCAGCTCATGCTCTCCTCCCCACAGTCGTCTGTGTCTGGACTCTTAAGGCACTCTTCAGCTGGAAATGGCAGGTTGGTACTATTCCCCTCTGCGTTCTTACCTTTCGCTTCTCTTTTGAGCACTACCAAGGGAAAGTGTGATGATATGCTTCCACCCACATTTTTGGCGGTGCACGTATAGATGCCGGCATCCTGAAGTTGCGCATTGTATATGACCAGCTGGCCAATGTTGGTGACCACAACGTTCCCTCTGACATGATTAGGTCTCATTACTGTGTTCTCTTTGCCCTTCAGTTGTTTCTCCCAGGTGATTTCTGGACGTGGCTTCCCAGTCACCTCACACAGAAAGCTAGCTGTCTCACCCACAAAAACAGCCTGTTGGGTGGGGCCAGTGTGTATGGTGGGGAGCTGGATGTCAGCTGGGAGAGTGGTCTGGAGGGCAGTGGTGGGATGTAAGGTGGTCTCTGGAGGGATTGGACTGGTGTTGGGCCAGGTCAGGTGGTACCTGTAAGTAGGTTGAATAAGAAAGGAATTAATCAGAGCCAGGACGCATCAAAGGCTCTTCTTTAATTACTATATGACTGTATTAATACATGTATTATTCCATGCTACAGCCAGAAAAAAGGTTTTCAAATGTCTTAATTTTGAGGACTAAAACAAGACAACTTTACCTCGTAACACCAAAAACAAATAGTAGAGATCTTAAATACTTAACATGTTACCTGCAGGTGACCTCAGAGATAGAGATACCCTTGGAACAGGCCTCTGCATCCATGTAGCACTTGTTATAATAGGTCATGCCGTCAGATGCACATGTGAAGTGGGGTTCTCTCTCACAGCGGTCCCGGCACTTACAAACAGGCTGGCCATCCCAGATGTCGCACTCTGACCCTTGCTGAGAGCACATGAACTTGTCGCAGGTGGCGCCCTTTGGCATTCCAACGGGGCCCTTGTTGCCCTTGATGTCTATATAGCGTGCTGCCACACAGCTCTTGTTACCACAGACATTAGGGCAGCACTTCTCAAATGACTCACAGTCCTACAGTTGGAAAAGAAAGAAAACCTTTTGTACCACATACCAGCATATTTATCCCTGTTACAGTTGAGATACAGAAATCCTGCATGAAACTGAGAAACTGCTTTGATTCTTGGTGAGATTCTTCTTTACAAAACACCTCCTGCTGATTTCATTGTGATGAATTTAGATCAGAGGGTTCTTTAAATAAAACAGCATGAATAGAAATAAATAAATTTAGTTAGAAATGTGTAACATTACATAACCACTATGATTATTTATGTTGAACTGTTTTTCTTTCAACCCCCAGGCAGCAGCTCATGAACACTGAAAAGGAAAACAGGAATTGTTGGGCACTGAGACAATCTGATATGATGGACATTTTGGATAGATAGATAGATAGATATATTTTGTTAAAACGTTCTTGTTTTAAGAGCTGGCCACACAGCCTGTTTCACAAATATTCTTCCAACAACAGCAACAACGGGCTGTCTTTACGTCTAAGCACCTATGCCCCTTTGTCTACACATTTCACAGCTTTCACCGTTTCATCAGCTGCAGGTCTACTCACCTGGTCGGATTCACACTCGCGCATGCAGGTGCTCATTGCATCCACCCACAGGTTGGGGTTCAGGTCGTTCGGGCACAGACCTGCGTGAGAGTACACCACTTTTGCCACAGACATGGGCATGGGCATTGCTCTCACGCGGCAGCTATCCATATAAAGGAGAATAGTGTAACAATGTCCCAGAAGAAACCAAATCCATCGGGGAAACAGCATCCACCACATATCCGGCGCGTAACAGGACGGAGAGTAAAAAAAAAAAAAAATCTTAAAATACAACAACTTTAACTCGACTTTAAAGTTTTGAAAAACTCTTTAAACTATCTCCAGACTGTCGCGTAATTGATTTTCTAACCACTGGAATCAGACGCAGAGTTAAAAACAGCGGAAAGAGGAGCGTCCGGGACCTGTCACGATGTGGAAAGCTCCTCCAGGTTAGTCGCTCCACGTTTAATAGTAGCAAGAGATTAGGGCTGCGGTGAGCAAACCCACTTAAGATCTAACTACATGAATTACAGTGGCCTGTCTAGTCGGACAGCAAATCCCAGCTGAGTTACAGTTATGATCAACTTAATTAAAGAAAAAAAAAAAGGGAAAAAAAAGTTCGCCAACAGTTTGCAGCCGCTGTTTCATAGAGGACTGGCGAGACACCTGTGCGTAAGGCGCTGGCTGCCTTAACCCTTAGCTTGCAAAGTCAGTGCAAAGGAGTGGATATTTAGCAATACTATATAGTATATATATATTAATATATATACACTATAAGTATAGTGAGTAGCATTTGCTTTACAATGTAGGCACGATCTAGCATTTTGGATGTTCACACATTTTAATAAGTGCAAAGATAAAAGGTACTGAATAGAGCCTATACAATGACTGTGTATTGTAATGTATTTATTTTTTAATATATTTTGTATTATACAGTCACATTGGCCTTTATTTTCACGTTATCTGTGTTAAAAGACTTCACCTTAAATAGTTATAATTGTGTAGTGTTTCTTATTATAAGATGCTTTTGTTCAATAATAATTCTATCTGTCTTGTCATATTCATCACATTAAACGCAGTAGTGTATGATAATACTGTGCACTATAATACTGCATGATAAATATGCACCACTGTAAAATCTCTCCTGTCCATCTGAACAAAATGTCAGTCTCCAGAAGATGGCACCAAACTCTGGTTTGACTTCTGCATTCAAAGTGAACCAAGCAGTGCAAGGTACATTTAAACAGCTTTAGTAGATTTAAGTGTAGAGGTGGTTACATTATGGATTATTAATTGATAGTTACTTATTTGCACCATGGGATTACAATCCGGATAGTAACCCACCCCCCCCTCCTCTTATTTCATCCTATTTTTCCTCCTCTTCTTCTTTTTCTCTAAAGGTTTCTGTACCTCAAAAACTATACTGCCATACTGGATTTTCTACATAATGTTGGGGCCCAACCTATTGTGCAAAATCCAGCTGATGTAGAATTGTGTATGATTTTATTGTCTCCATATCTGATACCAAGTAATGTACCATTCAGGTGATTCCAGTGTGATGATTCAAATGTTAAAACATGCATCCTCAAACAGTTTAGTTTGTGTTGTGAAATGTCCTTCATTCTGCTGTTTATATGAATCAACCACTGCAAATCTTTGGAAATGCCAACTAGTGAAGTGCAGTGATGCTGAGTATATGCTTGACATATAAAATGGTGTGAAATGTTCTAATGTGCTGGCTCAGTTTGTAACAGTCTGTTTTGTCATCCAGGACAGGTGCAACCATGACATTTCATGATGACTTGAACAACATGCATGCCAAACATCCCAGTTTGACAACACTTCATCACACAGATGGAATATTAAATTGTATTAAAGATAAAGCTTGTAATATGAGGAAGACTTGTTTTATTTGAGCTACAGTAAAGGGTATTCCTAAATTACTATGAGGCTCTGTCACGGTTTGGTTGGATCTGCATAATCCTTTTTTCTTTTTTTCTGTTCATGTTCTCGGGCCAAACAGAGAACAAGCGTATTTGTTTTGAAGCCCCTTTTTCTGCAGCACTTCCTGGAATTGGCTTTTGGGGAACAAATCCTTTTTTTCACAGCATGAGATCAAACTGTCTGTACTACTTCTTACATGTCAATATTGTGATAGCACAAGCCTGACGTGCCTTGAGCACGCAAGTTATCACTAACCCTACTACATTCCAACACTGAAAATGCTTTATATATTAAATAGCATTTAAACAGGATTTTGATTAACTTAAGCCAAAAGTGCTAGTAATTGGAGTACGTAATGATCAAAATGGATCTGTAATGTTTTTAATTAAAAGGGGAAAAAAGCAACAATTTAGTGGCCTCATTGTGAGTGTACATGTGTGTGTGTGTGTGTGTGTGTGAGTATGGGGTCTTTGCTTCCCAAGATGGGTCCCTGCTGAGCCCAAAGAGGCTCAGTGTTATCCAGGCCGAACCCTGCAGTCTCAGTCTGGTCTATGTCTGTGAGCCCCCCCTGAAAACACACACATACACTCAGGTGAGACTCATGCACATGCATGCAGAAAAAGTAAATAATGAATATGGTAAACACTGATCATTTAGCTGGGGATATTAACGATTTACAGGGATTTGCTTAAATAAAATTACAGATTACATACATTTCACTTATTGCACACACACACACACACACACACACACCACACACACACACACACACATAACACGGTATGTGCACACTCTCAATTTCCTGCAAATACACAAACACAGTCAAGCTGTGTTTTCAGTGTCTGCTCACCCACTCACCCCCTCAGGCCTTCCACCCCTAACCTTCACCCCTCAAGACCCTGCATTCCCAGCATAGCCGACACTGGGGCTACAGGGCATGTCACATATTGAATAACGCCACACGGTGGACGCCACGCAGGGCGCCCCAACAGTCTATCTTCCTTCAGCACATGCATTGTCTGCAAACAGACCTTGACTT
>NW_023339696.1:9619267-9669248 GCF_004916995.1 Morone saxatilis | reverse complement strand
GTTAAAGGACCAGTGTGTAACATTTAGTGGCATCTAGTGTTCTAACTGAACAGCACTCGCATCTGTATTTGATGATGTGGGAATGAGAACGGGAAATGTGAAAGGTCTGTCCATATTCAGGTGATTATACACTAATAAAAACATAGTTATGCATCTTATATTCCATTTGTGCCAATAAATGTTACACACTGGACCTTTAATGCCAGTGTGAAGCTACGACTCCATCCCGGTGTTCCCTTTTATACACTATATCATAATCATGTTATCCTCAGTACTGGAAGCAACCACTGTATTGGGAAAATACTTCCTCAGTGGGTTCTATGCTTAGTTGGAATACTGGGCCTAGCGGGGCCTTTGTCTGACTGTCATTTATACACGATGGAAGAAATGGCCTTAGGGAGAGGGCTTGGCACAGTGACACAAGAAGGCCATCACACAGTCGGCCTCACGGGTCCCAATCAATGTCACATGAATTATTTAAGGCGGTACACCACAGCAAACCTCTCTTTGTGTTCTGCCATCGCTTCTTTCCCAATAGGATTGGATTGTACTTCGCACTGATCAGAAATGTGTGTCTTGTGTGTGACTTATATTCTGTGGAGGCAGCTGTAAGGCAACCAGTGGAGACTAAAGTGCTGGTAGCCTGATTTTGTTACTTATGGACAGACACAGGCTAGTTGTTCCCCCTTGTTTCCCGTCTTTATCTAACTGGCTGATGGCTAGAGCATGAATGAGATGGTCAATCAGTCTAGTTCCACTGTATTACTGAAGGACAAATCACTCCATTGGGCTTTTTATACAAACTGTGGATTTGTGACTTATATTCGTATTTAAAATATTCAGCACAGGTGGCACAAATCACTCACAAGGTCCTACAATTTGTTGCGATATATATAAAGTACATATAAGCTACTGTACATCTTACTTCACCATTAATCTCTCAGTGGCTTTACAGTGTCATGCATGCATTCATGCTCTAAATAAGTAGCTCTGTATATTGGATTTGTGCATTATGCCTGTTAGAGAGGGGCACAACTTGCACCAACGGCCATAGTCCAAGCACACTGACCAAGGCACGTACTTGTGAGTAACGTCGCCTTCTGCCTCCATTTCTAAAATGCTCTTAGGGGTTCTCGACCATGCAAGTCCACGGCTTCTCTCGCCCATGACTGAGGCCTGGGAAGCTGGTTCAAAACAATGAAGGTGTTATGACTGTTCATACTAAGCTTATTATGAGTGTCTCACTCTAGAACAAAGGAGAGAGACACGTCCAGCCACAGCAGGACCCTAAGCTGATTCCTCAGCCCCAGTCTAGACACACAGCACAACATGCCTATGGACAGACAGGCATACATGCGCAGATTCACGGGCGTCCAGTGAAATGTATATATCCTGTTTGCCTTACATTTCTTTATCCCAATAGATTGCGCACACATGCACACATTTAACTTTCTCAACACCATTCTGCTCAGATTATGCAACATTTCTGCTGTCCAGTCCGCAGTGTCTGAACATCTGCTCGCCACATGAACACTATTGTATTCATTTCACTGAAGAGGTTAAGGATTTCACAGATACACGAGTGTGTCAGTATGACAACTTAGGTGTTGTTTATGTTCTTTAAATCAGAAAAGGAACATAACAAAATGTCTCGTTAAAAGAATGTACAACACTGGCTTGTTGTGCAAATGCAGGTCAAAGTTAATGGACAGGCCAAAGACAAAACCACAGCTGGATGGCACAACAATACTGCGCTTTGAAATGTGGAACATTTCCAGAAATGCTTTTTATTAGTGTTAAAGATGCACATGTGGTTAGTGGTTATAAACGGACATGTCAAATTAGCAGCTCACAAACAATATAGTTTGATATTAGATTTTTCATTAGTTACTAATGTAAGTAAATATTCAGCTTTATTTCACTTAAGGAGAAAATCTGTTCTGCGGTGAGACAGTGAGTAGCACTGCTTTATGCAATATTAGATATTTATATATTTTTTTGCATCAATGTGATGAAGTACTTTTAATTCTCAGGTATTTCATTTGATTGATTAGCCAAAAACATACATTTCCACCTATTTTACAGTTTCCTGGCTGACTTTTCCATAACATGTAATAATCACATTATATACCTACAGCATATGGAGATATAAAATTATACATATAACATGAATGTTATTGATAAAGCCCACTCCTTGGTTGAACCAAAAAATATTCATGTTTATTGGAATCATTGTGCAGACAGGACCTCATTAAAAGTGAATGTAAGTTACCTTGAAATGCTGCTACACTTTTAAATTAATTGTTTTCTGGTATTCAATAAATCATTAATGCAACAATAGCTGGGAAAAGTTACTTTCAAGCACATCATACAAAAAAAGATAATTCTTCCCATACATAATAAGCTTTTTGTGACAACAAGTTTTAATTTACTAATTGTAGACCTGAATAAAAATTAATGTAATTTAAGTAGAGTTGTATAGAGAGGCCAACAGTAAGACAGGAACTTGACATTTGTGGCTTTGTTTACTTACTCTGAAAGAGCCAAACAGGCATCCTGACAGTGGTGCATTCAGTCCAACAATATAATGGGCCAGAATCCAAACAGCAGGTTTTAAAATGTTCAATTAAATCCAGGCAGAAAGAAAGCCATCCTCTTATTGTCACTTTAAGTGGCATACCCTCTGATTCTACAATATGTGTATTTCTGCTCCCTCTAGTGGCTCTCAACGCAAACATGTTTTAATGAATGAATGAATGAATGAATGAATGAATGAATGAATGAATGAATGACATCCCGCATACACATGCAGGTACACACAAAGTATTACCTGCAACAAAATCCACACAAAACATGTAACTGGTCCCTTCAGTTGAAGTGAGATTTAAGACTCATTACATCAATATACTCGTTACATTAGTCGGGTGGACATAATATGGTTTTAGAAGCACACATGGTCAGTGTGAGAGAAAAAGAGGGAAGAGATCAAGTAATTCACCATGCTTTATCAAAGAACAGATACAGGTCTCAAGAACGAAAAAACACAACTTTAACAGTGCCTAAAGATTATTTCTACAATTACACAGGACATACCGTTTATAAAAATATCAGACTCTGAATGCATAGGTTAAGTCAAACTGTATTTTGCTTTTTCTAGAACAATAAGCAACCCCACAAATACAATGTTAGTCATCTCCTTTCCACAGAATCAAGGAAGATCCTATAAAAAACATTTCAAACATGCTGCTCGCACTCACCCAGGGCACAAAATGGCCAGGGGGTTGTTTCCTCCCATACACTGTCCCACTTTCTCAACCAAGCTCCTGCCTTAAAACTCGTCGTGCAACTTCACTTAGTAAAGCATTTAACATAGTTGGGAACATAAAATAAGCACTCTTGGTAGTCTTTTCTTCTCACAGCAAACTTTCTGGAAACACATTCTTCCCCCTCCCCCCCCCACACACATTGCACTTGGCTTCAACAATAGCGTCTACGCACCCTTAATCCCAGTGTTAAAACTCTTTCTTGAACAATACTAGACTTTTTGACACAAACGCAACAGGCCTAGCTGGTTAAAAAAAATTATACAAATGAATAAAAAATATATCATAAAACATACAAATACAGTAAGAGCTTCAGGTATACATTTGACCAGTAAACAATTACCACTGGGCGAGAAACCTTTTGATTGTAGGACGTGTAGTGGCGGCCTACCGCACTGCTTAAAATAAACGAGCCCCAGCATTGGGAATTAAAATATAAAGTGTTGATGAAAGCAGCATAAACATAACCGTCCAACATGACAAGGCTGTGCCTTTTGACCTGTCATGGTCCACTTAAACCCTTAATATACAATATAAAGAATGTCGTTCCTAGTCAGTCTCCATTGAAGTCAGACAGCAACAACACTTCTGATTAAACTACCAATTAGAAAACATACATTTTTCTTAAAATAAAAAATAATAAAATATTAGCAATAGACTGGCCTTTACAGCCAAGCTGAATCCATATGTAAGGTTATTCTGTGTTGCTTTTAGTTGTAAAGTTTGAAAGAAATCTATAGATTTCTATAGAAATAGATAGCCTAGGTTTAAAGTGAGGTGACACAAAGATTATCATTTCAGAAATAATTTGGATGAGTGTTGGAGGGAAAAAGAAACTCATTAAACCAAGTGCAATAAACACAGATCGTCATGTCCTTTGCTATATCTTATTTATTTCAAATTCACTTTGGGCGGTGGGATCTAAAGAGGCTGCATTCTTTCTTGAAGCAGTGATAGTTTATTCTGCAGTTAATATCTTTGCTGGCTAGATGAGTTTTTGGTTTCAATTCTAAAATCACAGTTAAACAGAAGGACAGCAACTGAAACTAGTCGACAGACTCAACTTATACGATAAACCAGGTTTGAGCCTCATACACAGCTTTTGCAGGGACTCAAGCCAGTGTATGGTCTCACATTATTAGTAATGATCAATATAACTCAAAAGATTTAAAATAAATACTTCATAGTTAACAGTTTTAAGTGTTATGCTGACTGAACCCAATAGCGTGACAAGAAGTGGTAACGTGTTGTAGAAAATAACAAAAAATGAGTCCTCCTTCAAGTTGCTGCACATTTATCTCAACGATAGAAAGGAAGTTTTTGTCCGACATGAAACGACACAACAAAACGAATTATTTCTGTTCCACAGTGTGTGACTGGATGACTTAAATATGTAGAGAAACCCAGTACTCCTAGTCAAATATGTCCATCCTTGTGTAGATATAGATTAAAGCATACTGTATGTGTGGTCAGCAAATAAAAGTACTATTAGTCCAAAGATACGAAAGATAAGTCTCACCTGGTGTGAGATTACCTCCACCTTAAGTATTAGGCCAGTAACGGGTGCCCTCTGCCGAAAAGACACTAAGGTTTATGCCTACAGCATATATGAAAGTGTGTACGCCAGCTAGAATATCTGATAACGCTCTATAGGTCAGTTTGCTAGAAATTCACGTTTCTGTGTGCAAGTCCACTGTGCTGCAGCTCATCCTATTCTGTGGACTGATGATGAACGTATCAGTAAGAGTTATGTAAATCCTTCCTGTTGTCCTCTGCTCTTGGTCTTATCAGACCTATTTTCCTCTGTGACCATAGTCCACAGCCAGTATATAGATGTGTGTCCATATAAGGCTATTGCAGAATCCCGTTCAAGTCCAGTTTGTAAGGAAGACGAGCCAATGTCTCCCTCTGTTGTCCCACTGGGGCCTTGGCACAAAGTGCAGTGGGAGGAGAGAAAGAGATAAAGAGAGGACAGAGGGGCCCAAATACTTTCGCACATAATCGAGGACACCATGCATCAGTAATCGCTTAGAACTGGTTGGGTACACTAAAGCGGCAGGAGGCCCAGAGGAGGACAGCAGGAAGAGAATAGCTACAGAACTTGGGGGGGGGGGAGAGAGACAACCAAATCCCAGTTAGGAAATTGGCGAAACACCAAAGCCGGACAAAGCTGTAACGAGGGACCTGGGCGGGCAACTAGTTATGGTTGCTTGAGGGTAGCTACAGAAGCCCATCGTAAGCGGGGAGACCGTGGGCTCTGGTGAAGCTCTAGTAGGTGAGGCGCGAGGCCTTCATGTTGTAGCAGGGTCTGTCTGTTAGGCCCCCAGTCCCAGAGAAAAGGGACAGGCCCTCTGCTTTCTCCAACACAACCTCCAGCTCCTGAAAGTCCTGCAGCCGCGCCACATCCTTGTCCTGGACAGAAAGGGGAAAATGACATTAAAAATGCTGTTCATAGTGCAAAAAGAAGAGAGGGGAAGTTCAAGTATTATCAAACAGTGCCTGAGGCTGCAAATACAATCAAATCTAATCAAGTTTCTGGCATTTTACAGACTAATTGGAAAAAAAAAGAATCAATTTTATTTTACATTAATCAATAATGACAATTTAGCCATTTATCAAACACCTTGAATTGGAGCATGGGGCATTATATGTCAATATTTGTCTGAGGCAGTGGATAATGAAACAAATATAGTGTATGGGGGTTAGGGGAGGTTTCAGTGGGAAGGTAAAGTGAGTCAAACTATTTAATTAGAGAGTTGGTGACAGCAGACATGAGTCAGACAGAGAGTGGGGGGGGGCAGACACAGACTGACAAAGCGGTTTCAATGTCTTTATGACAAAACAGGACAGGCATTACTGTGAGAACAGGCAGGTTAGCTTAATCCGATTACCAATTCTCTTTCACAGAATATAAAAGTGCAATGTGTGTGACGTGCAAGTCTGGGTGAAGCATTCTCAAACTTCTATGTGAAGTCGGCACTAAACCATAGCTCACGAAGCCAAACAGCACTTATAGCGGGGGCGCTGCCATCCCTCCGCTCCAAAACATACTTTACATAACGTATTATTTCCAGCGTCACATCAGGGGTTTTAAAGTTTGACACTGTGGGCACCCGCCTCAGAACCCCCCCCTCCCCATGAACTAAGTCATGGAAAATTAACATTCCATAATGGCTTTTTGGGGAACATAAAGAAGAAGTTATGTTTCCAATGGCCTTGTGGGGCCACAAACTTTTGTGCCTGAATTTTTTTAAACATTAAGTTTGTTTAGAATTTTTTTTGGCAAATTGGGCAAACCAATTAAAAGTATTACTGAACCAAATGAATGTACCCAACTTTCACTGGATTACTGATTCTGAAGAAAACTTTATGATCTTTCTCTCTGTGTGCCCCCTTCAGCTCTCCTGTGCCCCTCTAAGGAGGCACCACATCGTAGATTTAAAACCTCTGGTCTAAGTGAATACTGAACAGGAGTGCAGAAACTTCCTCTAAAGTTAAAAAAAATCTATGTTCCGCCACTATGAGTCTTTTTGAACCTGTGAGTGCATTTATCTCTGCCAGCTGCTGTAACAACGCCCCCTGGTGTGAATGACACTGGATGAAAACATGAACTTGTGTACAGGACGCAGGCCTTCTTTCTCATACCTTTCTCAACATGGTGTTTGGCAGCTTACGGATCTTCTCCACGTGCTCGGCACTGATATCTAACTCACGGCAACAGACCCTCAGAAGGGAACGGTAGGTGAGCTCCTGGCGGTCCAGCTCCACCTCGATGAAGTCGTTCTCCCGTGCGTTGGGGTTCTGGATACGCACCTTCAGCACCAACTCTAGAGGGAAGGACCGGAGTGATACCTCTCTTTTAACAAAGATATTGTGCCTTTTAAAAAAAGATGACATAACCCAATGTATGAGGTATGTGTGTGTGTGTATGTGATTAGTAATGTATAATATTGGCAATTATATGGTCCAAGATATAATGAAGTCTGTTTCACCACCCTGATGCACATCAAACATTTCTCTGCGTCATAATTCATCTAACACCATCGTAGATTTTGTGGAGGAACTTCAATAAAATTAATGTGTTGTTGCTGGTGACAGTGACAGTTCATCAGTCATCCTACTGAGAGAAAATGCTACATCCATTAATAACTATCTGCTTTGACAAGTTGGCTGCCAACACGCGGGGAGAACGAGGACGTCGTCATGTCCTTATTGGTCTCTTACCTGAAGACACATAACAAATAGAAGCCAGCAGCTTTACACTCATTTACACACAACAAACTCAAAGTCGGAGGCTCTCTTGCCTTTAATGAGCAAGAACGGGCGTGTTTAGCCACACACAGGGACTTATTAGCGTGTCCCCTTGTTGCCTGGCAACCTCATGGCGGCAAAACAACTCCAGGAAGTCACTGCTTGCAGCAAAGAAATGCTTAAAGCTTGTAACTCCCTGTAAAACCTCAACCTGACATCTTTATATTTCTGAGTTGGAACGTGTTAAAAGAAATAACAGGTGGTTTTCACCTTTGGATAGAGCTCATCATCTCCTCTCCTTATCTACCTAACAGACAGAGCGAGCAAGACTGGTTGTTGCCACAATTCAGAAGCCATCTTGACAAACCCTTATGCAAAAGTTCAACACAACTCGTACATGTCACCTGATTACTCTCTCACCTTGCACATTGACAGGGAAGGTACTGGTGAAGAAGAAAGGCTGGAAGGCAGGCATGGGCCCCCCGCCCTGGCTGTAGCTCAGCTGCTGTGGGATAGACTGCTGCCTGCTTATAGTCGGGTTGGCGCTGGCCACCGGGGCCTGGACCTGGCTACCACTGCTGCTGGCCAAGCTGGGGCTGGGCGAGGGTAACGGAGGTGAGCACATGGTGCCGTTGTGCGCCACGGCGTGCGGGTAGTCAGCGTGGTTGACGAGGTGCGGCTCAACGGACAGGTCCATGGGCACTGTGCAGTTGACAGCAGCGTGGTTCTGGGATGAGGCCTGGCTCACTCCGTTTTGCTCAGTCACAGGAATGAACTCCCCAGCCTGGGCTTGGCTGTGGGCGGTGTTTGGGGGAGGAGAGGAGCCATCAGAGACCAGGCCCTGTGATTTCTGAGGCTCGTGAGTGGGGGAGAGGGAGGCTGAATCGCTCTGCGTGTCCTCGTCGTGTTCTCCAGAACCGTTCTGTGCGAGGTGCTGGGCCAGCAGGACTTCTGACTTGTTATCCAACTTGGAATACATGAAGGGTGGGTTAGACAGGTAGTTGGGGATGATTGGCAACTCAGATTCCTTGACTTCAGGCACTTCCTCCACTTCAACTGCAGTAAAAATGGGCATTAAAAAAAAATGATTATTTCCTCAAAAACAGTTCAAAGTGACCGCACAGACATCGGTCAACACCGTAAACAGCTGTAGATACACTTATGGAGGTTATAACGTTATACATATAACATACGGTAAATAATGAGAATATAGTGACAGAAACACAGGACGGTAAGAAATGTGTAGTTTACCTCCTAAAAGTCGTTTGATCTCCGGCTTGGATGTGAGTTGTGAGGCCAACTCATCCTTAGCCGTGAGGATTTCTTTGTCGGCTCCACAACCGAGTAGGTAGGAGACTATGTGCTTATGGTTCCTCTTACATGCCCAGTGCAGGCATGTCCTGGTGGGATTATTGGAGAGAAAACACAGATTAATAAACCCAAAACACTGACATATGAAGACAATACGACTTTTAACTTTATAAAAAGGTATGCAATGGACACCGTTTCAATTCAGTGCTGTTTATTTGTATAGCGCCAATGCATAACAAAACGTTATCTTAGGACACTTTTTTTCCTCCTTATAAACTTATTCACAGACACCCAACAGCTCCCACCAGGAGCCAGGGAAAACTTTTGAAGAGCTTGAGAGACTCCGGCTCTTGGTGGGCGGCCGTCTGCCTCGACCGGTTGGGATTAGAGAGAACGACACCGACATAGTTCCACATATCACGACGCAGGCTGCGTACTGAACTTCCAAGTGGAGTCGAAAACACCACCTGAACAGCACCTGCGCTCGTGTGGCACTGGCACAAAGAATTACATCAGGCTGGTAAAATCAGAGCAAAAGTTTAGAGCATGAATGAAATAATCTTATTTACAGGCACAGAAGTTCTTAGTGCACAGTGTAAGTGCCTGAAAATGTAATGTGTTGTTTAATAACTGTATTTTTATGTCCCACAGGAGTGTATTGCATATGGAATTACACTTGGACTATAATGTTAATGTATGTTTTAGGCCACTTAAGTCAATAAACTAACTATCTGTGGCAGTGAGAGTATGGACTTGAATAAAAAAAAGACACATTACACGTCAAACAGTCCCAAAATACCACCTAACAGGGCTTCCATGCACTGTTTGAATAAGCAAGATTAGACACAAAGTGGCAGGCCTGCGCAGCCAGCCTTTGCTCTGCCTAATAAGATAACAGCGAAGCAGCTTTAATCCCTGTAACAACGCACTTCAACCCGCCGCTCTGCCTGCACTCAACTTTCTGTTTTTAATAAGAACTGAACCCATTTACAGACACAGACACACACACACACACACACACACAGACAGAGAGAGAGAGAGAGTCGGCCTGCGTTTGACGGAGAGGAGACCACATGCGTCTGTTCGGACACTCACCATCCATTTATCTCGTTCTGGGAATTAACATTGACTCCACTCTCCACCAATGTCCGCACTTCATCGATGTCCCCGATGGCAGACGCCTCTCTCAGTCGCTCCTGTAACTCTTTATCCAGCGACGTGGTGGACATTTTGGTACAGACAAACTAACGCTGCGAGATCATAGGACACACAGAAACCAACCCCGGGTTAAGTTGTCAATGCTAATCTCCTACACAGGTCCACTATTAATAGAGCTGCCTGCGAACAGTAGCTGCCCGGCTATTCGTCACCTAGCTGAACGGTGCTAGCAGTGTTTGGTGCTAGCTCGTCGGTGGACGGAGGGTTTGGCGGAAACGCTGCCGGTTTCCGTCCTCGGCATTTATTCCTGTTGTTGGTTCACGTTTCAGACGCCACCAGAGCCGACACTCGTTCAGTCCGTCGGCGGTGTCAGAGCTCCGTCAGCGGGCTGCCACACAAACACCAGCGCCTCATCGGGGGGCATCTTTACATGTGACAACAGCGAGCACTAATGTTGGTTCCCCCTCTGGATGGTAAATGATATGATAGATTATCTGACTACTAACCCACCGAGAAATAACAGGTGAGGTCAGAGTTATTAACGCACACGTGTTGCGTGTCAGTAACCAAGCAACCAGTGGGTAATAAAATAAAAAAAAATCCATATTCAGCATATTGAGTTTTATATTATTCTTATAGATTATGGTTAGTGTTTGGTCAGACCACAATAATAATATTTTTTAATTTTCTAACGTTAATTCCTAATTTTATGTATATTCATATATATATATATATATATATATATATATATATATATCTATATATGAATACAGAAGGAGGTATATGAATAGCGGAAAGGCCCCTAAAGAAGGAACAGAACCGAATAAATACTTACAAAATGTAAATCTACCTGTAACAACTTGAAAAAAACAAAAAAACAACTACACAATCAATCAGTTACTGTTCATTAGTTCTGATTGTTCAGTGATGTCATTTTATTTTGAAAGTAATGCCGAATGAATCCACGCGGAAGGCCAGCTGGCATGACAGTTATCAACTACTATCAATACTATTTCATGTTTTATTTCTTATAATTATAATGATATCGCAACTTACTGACGTTACTAATAATGGTGTTAGACATGACCGGTTATATTGCCGCTGTTTTCAACATTGTGCTGAGCTCCGTGGCAATTCTAATACACTCAGATCAACATTTATCCCCCCGCATTAATAAAAACAAAACAAAAAAAATCTCCTGGCTGGTCTCAAAGCAGGGAGATTCTGAAGACAAGTCTATAATTTTGCTAAAGCTAATAGTAATTATACTGTTAAATGTAGTAAGTTCATTAAGAGTAGAGGAGCTTATCAACTAGAGAACAATTCTGTTAAGCTGTTATATTATCTAAAGCCATTACCGAAGTGCAAGTTTGCTTCCTTTCTTTATTGACCGAGCTATTACGTTTTGTTTGGCTTCCACACTTTGACCATAGATCGAATAAATCTAATATTCCGTTAGGAAGGGCAGTTTAAACTTAATTGTATTAAAACACGTTTAACGTCTGCCTGAATGGGATTCATAAGGAGTACAAGGACATAGAGGGATCCAGATTACACATCACGGTCCCACCCGAGACCGTCAAGCAGACGCAATACCGTTATGTCGCTCCGTAAAGATTTCAAAATAAAACAAGCAAAACGTAATACCGTTGACATAGTTCCGTGGCATCCTGAAACTCGCTCTCGAACTTGTGCTTCCGGGTCAGCGCTAAACGCACTGGTGCATGAACCATTAAGACGCGTGTTACGGCGACCTGCCATTTTGATTAGAAGTACTTTGCGCGCATAGATGGTTGAACTGGCTCCTCGGGAGATATCCGTAGTAGTGAACCAAGGCTACACTCGTCTAGCACGATCTCTCGCAGCCCAGTTACTCAGATAATGCCGGGACAGAAACTTGGCCCCCCGACGAAAGAAACGATCCAACGGCGGGGACGACGAGAGCTGAAGTTAGCATCCCAGCTAACGTAGCTAGCTATTTGTGGCAATGAAAAGGTCGGCTAGCAAGATGATAAAGAAACAAAAATAGTACGGTGTAATGTTGGTGTGGGGTCCTCCAGTTAAAACTAGATATCAGATTACCAGACGGATTAATGTTCCACTGAAGCAGTTTGATCGCTTAAGAGGTTGTGTCGGGCACGCGTGGAATTAGCATCAGTTACTACGCTAACTAATGATATTCCAGTGACTCACAGTCGAAACGTATTAACATTATAAGACAATTATAGAACATTATAACATTTACTGCTGCTCTGTGCTAGTGTTGCTGTTGAGGTCAGAGATTTATTTACATTATTACACTGTTGCTTGGTTGGTTTGTAAAACTAATGTTACCGTTAACTAGAGACATGAGTGAGAACATATCAAGGCTAATGATACTTAATGTCCTTTTTTTAGTACTGTATATATATATATATATTGTTATTTTATACTCATAATATATTTTTTATTTGTTTTTTTTTTTTTTTTAATTTTATAGTAATACTCCTATTGTAAATTAATCTCAATCTCAATTGTACATGGTAGAGTTGACAATAAAGGCATTCTATTTTATTCTAAATTAACTTAGAAAAGCTCATTTGTCTCCAGTTGGAATAAGTTAAATGATTCAAATAAAGTTTTCCACATTTATTATATATACATTTAAAATACTAAACGATCTCCTTTCTTCATTAAGGTCTGTCGGTACTATTTGTGTGGCTTCTGCCCAGCTGAGCTATTTACAAACACCCGCTCCGACCTGGGTAAGTCAAGAACCTGTAGCTGTCCATACAGCAGATATGATTTATTAAAGCGATAGCTGACACGTGCATCTGTTCTATCCGAAGATAATAAAGTGTCACAATTCTTTCCCAGGCCCTTGCGAGAAAATCCACGATGAAAATCTTAGGATAACGTAAGTTCCGATTGCGGTTTGTAACATGATTTGTGTGCGTGTTGATATTTCCACCTAATAATAAACAGTTTCTATCCTTTTGTATGCAGGTATGAGAAGAGCTCTCGGTTCATGAAGGAGGGTTATGAGCGAGACTTCCTGCGCTATCTGCAGTCGCTCCTGGCTGAGGTGGAACGGCGGATTCGTAGAGGACATGCCCGACTCGCACTTTCCCAGGCTCAGCAGAACGCAGGGGTAAGTGCTTCAGCTCTGAGGGTTTGTTCTGTAACGCCTTTCTTACCACTGCATTGATTTTGTTGTGTTCTCGGTGGTCACTAAATCGTTGGTCATCTTAGACTAGGGATGCATCCATTGGGAAATTATGGGCTGATGCCGAAGTTCAAATTAAGAATTTGGCCGATAGGCGATGTTATTCCCCCTTTTGTGCCAGGAAAAACAGAGAAATCGACAAAGATAAGCATCTCTGCCTTTTTTGCTGCTCGGTCTAATTTTCTTGTAAGAGTCAGAGCTGAATAGCTGCTCATTGTCTGTGCTGCAGCATGGAGCACAGCAGTGTTTTTGTGTAATTTGTGTCAGTGCGAAGGTGATTATTTCTCCAATATCCAAGTTTGTAATTACCAACACATTCATATTTAGCAAAATGAATGTGATCCAGCAGATGAACATTGGCTGAGAATGGTGAACGCCATCTTATTTGCTCATGCCGCTGTCAGTCATCACCACGAACATTGGCCGATATATTGGTGCATCCCTTTAGACTCCAATGCACAGCATTAATGCCTGAGATGCATTGTGTTTCTTTCAGCAAGGTCCTGGTCCATCAGGAAAGAATGAGGAGAAGGTTCAGGTTCTAACGGAGAAGATTGAAGATCTAGTTGTACAGGTTTGTAAAGAAATAATGGTATTAATGTGTTCTTTATAAAAGACAAGTGCATAGTTGTAATGGTATTGGGAAGATAGTAGAATACTGATTCTCTGTCATTTTAATATCTGCCACATGTTTGTACCAGACTGTCTCACAGCTGGAATTACTGCTGTTGAAATGATCTCATAAGACGTCAACCTACATCTCTCATTGACACCTCCAAAACCTAGTTGTCAGTTATACAACGTTGCATTGTGATAAAATGGCTGATTTGACTCGTCTCTGTTGTGCGTTTGCTCAGATTGAAGAGCTGGGGTCAGAGGGCCGCGTGGAGGAGGCCCAGGGAATGATGAAGCTGGTGGAACAGCTGAAGGAGGAGAGGGAGCTGCTCAGCTCCACCCCCTCGGTGAGTCAGCTAACTCCAGGCTAATCGGCCTACGGGTGCTTTAATACTATCTGTTAACAGTTTAAGTTCTTTTGAAACAGAAAGTCAAACTAAACTGAAATAGCTAGAAGTTATTCTTCACTAGAACCAACAACATCCATTCTGATTTTAACCATGTCATAACTAACCATCAAAGCAACGGGGCAATTGGTTGAGTGTCCTGTAAGGCAGGAATACAGTATATTGCTTATTACGCCTCGCCCTTGTGATGGAACTGATTTGTACTTTCTATCTAGACCATCGAGAGCTTTGCGGCCCAGGAGAAACAGATGGAAGTGTGTGAGGTGTGTGGGGCCTTCCTCATTGTGGGTGACGCACAGTCTCGAGTGGACGACCACTTGATGGGCAAGCAACACATGGGCTACGCCAAGATCAAATCCACTGTAGAGGAGCTCAAGGTAACAGAATCACCTGGCACGAAGAGTGCACGCGTAGATGAGACGGTGTCTGCATGACTTAAGCAGTATCAGTTACAAGATCTATGTTGCAGCAGAACACAAGGAACTATTTTTGTTGTTCTCACTGAGAAATATTTGGACTTTTGAATTTTGACTTGACTGTTTTTGCTTGTGGTTCTGATGTACTGATTAACTACTTATTCACTTTCAGGAGAAACTACGTCGCCGCTCAGAAGACCCCCAACCTGAAAGCCCAGCGCTCAAGAGGGACAGAGAAGACCGCGAGCGCGAGAGAGAGGAGCGAGAGAAAAAGCGCAAAGAGGAGGAAGAGAAGGAGAAGGAGCGAGAGAAGGAACGCGAGAAGGAGAAGGAACGAGAGCGCGAGAGAGAGCGGGAGCGCGAGAGGGAGAGAGACAGAGAGCGGGACAGAGACCGAGACCGGGACCGGGAAAGGGACAGGGACAGGAGGGCGCGCCGAAGCCACTCGAACAGCCGCCACTCCAGTCGAGCATCAGACAGGAAACGGAGCAGATCCCGTGATCGCCGGAGGTCCAGAAGCAGAGACAAGGACAGGGAGAGGGAACGCAAACGCAGCAGGTATGGCTGTCGTTGACCACTGACCACCATGTTGTTTTAGGTCTAGTAACCACAATGTGTCACCATAAAAGGACAGAGCACTGTTCTTGCTTCTTTAATGGATAGAGGCAGCTGCACCGTTTAAATCCACATTTAGAACACCAACACTGGACTTTGAACTGTGGTCGTTGACCCCTCCATTTTTCTTTTTTCTTTTTTTTTGACAGGCTAATTTTTAGCTGCATTTGTTGTTTGAGGTGTGTTAAGTTTGGAACCTAACATAACAAATTACTGGGTGCATCAAGCTTGTTGCTGACAGAATCAATTAAACTTAATGTTTATTTGACATTTTAAATATTTTTAATTAGATTTCCCTCCCTCACTACTCTTCCTGTCAATTTATTCATACGCCCAAAATTCATACACCAGCGTACTTCAGATGCCCAGAGAACATTCTTCCATGTATTGATGATATTCCTCTGCTGGTCGTTAAACAGAAAACATGTGCTCCCCCCGACCACACACCGCTCCGTGTGGCCCTGCATGAAGAGACACGATTAAATAGAAAAAGGTGTCTTTATTTAAATGCGTGTTTCACTTGTTGCCTTCATGACTTATTCTCCCTTCTTTTTATAGGAGCCGGGACAGGGACCGGGACAGGGAGAGGAGGCGCAGCCGCGAGCGCTCTGACAGAAAGCGTCGCTCCCGCAGTCGCGACAGGAGGAGGTCGCGAAGCTCAGAACGCAAATCTCACCGCCACCGCAGCCGCAGCAAGGACAGAGACAGGGACAGAGAGCGGTCATCGAAAGACAAAGGTGAGGACCCAACATGTTTGTTGTTCACAGCACCTAATGATCAAGAGTGTGAAGTTGCTCTGTTGACCATTAGGTGCTGTGTTCTTGTCTCAGACTGTGACAGAAATTGTGACTTTTTGATTGTGCATGTTAGTCATTTTAATAATTATGTTTAATGTTTTCCCAGACCGTAAGACGACAGAGGAGAGGAGCAGCTCTAAAAAAGACAAGCACTCTGACGGCGATGCAGCTTCCATAAAGGCTTCTTCAGAAGCGGAACCGATGGAGACAGGGGCGGCTGCCTCTGCCTCCTCCCCTCTGCTTAACGGCCAACAAGAGCTCCTCCATTCTGAAGGTGACACTCAGTCCAATTAAAACTGATCTGATAGGACCTCAGATCAGGCTCAGGTAAGTGCGTCCTCGTCCTCACTCTCCCCTGGCTCTCAACCCAACCCTCCACCCTCCCACGACCCTCCCCCCTCTCCCATCTCCCCTACCCACCCTCTCACCCTACCTCTCCCACCCTGTTTACGTTCAGTTCAATGCCTATGATTTTGTCTTATGTACTATATGCATATATCTTTATCCTGTTTTTGAATAGTGCATCATAAGTATGCACTGAAGATGAAGGACTAGGCCCGATGAATGAGAAGAAGGTAGAAAACATTCACACAAAGCCAAGAGGGAAAGGCCAGTGTAGCCCTGAGCAAACATGCCCGGAGGTACCCCTCGTTTTGTATCGGTTTTTGATCCTTTATAGATGTATATTTGTCTTTGTGGACAAAATGGCAGAAAAAAATTTTAACCTATCCAATCAAATTTTCCTGCCTGTATTTACCTGTTTTTCTTTATTTTTGTTTTGTTTCTTTTTTACTTTGAAGAAGGAAAATGTAATAATTTTGATTTGCTGAGATATTACACTCCATAGAGAGAGAACCGAGCCACTGTGTGTTTACATGTTTGTATCACGGGGGTTTTCTCCTGCTGGCATGTAAACACACAGACATACTTCCAGCTATCGTCAAAGGTATTTGTGGAAAAACAAGCCATTTATTTGAATCATAACTCAAATGCCATGGATTTGTTGTCCAGCTTACTATGCCTGATAATGCCATGCAGTGTGTGTTTGGGGGGGTGTTATAGCACCGGGGGGCATTACGTAACTAACTAACTGGAAGGTAGGGTTTATCGAATGAATTGCAGCTGACTTCCATACCTCACACAGCGTTGGTGTTGTGAGCGAGACCACATGAGAAAAGGGCAAATTAAAAATCATGGATACTCTCTGACTGTCAAACTGTGCAGGTACTCACCCCAGGTACTCCTTTCTCTACCCACATCCATTTCTGAATGCTGTTGCCTGTCAGAAAAAAACAAACAAATTCTGTACTTCTCCAGAACATGAACTTTGAAAGTTTTGATTGTGTATATATTTATATATATATTTGTTATTTTTCTCCTAATTGTTAACTTTCAAATATGTTTGGGGAAAAAAAAGTCATTTTGTAGAAATTTCAGAGACACATTTTTTTTTTTTTAAATGCTGAGATGCACAAACCGCCTGTTTGATATACCTATGCCAACAGCTCAAGTTGTGTCCATTTCCCTGTAGTGTGTTGTTTAAACCCATTCGTTCAGTTGGTAGAATGCCTCGTTTGCCTTAATCAGATCTGCTTTAAGAAATGTGACTTTTGCATTGGCGTAAGGAATATCAAACAGGTTTGTCACTGTTTTTAAAAGATTAGGGTCTAGTAGTGACCGAACCTTGTGGGCTTTTTTTATTTTTTTTTAGATGGATCTTAAGCACAACAACTGAAAGTAAAAAATAACCTCACAAATATGAACAAAAGGATCAGGATATTCTGGCCAAAACATACTATTGTGCTAGTATACGGATAGTATTTGTGCATTATTGGCAGTGTCTCTTGTTACGATCTACACTTTCCTCTGTGGCTAAATTGAGGGACATATTTGACCGGTAGTCTTTATGTAGACGATGTTGTTGCTCCAGAAGCAGCAGTCATTGCTACGAGCGCTTGTTGTGGGGCCTTTGCTAACATTGCATTCTGTGAACATTTTTGCTCCACAGGGGAAGCTGGGATATCTGGAGGAAGAAGTGGAAGAGCGCACCCATCCTTACCCTGAACCTGACACATCGCTGCTTAAAAACAAGGTGAACCACAAATGTGTAGTGGCTTATTTAAAAACATGAACATACATGTGTAAATGAGGAGAGAAAGGAAAGAAAAAAAAAAAAAGATACATTGATTTTCATGTTCCATTACCTGTCTATCTTTTGGCTGGCTGAGGGTAGTTGTGGTTCATCTGATGTATTTCTTGGTCTAGATGTCAGCCAGGCATCACTTTGAATACCAAACTTAGAGGAGAACTTCATTATGGGTTTTTGTGTTCTTATTTTGAAAATCTTTACACATCCTCCTTGTTTCTTGGCATTTAGTGAAAATGAAATAAAAACCGTGCTTGTGGTTTGTTTTTGGTTTGTCAGGTTCCACTTCACTTTCCTGACCTTCTTTTTTTAAACAGTCAGTTGAACGCGTATGTACAATGTTAGTCCCATGACAGGGCGTGTCTCTCTCTTCCTCCACTTAGAGCTCACATTGATTGCTCGTGTCCCCTTACTGTAAAATATACTGATTTCGTTTTGATCAAAAAGATTTTGAAGACTGAAGATTTGTTTAATTTTGCTCTGCTTTTAATGTCCCCGTTGTCTCAATGAATAAAAAGTTAAAACTTGTCAATGCTGTTTTGGGATTTTTTTTCTTCCATGAGCAGAAATGTTTTTTTTCATTTTATCTGATCAAAAGCAGGTTAGCGCAGTGATTGGGAGACTGGGAATCACTAAGAAGGCTCCTAGCCCTCTTGTTGAGAAAGTTGAGTTCAAGCCAGACTGTTATATAATTTATTATTATGGGGTTTGCTGTTTTTTGTTTTCCTGCATTTTGAAAGAAAGGGCATGCCACAGCAGTTTTGCTTCTAAGATCAAGTAACAAAAAAGATCTGGAGCCTTTCTATAGGAGTAGGTTTGCTGGATGTGTTCCAAGCCAAATTTAAAATAGACCCATCCCTTTATTCAGTAAAGCTGCTTCTTTAAAATGGCCTGTTTGTGCTGGTTTTGCCATGTTTGTCAGTGATTTAGGCAAACTATATACAGCTACATATGTGCTGTGTAACAGTTAATATCCAGTATTTTAAGATGACATCTATATTCTCAAGAGTTTGTTCATTATTAGTGTTAGGAAACATTTTTATATATTATATCGTTTATTGAATTTATATTTTCTGTGCACATAAAGAGTATAATAAGCTGTGTACCAAATTCTTGTCATGCTGTATTTATATACACAGAATATGTCATTTGGGTTTTTGTTGATCAATTGTTGATGCACCTATTCAGCTTTTAGATTTGGTATCTAGAGGAACAAATGTAAGCCAGTCAAAGCTTTTTGCAGACAGATTCCAAGCAGTGACGAAGCTATGGACTGCAAAAAGCCACCCCAGTATAATTTCTTCACCCTGCTGAACTTGTAAGTCGGTGGACATCCATACATGCATGCATGCATGCATACATACATACCTTTTATAACTGAAATTCCCCCCTCCAGCCAGCCAGCCTCCTTCCTCTTGTGTTGAAATTAAGTGAGAACACACAGTTCTCTCACAGTCCTGTTACTGCCAGCCTAGCAAGAAAGACATGGATGCAAAATGGTGAAATGTGTCCTGGCCGAAAGCCACGGGCCTTGTGGAACTTAATTGAACATTTTCATCAACCGTAGGGAGAGCGCCTTGCTCCTTTATGCTTGACACCGACTTGAATGTCTGTAAAGGTTTAGGGTTCCAACTGAATTGTGCTTAAGCTTTAAAACATTCTCATTTCCCATTGAGGATCATTTGTGAACTTTGTCATACTTCTAAAAACAGTAACGTCCAAACAATTTATGTCACAGGAGAAACAAATCATGACTAGGACATTAGGTTTTCGTTGCTCTGTATGGTGTCTAAAACCCACACTATTTACTAAACCTCTTGTGCTACTGCTATTTATGCCCCTAAAACATTACATTTAGCTCTTAATCTCACACAGTAAATCGCTTCCCGTCGTTCCCATCCATTCAGTATGTGCCCTTAACGCTGCCCACATATCAGCCTTGATGTTTTTCCTCTGTACTGACCTTTCCGAACCAGGTGCCTGCGGAGAAAGCGGCAGGTGTTTGTTAGAGTTCATCATTTGAGTGTAATTAATAGCTACTGTCCTGTGCACCCATGCAGGATTTACAACCAGAGTTTACAATCCACACCCTGCAGATACACAACAGACTGTCTGAAACAAAGCCAAGAGAGCAAAAAACACAGAAATACTTTCAATTGTTATAAAAGGCCAGCATGGTGTTACAGATTAATAACCAGTGTTAAACAAAATATCAATAGTCTCAAGCAGTAAAGAAAGCAAGGACGGTTTTAATGGTATTAGAAACTTGATAAACATTAATATTGGTCTGATACCAACAAGTAGGTCTTTGTATCTATTGTTAAGTGATCAGTTTTCAGTAGTAGTTGTGACAGACTGCTTCAGATTAATCATTTGACTGACCATCCTCATTGCTGACTCGGCAATGTCCAAAGTGGCTTCCCAGGTTAAGAATGTGAGTATGGATGGAGTTTATTATCACTATGTATGATTTGGCTCATCCTGCTCTGCTGGGGGAGACCCGAAATGAAAACGATGCGCTTCTCGTCCTTGGGCACATTTTTGTTTTGCCCCATTATTCCCATTGTCAGTGGGGAAATCCCAGTTTCACATGGTCTCAATAGAGTTCAATTAGTGTTTGAAAAATGGGTTTTTTGTGTACCCCACAAGCAGATTATCCATTAATTACACATAAGCATGCTTGATTGTGCTTGGTGGACTGGCCCAGCTGTGACCTCTGCTCCTCTCTGCCTCTCTCTCTCAGTCTCGCACTGAGCCTCTTGGTCCCCCCGGATTCACTTGCCGTGGAAAAATGGCGTCCTCTCCTCCTTTTCTGTCCCACAACGCCGAAGTAGCAGGTGGGTTTCAGATGGTCTGTTAACTTCTGGGACAGAAACTGAAATATGGAAGTGACCCATGGAGTTGTTGAGTGTTGGGGAGGAGCTGAGAACCAGACGCAGTGCTCATTTGGGGAGATAGATTGGCACCAAGCAGCAGCAGTTGTTTTGCTCTGTACTTTGTAATGTTTGGTATGATTATGCAGTAGAAACGTCCCTTTGCATTACTGAACAGCAGGAGGCAGTGTGCGCCTACTTTTAAAGGAAACCCTTACAGCAGTGCACAAACACTATTTAGACATATTGTGCCTATCATTGCATGCTCGTTCACGCACGTGAGCCTGGAGGACTGGCGAGAATAGTAACTCACTTTAAACAGTGTCACGCTCGTGGCAACATCAACATCCCATCCTCTGCAACACACAATCCGTACATGTCATTAGGAAACAGTATTTCCCCGGGGTAAGAGTTGCAGCTAGTGGAAAAAACAGAGGGAAGAAACGAGAGGAAGATAGTGAGTTTTAAAGACAGGGGAAATGAAAAAGTGACAGAGCAGGAAACGAGCAGAGATGGAAGGAGTGAGCCTGATGTGATGCTAAATAACCGGGGGGGAAAAAAAGGATAATGGAGATAGATTGTCTCCTCCTCTCTCTACTTTTACTCTTTCCCATAGACACAGTCAATCGCAAGTGAAGGTCGAGAGGGAAAGCAGCGCGTAGATTATGCAGTAGAGAAGGCAATTCATCAGTGTTGTCGGCGTGCTGTCTGATTAATGATCTAAGACCCAACACACACTCACAGCTTATGTCAGCTGTCAGTCATGTTCCGATGGAGGGGGGATATAATTTTCCCTCAAGGTGCTGAGCTAGTGCCCGTTGCATTGCTTGCACAGCTGTAGTACTAATATTCCATTCTAGGTGTTTTATCTTTAGATTATTACAGGTGATGTAGTTACTAGATACTGGGCACTTTAAGTACAGACTGTTGGCATTGCTGCAGCATTGTGTTTTTTAACTTGGAAATATGAGTATATTTTTCTTTATATATGCCAAAAACTTGACCATAACTTTCAGGTGCAGCCAAATATAGCACCAGTCAGGCTATCTGGCTGGAGCCGCCTAATGCATACTTTAATATACTCCCAACCACCATCATTCATTTAGAATGCATGTTTCCCATCAAATCCAACAGTGGCTGTAGTGTCTGTCACCAATATGTCACCTTGCAATCAGCTAATTGTGGTAGTGGATGGCTGCAAATCCACCACGTCGGACAATCCGTTGACAACACATAGACTGAGTGTGTTGATATATTAATTCAGTGATTTTACGGGTTAACAACACGACACTTTGAAACTGTCCAAATAATCATTTGACGTGTATTTTCATACAGGTTTGAAGGCTAAGCGTATATTCCATGTAGGTACTATCAATGTTTATGTGAGGATGTGAAGGAATAGTGAAAGAATCAAATATATTCTCTCATTAAAATCTGGACATTGTCATTAATACATTACATTATATTAATACTATGATCTTCACAACACATACAGTTCATACGCCCACATTGCCATACTAAGTGATTTCTATTCTTTCACTGCCTGCCCTATATTATTTATATACAATTGTATTTGATGTTGATTGATGATTAAAAAGTTATTTATATGGTATTTATGTCTGTCTGTTTCTTTCATTTGCTGGACAGATCAACTTTCCAAACTGGATAGTATGTCTTTAAAGTGTTGGCATGTTCATAGTTACTCAAGGCTGATTTATAATTGTACATAGACTTGACGCTGTAGCCTACGCAAGTGAGCTACGCCGTTGTGAGCATTTTTATTTGTGCGCCGGTGTGTCTGCATTGCTCTGCAAATAAAACCGCCAAAACGCAAGTTGGCTGATGGGTTATGCCACTGCGTTGAGTTTCTTTGTGCACTTGAAACAATGGCAACTTAAACTAAAACTCTCCCTTGTCTCTCTCCTCAATCTGTCTTGTGTTTTCCTTGTTTCATTTTTTTTTTTACCCCGCCACCCATGAAACGAAAGGACGAGGGAATACTAGGAGACTGACAGTCAAGCTGTGAGGCAGCGTCCCATGTGTCCCCGTTTTTCTGTCTGTGTGCGTACACGTTTTTGGTAGTGTGTGTGTGTGTGTGAAAGAAGGGATTCTCAGACAGCATTAGTTAACGTCATTCTGGGTTTTGCATGAAGTCGGCCTCCCCAAGAACAATTGCGACGCACAAGCAACAATCCACACAACCCCACACACACACACACCAAGCAGAGCAATCACAGTTGTTTTCTGCGTTGCCACAACATGTAAATGCTGCGGAAGGTGCACGTCAGGCTATGGCATATGCGTAGGGTACAAGGCTATTCCGTACCCACGGCGTCGATTTGACACAGAAGTATAAATCAGGCTTAAGAGTTGTGCCCAAAGCTATTCGACCATCTGACAAGCAGAACTGAAGAAGCGTACTGGCAGCTTAAGGAGCACCTGCAGCATTTAGGTATGATCCGTGTTCCCCCATGTGGGAACAAAATCCATCTGTCACTTTAATGCTGTCCAGTAACTAAGCCTTTAAAAGTACCATAGAGTTGAGTCATCTCTCTAATACAGTTTCGCAACAGTTAAGCATGATCAGTTCCACAAAGGTAGGACTGATTGCAGTGCTGTTTTTCCTGGGTTCCACTGCAGTTCAACGGGAACTCCTGTTTTTTCTGGTCATGTGAGTGTTTAGACCGTCTGGGTTTGGTTAGGCATTCAGTGGCTTCACCTGCTCGTTCGCATCACATCACAGTTCCCAATAGTAATAATGGAACCAGAGTGGATTATGCTTTAGTGTTTGCACTGCACTTTGTCTATCTCCTTCCCTCAGCAGATGGCTCCACCACAGGAATGGGCCTGGAATCAACAAATAACAGCCCAGCAGCTTTTCTTTCTGTCTTTCTCTCTGACTATATCTTCCTTTATATTTTCTCTTTTTCCTATCCCTCTTTTTCTTCCCCCCGCAGTATTTGCAGTTCTGGCCCTGGATGAGCCACCCGGAGCCAGGAACCAGGGTGGCAGCCAGTGAGAGTTTTCAGTCCTCCCACCTGAGCATCAAAGCCCTTTTGTGTTGGCGTTGGAGTGAGGACAAGCATGTCCCCTCTGCTGTCTCCTCCTCTGAAAGCTAGAGAAGGAATAGTCGGACAGGGAGAATGACAAGAGGATAAAACGCAGGGAGAAATTTTTCTTCTGCAGAATGACTTGCATTCTTTTTTAGAGGTGAATTACATGGAGCGTAGACAGAGAGACTGGAGCATGTTCGGAGAAAATAATGAGAGAAGGGGGCAAATTTCCACTCACCAAATCACTTAAATTCTGAAATGTAGATATAAAGTAAAAAGTTAAACATGTTAGGAGTCAGAAAGAGAGGCTTGCAGGTGGTGAGTGAGGAAAGCAGACAGAGGCTCTGTTTGTGGGTAAAATAGCTGTTTCTGATATGTGGGTGAAATCTAGTTCACCTCATGTCCATAAAGAACACACTCACTGACACACACACACACACATTTGAGATACAAGGCAAAACCAAGTCATCCCCCTGGTGTAATCCTGTCTCTATGGCAACAGCTCAAGCTGACCTTGCCTAATTTGTACCATAACAACCGGCGGTCGCGCGACACACAGGAATACGCACCAGGTGAAATGAAAATAATTCCGCACACAGAGCTAACATACCTGCCTTTGTGTCTTCCCACACAGCCAGCAGGGGAGAGAAACCCGGAGGAGAGCTGGAGCAGAACAAACGACAATTAGCACCAAAGTCTGGCTGACTAATGTAAAGCAACCAAAAGAGCATCATTGTAGAAGATAGTTGTTTTCATTTGAGTGCTTTTTTCCTTTCTTATGTGAAGCCAAAAATAACAAAGGTTACCAAACAAACGGGTGCTTCATTTGAGCTGCACCAACAAGGGGTGTTCTTTGTAGTCCTGTGATGAGCGCCAGCAGCATTAGAAGACCCTTAACTTCCCCTGTATTTAGTTACCTAGTCACCTCAGACTGCGTGTCCCCAAAGGCTCCTCATTACAATCCATTGAATCCATGATGCTTATGTTTTAATCTTTGACAGTCATGACTGATCATTGTTCTCTAGGCTCTTTGGTATTGACCCACTCATTGTTTGTTGATTAACTTGAGATCAGTTCATTCAGTTTCCATCGGCATGGAAGCAATATTGATCTCACTCTTGTGTGTTTATAGATCTAAATAGGAATGTAACGATATATCGTAGCACAGTTTAATCACAATACAAATGTGTAAAGATTTAAGTCTGTGAGATTAAAAATTTCACTTTTAAACAGCAGAAGGTGCTATCTGTTTTTGTACTTATATTTTCAGTTTCACTTTTACATACATGAGAAAAAAATTATAAAGAAAATATAAGAATATATGTTTTGTATGTTTGTTTGGGATAAATTTGTTTTTGAGACTAATTAGTTCATGACAGTCATCTCTGAGTGAATAATAAATCTTTTTGACTATCTTGCTTTCATCAGGATGGTGTCTCTCATGAGGAATTAAAGTTGAAGCACTTTTTTTTTTTTTAGATCTACTGGGTTATATTCTTTCTAATAAAACCGATTTTTTTAGGAGAACTGGAATGTGTTAAGGTCAAGCACAGATTGACTTTGAAATCAGTTCGTGTTTCTCATAAATGTTAAGAAATGGGAGCGAAGTGCTTATACTGCCAAATAAAAATGAGGTTGAAAAATTTGTAACCTTGTTTTGAGAAATGGAAATTCCAACTTTTTACACATTAATGGGTTAAGGTAAAAAATTGTATTCTCTAGAGTAGAGAATATTCTGAGGAGATGATTGTAATATTTTATGTTCTGTATTTGTGGTCATTTCTATTGCAATAGTAAATTTATTTATTTTATTTTCAAGAAAAGGATGACGATGTCATTTTATATACTTGATATTTATGATCTATCAGGCACAGGACTGATCAATTGATTATAAGAATTCGGACATTTTATTGGGTCAAAGTAAAGCTCTTGACAAATCCTTTTCATTTAATTATTCAACACTAATTATTTTGCCCACAATGGCTGTATTGTTGCCGTGTTGGTCAAGTACAGCAAGTCTGTTCGACGCACTCTCCAGTGTTGTCCTCTCTCTTCTCCTCTCCAGGAAAATGCTGATGATGCAGTCTTGTCTCCTCCCTCACCCTCCCCTCTTCTTTCACAGCACACTTTTTCATCCCATGAATTATGTATCTGATTAATTAGTCTCGTCATTACAGTATATGGTCAACTGTAAACTCCCCTCTGTTCTAGTTCAAACATAAAACGGACCCCCCCCCTTCCGTTCTCTCCCGCCGCCATTGTCGGCTGTGTGTTATGGATGAGAGGGGGGGCCTTGGGTATTTGTTGTACCCCTCGGGATGTTGCATGGCATTGCGCCGGGGAATACAATGAAATAACAAGATAACAAGATAAAAGCCTCGTGTTGGACTTCAAAGCGGAACGGCGGTTTGAATAGAGGCAGAGTGAAGCACAGTTTGTGCCTTGGTGATTTCAAAGAACAAGTCTGCCTTCATGGAAGGCAGGGGCTCCAACAGGATATGCCGACATGGGATGTTGCATAGACACACACAGACCTACACGTGATGGTCTGAATGTATGAATAAACACTTTTCTGCACCTCAAATCACACAGAAAATCTGAAGCACCAACCCTTCTCTTAGTGCTCTTGTCATTACATTAATATGGCACCGTAGTTTATCCTCACTGGAACGATCAATGTAAACCATATTAATCCACTACATTGCCTATATTACCTTCTTCCTTTATGCTACACAATGTCACAGGCATGTTTAGCACTAAGTAACCTAAAGGTGTAAATCTCCCACAAACCTGTAATTCCTCGCAGTCTCCCAGCCCAGGGTGCTGTCTGTGCAATAGATTTGCTTAGCAGTTATTGATCCATGCTGTGCTCACAAAGGTGGGCCATCCCCTCACTCAGAGAGTGAAATGCACATGTTAATGCTCATACAGGGGATATTCAGACGTATATATCTCTGCAGATGCCACAAGCAAAGCTCACTTTTTCTCTCTCTGCACACACACACACACATTGGCACTCACATTTTACAAGCTTTAATGCACTGCTCTCACACCATGAAGCAATGGGAGGGTGTTGGGAGGTGGCCTCTGCATTGTGAATCCTTTGGCCTTTCATCGATCCAGGGCTTCAATAGCTACGTATTGATCGTCCCTCTTTCCTTGTACAGAGATCAGTCATGTACCTGTCCAATGATGCTCTGTGGCCAGCAGCTGTCTTTTATGCTTGCCCAGCACTGAGATTATGAGGACAAGTCAGTGATAGGCAAGGTTTAACATGCTCTAAAGCTAATTGGCAATATAGCGATTGAAATACCTGATTTAGGTGTCCTCGAGCACAAGCTGTACAAACCAGACGATGCATGTGTATGTGTGCCTGGGTGTGTCATCATCCTTGCTACTGCTCAGCTGCAAACGGTGTCAGGTGGCATTACTGTGATGTACAGTATTTGTGCGCGCTCAGTGTAGGTGTTTATGCCTGCATTTATGTGTGTGGCTTCACTCCGTTTTTTTCCTAATTACCCTGTGCGCGTTTGAGGTGAGAAATGAAGCGCTGGCTGTCTGGCGGATGCTGTGTAATCATGCAAATCAGCACCCAGCAAGGATATTACAGGCGATGCTGGACACTGAGCAAGGCCGACCTCCTCCTGGCTGATTTACTCTGCACTGTTCCCACTGTCCCTGTGAATGACGCCACACAGCACTACTAGTGTGAATGGATGACAGGGAAGGAGAGAGACACAAAGAAGGTCATGGGAGCAAGTGGGAGAGGCTGGAGAAATTGGACACAAAAATACAAGACAATTAGCAGCAGGGGAGAAAATAGCAATAAAATAGTAGAATGCAGTATGTTCTGGTGTTTTCATATTTGTACAGCTAGCTGGCAGACATGTTTACTACCCATTTAGTCCACTCATTATGTGGCATTAACACAAGAGGGAAATCCTATAGTAAAGGGCGAGTAAAAATGGTTTCACACATGTAAAAAGTAGAATTAACTTTATCAAGTGCTATCAAGCAATTCAGTTTTGTGCATTTTGTACGTGCGTGTGCATAAATGGGGGGCTGTGTTGTCCAAGTGTGTGGCTCTGTGTGTTTTTGGGGATGAAGTCGATGAGTACTGACATTTGCACTGATGTGCACTGAAATGGAAAATACAGCACGGACTGACAGCACCTGACTTTCATCTCAAAATGAGGAGCAGGTCCACTCTACAGCTCTCCACACATATGAATATACATTAACACACGTACACATATTTTTTTCCCATGCAGATAACAGTTTGCTTACATTGGGTAAAGCTTTCAGCACTCAAAAGCTCTTTCAACTCACACCTGGGGTTTGATGATACACAAGACTGTTCAGAGTTAAGCTAGGAGGACATTTTGGTGGAACCTCGGGCACAAGAACAAAATCATGTCAATATCTTTAATATCACTCAGACATCAACTAAAACCCATTTCTGAAAGGACAAAAACACTAATCACAGGGCTTTGAGATGTTTTTGAGAGGTGGTGAGTCATCTTATGATCTAAATACTCCCTGCTGATTGGTCTGACACATTTCTTTCAGATTCAGTTTCTCACTACTTGCATCTAAGAATTTAAGCCAGTAGCAAAAAGTGAGAATGTAATTTGATACATTCCTATGCTGAATGTACACAGACAGGGTCAATTTTTATCACTGGGTTTGATTTCCTCAATATTGCATGTCTCAACAGTTTTGTGGAAAACATTTAATCAACATTACCCAGATGACAATGGTATTGATTCATGCTTCATATGAGAGGGCCATAATGCAGTCAGACAGATTAGGTTTTATGCAGCACTGTCAGTGCAGTATATTTCCCCTATTATTACAGCTCAGGGCCTTGTGACAATAATGAGGTCCCAGGTCCCAGGTCAATGGCGGATAGGGGGAGAGGTGAGGGAGAGGGAGGATCATACTCAATTCCAAACACAATTCAGGCTCAGACAATCATTATAAAGATATTAACGCATGCAGGTTTCAAACTTATGCTCGTGTACTGGTAGATCAGCTTGAAAATGTGTGTAATGTAGGATTAGAAGTCTTAATGCATGACACCCAAAGAAACAAAATAAAGGTGTGCATGTGCAAACACACACCAAAATGATTTGTAATACTGCAACTACGAATTACTTATTTGTGTTTACGTGACATTTAAAACTTAAAAACAACATATGGATGCAAAGTGTTGCTGGGCAATAACACTTGCCATTATTATAGCCTTAGCTTGATACACACACACACACACACACATATATCACATGCACACCAAAACCTCTTATCATTTCCAACATTATCTCCTAAGCATACAGAATGGCAAGCAGTGAGTGGACATATACTTTACTCTCTTTTAGTTGACTGCATACCATATGTGCAGGAGAGAGAACATCTGTCACAGAACAGGGAGGATACATACACAAGTACAACAAATCTGCAACAAGATAGAGCAGAACAGGGTCACACTGCGCTTTTGTAGCTCACATAAAACAAATAAACCCAGGAAATTAGCCTATGCAGTCACTTCAGACCATGCGAGTAATAAAATACCTGTCCAAAAAACAATTTTTTGTCCAATGTGCTATGCTTAAATAAGAAAAAGCCCACTTGGATGGGCAGATTGGATTTAAATTGAAGTAAATCAGGCTTTGTTGTCTTTTTATGGCAGTAGCAAATTCGTGGCTGTCTTATTTATTTTTCCTACCGGAACTCATATTTCCTCTATTATATGTTAAATCCTTCATCATCAGCAACAAATGAACAGTTTGAAAAAAGCAATTAACTGCAGTCACAACCTTTTTCAGATAATCTTGGTTTTAAGCAAAGCTCATCCTTTAATTCTCCAGTCAGAGATTTCGTTGAATTGCTTCTTGTTGTTCTGCCTAACAATGAGATATCGTAACAGAAACTCACAGTTGCAGTTGTTGTTAACATTATTTTGTCAAATTGGCTCTTGTTATTTACTTTAAAAACACTCTTGGCTCTTCTAATTTTGCATTAAAGGATTAATAATTAAATACCTACTTTCTTGTATAGATACACTAGACTGAATTTCCTGATATTTTGTGACCTTTAGGCAAATAAAGTCACATTTAGTGACTTAGAAAACTTGACATTGACCACAACTCCCTAGGGACCATTTAATGTTTTTTTAATGTTTCAGGGCAATGTGATTGTGGCTGTAACTTAATGGCCTACTTAAGAATCTGCTCCACAGAGAAAAAAAAATCTGTTGGAAACAGAGAAAAAGGGTTTAGGGACTGACAAGACCCAGTACATTTAAATGGACATTTCCATTATCTCCTAATGAGGCAGCTCCAATAACTTAAAATATAAGTTTGACTAAAAAATATGAAGTCAAGGTTCACTTAATAGCTTTTTCCAGGGCTTCATCAACGAATGGAGTGTGCTCAATTTGTTCAGATTTCTTGGAGATGGATCATCGTCTGTAACACTACTATTTCCAGGGTCAGGAATTAACTTCCATGCTCATCTGTTATAAGAATTTGGTGCTGCTGCACTGGGATTCTTTAACAGTTGGGATGATTGGAGAAATCTTCCCTGAGAGTCTTGTACATTTTAGCAAAGTGTAAAAGCTTCCTTTTAACTTCGGTGCGATCAAGAAGGTTCGCCTCAAACAGCTGTTCTAGGGTTTCACTTTTATCCAGCTCTGTTGCAATCAAGTACAGCAGATGTGACAACCTACACTGAAATCTGAATGAGAAGCTAGGTTGAACATGTCACATTCCCTTTTACATCCAAAAGGTAAGCACTGTAGGTATAAGGAAAGAAAATCAATGCACAAATGTAAAAAATGAAGTTATTTCAGTTTAGATGAGCACTAAACTCAAAGATAGTCCCTTTAGTTGTGTCTTGCTCCCTGTATTGTATGCCGGCTCCTTATTGACGTATTCCCATCTACGTCCAGCAAGCCAAATATAGCCTCCTGACGTAATCACACTGAGGTCTGTTTGGTGATCCGTCAGAGAAGAACACAGACATGACACTAAGGTAAGATCTTTTTTTTACCTACATCTATCAATCTGTGTGGCCTTTCACCTTTGGTTCCCTCAGTGTCTCGCATACACTCATAACATTGTTAGCTCTCCTCTAATCACTTCTCATTAACAAGTTGAACTTGTACCTCGAGCTATGTATGTATATACACTGCGATGTACAAAAAAAACCCTAATTGAACAAGAAAGCCAGTCTAACAATGTGACCATAATGAAAAAGACGAGAAAAAAGAAACCCTCTGAGCGCATGTTAAAACTTCCATCATTGATCTTTCTTCATCTATACCAATTATTTAATAAATTCATCACCTTGAAGCATCCCTACATCAGATCTTTCCTATTTTCTACCTCTCTCTCTGCCCATTAGTATCTGCCCTCACCTTGTCTCCACATGAGCATCAAAGCCACAGACATCAAAAGTGTTACACAGCCGCTCATTTGAATGCCATTACCTCTTCATTCTAGTCAGACTAAATAACACACATGCATGTGTGAGCACATCCTACTGAGGACATTTGGTTTGAGTGTGTCCTCAACCTTTGGGAGTTGATTAACTCCTATGAACTGTTAAGACTGCATCAAGATGAGTGGACGTCCTCCTACCACACACAAACACTCCAATTAGATAGGCACACTATCTCAAAGTGTTGCTCTCCAATGTTTTCCAGTGTGATGGAGACCTAAAACAAAGGAAGCCCAGTCAAAGGAGGACGGCCAGTATCTGTTAAATAATTTTAACACCGGTAAAAAGACGCAAACTTGCAACTGTATTGGAAAACAGTATCAGGCAGGATGGGTGAGAGTATAATGTGAGCAATTACATTCTCCTGGAAACTTATTCAAAACCAATTAAATATTAATGGACGGGTTTGAAATCAGAGAGCTGTTTGATTTACGTATTTCCTGTAAAAACAGACGGACAATGAGGAACTTGTGTCGTGGTAGCCAATAGCACTGTGTGTTACGTCCCCCTAGTCCAGCATATAAACATATCCAGCAGCTATAGCGGACCTATTCGCTGACTCTGCGGGACTGGAAGCACCCAGTAAAAAGCACGTCCAGACCGGGACTGAATGCAGCATCTGATGCTGACAGAGGACAGTTTCTCAACAGGGAATAAACTACTGAGGTGTTTTTATTGCCGGTTTTGACTCCTGGGCTAAATTGGCAAACGTTAGCTTTCTTCTTTCTTCTTCTTTTAGCAGCAAGTCCATCTGCAAACTCTTTGAAAATCATCTTGGTACTGCTGTCTTGCTGTCCTCAATCTGTCTCAGAGATTGTGTTCACTGGGAGGCTGCTGAGCCCCATTCAGTTGCATGTTAACAGCATCAGAGTGAAAACAAGACAATAGTGCCTCCATTAAATATGATCCAGTTTTACCCAAATCACAGATAAAGTTGTGCTTTTATACAAGTGATAACACTGTGTTTTTGTACAATAATCAGTGAGGTCAGGCCCCCCAGAAACACTCCGCTCTGGTAGCTAGCCATGCTGTTGCTAGCTAGCTAACTAATGAATGTTCAGTCTGTGTCACTAAAAGTTGACAGGTGAATGTCATGATATTATTGGTTGAAATCGGTTAGTTCATGCTTACCTAAGCACATGTCACATTTTGTTTTACAGTAGGACAACCAACACAAAGACAGATACAGTATTGTTAGCAAAAAATGCTATCTTTATGTTGCCATGCTAAGCTGCTGTGGTGGGATAGTAACACAAAGAGGGAATTTCGTATTAAAAATACCGTAACTTTCTAAAATATCTACTTGATTTATGTAACTTGGTAGAGCCTCATATTAGCCTCAGATAAACTGTGGAAAAGGACTGTAGATTTTGTACCCCATCATTTACATTGGAAGCACATTATGAAGCCATTTCTTCACAGTTTGGACAAAATAAATGATTGTGTGATGAATGGATGTTTATTGAGTGTAGGATAAAACAAAACTTTTATTAACTGCAGAAAATTTACACAAGACAAGAGTGATCCATAGAGAGTTAGCTGGTGTGGTTGTCTTACTGTGTGCAGGAATCTCTGTGTGTGTTGTGTTCATATAATTATATAATAATAATTACATAAATTCGACATCTATGATTTTGTGACTTGTGAACCTGCACTCTGTTCTACATATCTATCATTCCTGCTTTGCATTTTCCTAATTGTCTCTTATTTTCGTCTCTCATGTCTGACTATATATCTCACTATAGTCTTGTCTTACCTCTCTTCTCCTCTCTGTTCTTTCCTTTCTTGGCTTTTACACTTGCGATTCTCTCCCCTTCCCATCCTTTACCCTCTATACCCTCTAGCTCTCACCCTGTCTTTGTCAATGCAGGACAGGACAGAGTGTAATTTCGATATGGATACATCCTGTGCATGAAGTGTTGGCTTCAGTTTCACTTCCTGGGCTCCCGTGGATATACAACATATGTTCAAAAGCTAAATATGGACATGGAGTTTATACACCACACTCTACTTCCCTTTTCATGTCTCACTGATGCTTTCTTAAATGTCTTTGGCACCTCTCTCCTGTGCTTTCTCCATTTTGCTTCAGCCTCATTCATCTTTTCGCATGTATTTTTGCATTCTTTTGTCCGCAGCACTGTCTGCCTCTCTCTCTAAGCTAGGTCTGTCTGTCAGTGATATTGTCACCGTATATGAGTACAGACACAGACACAGCAAGGACAAAAGACAACATTTGCTACAAAGGAAGCTCCGGTGGCTTCTTGATCCAAGCTGCAACAAAAGGCAGGAGCACTTGACAATCAACGTGTGCTCAAAACTACATTTGCAGCAAAGATGGCAGAGTCTCTTTCTTTCTGTTTCTCTCTCTTACACACATGTACACACACACACACACACACACACACACACACACACACAGCAGGCTCTTAGGTAAACAGGGCAGACAGGCTCTCCAGTGGAGGAGAAATGCTTGCCCAGTGTGTGCCTACACGCTCAGCAGAGCGCCTAATTGCAGTGATAAATATGCGATAGTGGAGATGGGAGACAAAGGCTCGTAGGAACTCTCCTCACATGAACCTTTGGGAGGAAGGTGGCTGTTTAATGGGCTTAACAAGAGAAACACGTAAATGTGCTGTACTGTATACACACACACACACTAAAGAAGCAAGTCCACAGAGGCTTGAAAAACATACACGGAAAAGTAGCCTGAAAAAGAACCTCTATAATACTATACTGCAGTATGTTGCAAGGACCAGAGTTTAACTTCATGGTCTTACAATATTGAGTTTCATCATGAATAGCTTTATTTCAGTCAGGGCCACTTTTGTCAAAAGACAACTTTATTTCCAAATGCAGTATGTTATATTTAGCGGTATGGCTCTGTTCTAGGACCCTGTGCCCTTCCACATGCATATGTAGAAAGCCTAAGGCATGGAGAGCACACCTTCCTGCCCTTCCATGTGCATACATGGAAAGCTTAAGACAAGGAGAGCAGCAGCAAAGACCCCCCAGGGTACAGAACAGAGCAGGCATCAATGACAACAGAAATTACATTGATTAAATCAGATACAGCATAAAAGGAGGAGTTGGGTTGGAGGCGGGTTGCAAAGCAGGTTGCAGAGGAAGCAGCAGGGGGAGGCAGGCTAAAGCATTTTAAATAAGGTGCCCTGAATGACATTTGCCAATTTGATGCTTGAAGGGAATCAGCTGAGCCATCATCAGATGTGTGTTTACGATCAGCTGCGATCAGCTGATGTAGCAGGAATTGTGAGCTGTTGACTTCGTGGCCTGCCTGAACTAACGCTTTGCTCAATATTAATACATGGGTAGGAGAATGTTATGGGTCATTACCATCATGTCCTATGCGTTTTTTCAAAACTAATAGGCTTAATTTAAAGCTAATAAGGTCACAGTGACATGATTTCAGTAGTCAATGTAACATGCAGGATTAAGTTCTTGTTTTTATGTTTTTGCATCTCTCTCTTTCTCTCTACGGCTTATTTTTTGCCTTGTAAAATTACTGAATTAATGTTAAATTATCTAGACTGTGGGGCATTTCAATTTTTTTCAGACATGCTTGTTGGAAACTGGTTCTGACTGGATTTTGGTGTTAAGGAAAGAAGATGGCTAAGAAGAGCAGTAAATGCACCTCTTTTTGACCTAGGCGGCATGGAAGCAGGATTGGCAAGCTGACACTGTGCATTTGATCTGTGGAGTCGGCTTCCTTGTACCAGAACTTTTATAAAATACATTTAAGACATCAGAGACTGATTAGATAGGGTTTTTTTTTTATTCATCACACACAATGTATTCAGTGTCAATATATTCTAACTGAAATAAAGACACAAAGGGCTTTACATGGCAATTCTGCAAAGCTGTCATGTCTAACCAGTTGGATAGATAGAAAGTAAAAGCAGCTAAGACTAACGCAGATAAAAAGCATAAAAGAGTAAGAGGATTAGTATATTAATATATTATTCCCTCATCTTTCAAAGTGAAAAGCTGAATAGGTTGAGGTGAATGCCGGTCATGATTATATAGAATGCCAATATTTTGCTTCATGCTTCATAAATATCTTCATGGACACCCTCTGCACTCTTACAAGGATCTGAGGGTAAGAGTAAGTTCATGTTTTTAAATTGCAGTTCTGATTCTGATAAAATTTCAGACACATGAAGATATATTCAGGCAAATTTAAGGTCTTTGAAATTCATGAGTGTCTTCATAGTTTGCCCTTGCCTACAACCTTGTGTCATGCATAATGCGAATTTTAGTGTGTTTCTGAGTTTGAGCTGATGTTCTGTCTCTTTTTCTCACTGTCACCGGGTTCATAGTGTTGCATGCATGAGAGGCTACAGCCAAAAGCTCTTAACACCAAGACCCAGCTCTGAGAAACTGAGCTTTTTAAGATGCACCAAACCTAAACATTATACCATTAAATCCACTCAGCACCATTGCCATGTTTAAAATATCTACACTCAGTTGCTTTTTTTTCAACCAGTGACAAATAGTGGGCAGATGCATATTGATCGATCACACTCTTAAGTTTTATGTATTTACAGCACCATGAAATGCTGAGATAAGTAGAAAGTCAACAAAGCTAAAACCAAGAGCTCCCTGTTTGTGCACCGCATGACTTTGAATTAACTTTCATGTACAATTGCTTTGAAGTGAATGGAGATTTTACAAGGTTACCATAATTAAAGGTACAACTAAATAACATTTAAATAAATTGCATGAATAAAAAACTGCTGTCTTTGTTACTCCGGATGCTGCTGAAGATAAACTTGTACACCATAATTTCACAGCGGACCAAACTTTAATACAAATTCAGCAAAGTTGCATAAGACAGTATCCGGTAACCCTATGTAACTTTTCTTTAGAGGGCATGATTTATTCTTTACTCCTAATACTTAAATTTCTGCTTTGTAAACAATTGTAGTGGATATTTGGAGGTGCTGTGTTCCTGCTTGCATGCTGCGGCTGGGTAATTCAATCTGAGCGATGTTCTTTAGGAGTTAGGTTGAGTGGGTAGGCTACTTTCTGACTTTCTCTCAGTTAAACACCTACAGAGATGGTGTCAGTCAAGCATTGGAATAGTGAATAAACCACAGCAAATCATTGCACCTTATCAAGAATTCAACCTCTGACAGAAAACAATAATGCCACAGTCAAATGTCCTGGGGAGGAATTTCACTCAGCATTTTAAAAAACAAAAGACACATTTAGGATTTTCTTTTATTATTATTGTTATTACTTTTTCGACTACAAGAAAACAAGAAACAAGAATGAACTGAAACTCACTAAAGCTCCCCGAAGCCAAGATTCAGGTGATATTTCTCTGTAGGTCCATCACATTGTTCTCACAGTCATTTGATACATTGTTATCATAAAATGGAGATTATAGCTGTTTTAAGCTTTAGTTTGTTTTTGTTTTTGCAGGGTTTTGCAGGTGAAATACAGGTCAGCAACATGTTTGTTGCTGATGCGCTCAATCATTCTTACCACTCAGCAGTAAATGTAATAAGTGGATTCCTTTGAAATACTGAGGGAGTTTTGCCAACCTTCATGTTAAGGGAAATCGCAGAGTTCTAAATTCAGACAAGGCAGAGATGTGACAGCTTGAACTGGGATTTCATATCTGTGTTGAAAAAACGGCATATGACTGCACTGCCGGAGCTCTCTTCGAATAAATCTTTCAAAGCATATACCAGTCTCTCAACAATGTTACTGCATTATTTTTCACTATTATCTTACAAAACAGCGGGCCAGGTGTTGAGAAAACCAGTCAATCATCTATCATGATGAAAGCGCAGCGAGGCTGGAACTAGCAGTGTCAGCATTGCTCCCAATCTCATGGTTTCAGCTGTCACTGCTTCTCTTTTTTCCGCTAATGGCTTTATGTTGCAGAGGTAAAGCGGAGGGGGGTGCAGTTTGTGAAGCTTCAGCCATTAGCGCTGATCCTCAGACAAGCACACTCCCTTGCAGGCTCACATTGAGTGCAACAAGGGAGTGGATCTCTAGTTTGTGTGTGTATGTGGGGAGGAGAAGATGGAGAATATGTGTGCCTGGGTGGGTATATGTACATGTCTACATATGTACATTTATGATTTATGTCGTATTGACACTGATGTGCAAATTATGGGAAAGTTTGTTAAGGCCAGAGAGCTTCCTGTTGGAATTAATGCAGATAGAGAGTGTGGATTCTGTACCTTCTTAATTCATCCCCTGGAAGTCAAAGCAAAGGAGTTTAGGTGGTGATAGAGAGAGAGAGAGAGATATGGACTGGGCATTTATGTGTTTAAAAGAGGGGGGTGGGGGTGGAGGGGGTAGGTGGAAATGGATGATAATGGGAAGGAGAAGAGAGACAGAGAGGTGGAACAAACAACAAAGAGACACTCGGAAGAGAAAAAAAATCCTTAGAAGTAGTTCAGATTTCAGAGAGTTTAAATATCATCTGGAGATTGACAGCCATTTTCTTTGATCTTATACCGTCAGCTCATTTCAGTGGCACCTCATTCATCCTTTTGTTGTGCCACCTTCACAACTCGCCTTTATCTGGCTCTCTCCCTGGAGCCTGTGATACAATCGATGGGTCTGGACAACTCCCTGGGCAGTTAGCCTTGACGGCTGACAGGAGCTGGTTTCCATACATGGCCTTGATGTATGTGTGTGTGTCAAGAAAGACTCAGGTGTGGGTAAAAGGTTTTTGCAACTGTTGCTCCAAGGTAAAATGTTAACACGTTCAATTATAATCCCATAAAACTGTATTAGAAAATAGAACACCATTCGTTTATCTTCATTATTTCAACCCATCAGAGTGAAGCAAAATCTCTCTGCAACATTTCTAGGTAGAAATTCCCATAATGCATGCTGTCCCTTCAGTTTGTCCTCTCTGAGTGTGTTGCATCCAAACAATAGCAGCTTGATCTTGCTTTTTCATGGTCCACGTTACCTGCTTAAAGCAGCAAAATCAGGTCACCTCGCCACACATCAAAGACACTCTGCTGGATTAAGTGACTTATTAGGTGACAGAGCACTAAAAACAAACTCCCAATTGACTCACTTTTTGAATAAAAAGCTTCACACTTCCCCCAGGAAAAAGGCAAAAAAAACCACATCTATGAAAATAAGTTGGATGTTGTCAGAAGTTTCCAGTTCCTCCCTGTTGTGCAACAACGCGTTAATGAGAGACATCTGTTTGGGCCTTGTTTATCAGACTTGTGTTTGACAAAACTTTGGGGTAGGGATTCCTTTGACAGCACAGTACTTCTCTTGATTTTCCAACTACCTTTTTGACCTAGAAATGTGGATTTTTTTGTGCTTCCTGCGTTAACCCACTTTAATTTAATTAATTCTTGCCTCCAAAAAATCCCCTGATTGATGCGTTTGGGTGCTTGTTTCCAATTTCGCATATAAAATCTCCCCTTGCAGCTGTAAAACTACAACCTTTGTCGTGCTGTACAGAAGCAATATAAAGGTTACAGCTGAGACAAAACCAGTGGGTTTCCAGATGAGGTGAAAAAATTCTCTTACACCCAAGGGGCCTTGAGGTCTCAGGGTACTTTTAGTGTGTTGATATTGAATGAAATCAATCAAATCAGCACACAAGCCCCCAAGAGGCTTACTGGATACTGACGTTTGAATTTTATGTTACAAGAGGTGACTTCTTCTCTTCAGGTGATGGAAGGCAAAGCAGAGTTAATGCCCCAAAAATTCAGATGACAGGACACTTCTTTTAAAGACCTTGACTGAAGCACTGACATATCCACACGCACACACTTGTTTCCTGCTCGCATCAACACACCCACGAGCGCACTCACAATCTCCAAGACAGAAACACACTTACCGCTCACCACACACATCTCCACCCTCCTGCAGTGACATTTGAAGGACAGGGGCCTGCGGGGAGGACTGGTTTTGAGAGGTTAGATGAGGTGGAGGGCTGTCTGGTTGGGGTGTGAGGTAAACAACACCTCGGAGTTCAGCGTGCATGCCTAATGTGCTCTCTCGCACTGGCGGCTCCACTGGGCAAGGCTGCCGATGACAAGCTGTCTTGAGAAGTCTCCTGCTCCTGCAGCATCTCACTACCTCTCTTTCTCTGTTTGTTAGCTTTACCCTGTCCGGCTGTCCACGAATACTCTGTACACGTTCTGCTTTTGTGACTCTGTCTTGTCACTTGCTTTCTCTTCCCTGCTTTAGACTGTCCTGACTTAACCTCTTTTCCCATTCCTAACATATCAGATACTTGTTTGTTTAAATGTAAATAACAGGTATAAAGATGAAGACTTAACAGCAGCTTTTAATTACCCAAAAATGTATTTTTTTTAATGATTTTACTATCATAATCAATGATGTGTTGGAAGAAGAAAGTTTTTTGTGGCTCAGACTTATTCTTTTTTAGTGATTTCATAGCAGCAATCAAAAAACACTGGGGCATTCCCTTAAACTTTGTACAATTTTATGAAATGCATACTAATGATATAATCATGGTCACTGGCAGCAATGCACACATGCAGATCAAAATACAAAGATATGTACAAATGTGAATTGTACACTCTTAAGGTGTGTTCAGACTGAACACAAAGCTAATTTTAGAGGCGGCGTGATTGCATACAAATTCAATGTAGAGGTGGGCACAGGTTTGCTCAAGGCAGTGTGAATTGAAGCAAAAACTTCTCTGCACAAGTTGAAAATGTTGAAACATTAGCAAAAAATGTGTGCTTATCCCGAGCTAATGTACTCCACTTCTTCAACGTACAGAGACAAGAAAAGAGAGTCAGGAGGAAAATAACAGAAACGAATTGAGATCCTGGTAGGTTTCGAAATCAGTCTGAGTCAGAGTTGTAGCACACACATACTGAAAAAAGGCACACTCTGCTCACACACACAGATGGCGCATTGTTAGGTAGTTGCAGCTTACATCTGGACTGTGGGTGCGTTGGCTGTTTGTAGCATTTAAACACTCCAGCAGTCAAATTTGTGCGAATAAAGCAAGATGAAAATTCGCTCCGAGTTCAGTCTGAGCACACCTTTACAGCTATCTTTAAAATTTTACTAGTGGTTTTTACCCCCCGACCTGAGTTCAATTACCTCATTTGTTCGTCCAATTGCAGCCCATCTCTCTACTGATTGGTCTCTGAGAGGGCAGAGGTGCTATCTGATTGGTTGAAAGTCCAGAAAAGTAGAAGCAAAAACATACAGTAATGAATACTGTTGTATTCTGAGGAGATAAAAATCACATTGACATCATTTACTCAGGGCATACACATAGAACATTTATTGCTGCGTAGTCAGGCTTTAACCTTTGATGCCATATTCAGTGACACAAGGATTTGTCTCAGAAAGATAGGCGGATATATCTTTGAAGCTAAAACAGCCCTTGGTTGCTTCATTTTTTCTCTCTTCAACCTTTAATCTCAGGTATCCTCGCTGACAAACAGGACACTTCAGGAAAAGGCAATCACTTCACCTGAAGTCATAAACACACATACACACACACACACACACGCGCACACAACTGTCTTTACTAACACTCATTAATACCCAACACCATGTGATAAAACATAGTCATCAAAGTGATTTTGCATGATAAAAAAGATCAAACCCGCAGATTTTCTCACATCACCTCATTCTTTTTGAGAAATTAAAAAAAGCAAGGTAATGATCAAAACACTAGGGATACAACAGTCTACCTCTAGAAATCAGGCGTAAAGATGAGCCTTTTTGGATGGAGTAATTAATCAAGTGATAGAAGCCAAAATAATTGTGCATTAAAAGATGCAAAGTTTTGTTTGTTGTTACAGTGTCAGCTTTTGATATCAAACAATGGTGTGTGAAAGGGTTGCTACAACATACTGTATGTGTACAGAGATGGGGAAGAGAATATGAGTGCATCAGGGTGTCATTTCAAGAATAAGCATACTGTATTGCAATCCCAGAACCATGCTTAAGGAACACTAATGTGTCCGTAATCGATATGTTGTGGTGTAACTCTCAAATTAAAGCTTTCATAGAGATGGTTTACGCTATTCATGGTTTTTAGCATAGGAGGCTAAAAGCAAACAAAGTTTCCTGCGTGCAGCCAGGAATGTCTGTGAGCTAGAACGATCCTCATGTGCTGAGTGAATATGGCTGTTCCCATCTCTGGTTGTCCTCTGGGACAACATTTGAAAAAAATCCACGAGGGAACCAGTGTTCCCAAAGAGAAATGTGCTGGAGGGAACAATCACTTCAGCGCACAAAGTTTGTTTGAAATTTTTTGCTTAGTTGTTTTATACACTGTCCACACCTTAAAAATCTTTATAAAACTGGAAGCCACTGGCAGACAAAAAGTCCTAGACAACAAGTCAAAGAGAACATACAGGTTAAATTAAATAGGGACAAAGTAACGGCAACACTTGCACGTGCCTATTCTCTTTTCTACAAAAATAGTGGAATAGAAATTACATCGTTATCACCCGACATTGACATCTTGATACACTTCTGTATATAGATAAAAATCTTGGTTAAATGCAATTCCATCATGCAGTCAATGTCCCTCGCAACTCTCGTGGGTTGGTCCATCCATCTGAAATCCTTAAGCATCTTGAGAAGAAGTGGTGTCAAAAGAGTGTGCTTGAAGTCTCACTTTATTAAGTAGCTGTGAACCATTTTTTGGTGCACACAAGGCTGCCCTAGGAACACATTATTGTTTCTTCTGATGGGGTTTATAAAGCTCCATCCAACCTAGTTCTACTCATTTCTTCATTTTTGAGTGAGTGCGAAAAGCTGGAGATAGAAAGAAAAATAACCAATTTCACGAAGCACTCCATGCACGGTTATACCTCTGCAATCTGTCAATTTCTTTTCATTTTCCGCTGCCACTCAAGAATAAGTTGACAGAGGCACAAAGCTTCGATCAGTCAATACCTATCTCCTGTTTCAAAAATACAGAGGCATGGTGAAGTGATAGTGAGAATAATTTAATTCATGCCTTGGATACCTGAGGCAGTGCTCTCACACACAACACACAAAATAAGCACACCCTCTTGAACTCTCCTCCACCTTGCATTTTACTCTGAACTCAGCAGAAGGTCCTGTGCCAGAGTGAGTAGGACCTGTTGTTTCCGTCTGCCAGAACAGATGGACATTAGATCCGCTTTCTGCTTGCCCAGCCAAACAAATGACCTGCATTCTCCTTTCCCAGCCTTCCTTCCGCCTTGAAATATTCCGCCATTTCCGAGCCTCCTCCCTCTTACTTGCTGCACTGCCTCTGAGACATAAACGAATCACAACAGTCTCTGTTAGCATGGATAGCTATTTCAGTTTGGGTACTCCTATTTTTGCATTTTCAACTTCAGTGAACCCGAGCCAACACGGAGAAAAGGAAACTACAGTCGAGCAACAACAAGACTCTTTCTTGTGTCATTGAGTTTTAGCTCTTTTGTTTCTGTTTCAATTGACTCCCTGATATGAATGGGCCTCCTGGTCTTCCAATGTGAGCAGAACCTTCCATGGCCTCCTCTACAGGTACAGAGGACCTATCTTCACCACTTGGGCCTTAACTCTGCAGGCCACTTCCTCACTAGCAGGCTATAACCAAGACCACTCCCCTAGGTAGCACAAAATAGGACATGGGCTCGTCACAAACGTATAGAAAGGGGTTGAGGGGGCAAGATGAGGGTTTGGTTTTGGGATACAGGACATCATGTGTCATCAAGCCTCTCTCTCACTGCTGGGAACAGAGAGAGTGAGAGGGACAGCAATGGGTTTAGATCCAAGGAATGGAAAGACAAAGAAAGAGAAAACAGTAGGTTTCATCTGTTTTTCCGACATGGCCCTACTGTTGTTTGGCTTGAGCTCTTCCCTTTGAACCCTTGCTCACCATCTCCTATTTCCCCTCTTCCTTCTCCTCTTCTTGTGTCAACTAATGCCCCTGTCCAGGGGTTGGCCAAGAAGCCTTGAGGATCCATAAGCTCTAGGCCTAGAATCTCCCTGCGGCCCTCCCTGCCCCGGGACGACATTAGCATCCCCCCTTGTTCCAGGCTGCCCGTGCTGTTGCACTTCTTCACTGCTCCTCCCGGGTACACCAGAGAGCTAGGTGACAGCAGTGATGTCAGCGACAAGCTGCTCAGTGTCTCTGACAAGTGTTCACTGTTGCCCGCTTGGCTGGAGCCACATCCACCAATTGACGATCCAATGCCTATGCCCAGGTCCTCATCTGAAGGGTCAATTGAGTCATCTCGGGTATAGCCCGGGCTTGTGCTACCTCGGCCACTGCTCTGGCTCCGCTGGTGGCCCCTGGTGGCCTGGAGGGTGAGGGCTGATGAGGGGCTCGGCCGTGGTCTCAGGGTCTGGACTAGGGAGGAAATGGCCGTGCTGTCTTCAGGTAGCTGGAGTGGGCATGTGAGTGGTAACGGAGCTGTTGGCAAAGGCAACTCCAAGTTCTGTGGTGGAGAGACACTGAAGCTCAGTCCTTCTTCCAGGGTGGTCTGGAGGCTGCCCTCAGAGCTACCTGTAGCAAGGGATGAGTCACTGTGGGATGGGTACTGAAGACAGAAAGAAGGGAGAAGGGGGAGTGGAGACAAAAAGTGGAACACATAAATCCAACTCTTCTACTCATTATGTAAAATCTGTTATTTTGATATTTATTGCATCTTATGCGTTATTTGCATATTTTATTGCATCTTAAATGCTTATTACATACCAGTTTTCATTATAATAATGTCATATAAAAAATCCTGTTTAATCCACAAAAATAAATTTTTTTTTTGCTTTAACAATAGTCAGATGACTTGCTCAAGTCTCTCAACTATCTTAATCGACTTCTAGTGTCATACAACCTATTTGACTGTGTTTTGCCCCTCTCTTTCCCTCCCCATACCTGTGTACAGAGCATCTTGCTATGGGCTCCTGGGGAGCGAAGTGAAGCCCAGGAGGCCGGGGAAGTCAGCCTAAGGCCCCTTGACAACCGTAGGCTCCTACTGCGGGGAGGTGCTGGGATGGCTGCTCCTGCAGGGTGGAAGAACTCTGCAGGCAGATGGAAGAGAGGAGAAATGCCACTAGCTCCTCCTTCTCCCTCTTTGTTTCTTCCCTTGTTGCTGCTGCTGGAAACGCCACCTTGAGGAGGGAATACACTCCATTTCTATTAAGGTGTTACTGCCATGTTTTGTCTACTTTTCTTGTATCCCTTACATGAAAAGGATTTTATTCTTCTGAATAATGTATATAGATCCAGCTATAGTGGAGGGGTATATTTATATATATATATATTTCCTGTATTTATCTGAAGCAAAAGCAATTTAGTAGCTATTAAGACAGCAAACCAAGCACAAGACTTCCAGGTGGCTGTTGTGAGTGAATCCCTGTCCCAGTCTACACAGATGCTTTGAAATGCTTCCTTCTGGTGGGTCCTTTTGTTGCTGTGTAGGGCGGTATGTAGAAGCACCAACTGTCTCCATTAAGTTAGCAGATAAATGTTGATGAGTATATGCTTTGTGATGCTACATTTGTGTGAAAATTGAGACTAGGTTTAATCTGAATTGAAAAAAAATTATGCTAATACCTTGCTTCAGCTGCACATCTACAGAGATGTGAGGCAATTCATTTTTGGCAATTTATTGCAGAGCTCCTCTTCCTCATTTCTGGGAAATCCTCTTTTTAAGAATAAAATTTACACTTTCTTCGATATTCATGTCGGAAAGTTGTTGCTTTTGTTTAGCAAAACCATGCTATGTCTATGTTGTGTCTTTTAGGTGATATGTACTACTGTCAATTTTACCCACCACTGCGTGTTATCAAACTTCAACTTGTTTTCTGGTACAATACATCCTTTGAAAATCAGCCTGGTAGGACAGCGAATATGCTTTCTATGGTTTTACTCACCAGGGCTACAGTGAGGTGAGCACATATGTGGTTGGTGTGTTTGCATCTCCATCTCCTGCAGTGCAGTCTCCATCTCAATGCTGGTGCTGAGGGCCCGACAGGGCTGGCTCTGCACCACACTCTGAGTCTGATGGCCTCCTGCATGGCTCCCTCCACCTCCAGCCTCCTCCGAGCTGCGGGAGTCACTGCTGCACCTTCCCTGAAAGAGAACAGATGATCTGACATTGAAGAGAAAATCTTTTCCAATAAAACCCCAGCATAATTTAATCATTAATAATATGAATTAATTAAAGTAAGCGTGTGGATTCCTGTACTTCCTTAAAAGGAAGATAAATCATATGCTTATAATGGTGCTAAAAAGCTTATAATGATTAACATAGTTTAAAATTAGCCTTAACCTTTTATTTCTTTAGCAATGGGACAATTCAAGTTTAGGATTAGCATTATATTTTGTAAAGTTACAATTCCTGGACCAAGTCTAATAGATTAATGAGTACAGAAAAAATCAGCCCCTTTGGCATCCTGCAGATATCAAACATGGCCTCTGATTCACATCATCCCTCAGGCTTTTCATTTAAGTGCTAGTGAAGGGATGAGAACCGACTATGAGCCGACAGAGCCTGTTATTGTCATGTTAATGTTATATATTGTAACAATAAATGTTTGGTTATGAATTTGTCAGCGTGTGTGATGGCTGTAACAGCTGGATGTGGGAATCATGAGGCAGATTAAGGCAGGAGTTCAGCTTTGTAAGCTCTTACCTCGTACATTTTAATTACCATCATGTAGGGACTGCAGAATCATTTATGCGTGTTTGTGCATGTGTGTGTGTGTGTGTGTGTGTGTATGTGTGGGTGTGCGGGTACGCATTTTGTGCTTCCATTAGTGTATTGTACCTCTGAGTCATTCAGTCCTAGCCCCTGAACAGCCCCCTTTCAAACAGGCAGCCACCCACACCCATACAAACTTCAAACAGCCTTGGCACACATGCTTAATGCCATCCTCACCCACACACACATGCATTTTTTTAAGCAAACAATGCTTGACAAATAAAATCCCTAACCTTAGATCCTTTTTCACCTTCTGTCTTTCCCTGTCTCCCTCTCTTTTCCCACTCCTCTAATGAGCAGTGGTTCACAGACATGCCTGGTGGTTGCAGGCTTATCTGGCTATCCAGAACCAAGGAGCATTACCCCATTACGGAGGAGGATATCTAGGAAGGACGTATGATAAGGGATGGCGATAAAGGGGCTAAAGGGAGGTGCAGAGAAGGTGTGCAATTAGCAGGGGGCTAGCAATGAGAAAGAAGAATTCGCGAGATAAAGTCAAAAGGGAGAGAGTGGGTGTGAGGGAGAAAGGCATGAGAGCCACCCAGGATAGTGACAAGGGGGAATCTAGTTTTTATTCATGCAAAGGTCTGTGGTGGATAGAGACTGTGGGTTCTTCAAAGACAAGATAGTTACCTCAGATATATAGAGAGAAACAGATAAAGTAGTCTTTGGAGCATAAGTTTTATAACTGTAATTCACAAGAGAGCCTACAACAGAGGCATGAAAAGATTTTATAATGGTCATTTGTTTTGTGCTTCCTGGAATAATTATATAAAATCATCAGTGAGCCTCACCCATTGTTTGTGCTAACTCTCTCGGGGGGAGTAGGACAAAATTCCAGTATGCTCTGCATTACAAGTACAAAGTAGTGGGCATAGTAGAAGTTACCCACTGTGAATTGGTTGTGCAGTTGGTATTGTAGTGGTCACTACATCTGTTTTTTTTTTTTACAAAAAAAATGTTGTACTGGCATGAAAGCTGGGTCTGCTTTGGCTTAAAAAGTCTGTGTAAAGATGGCAAGCAGGTGTACAGTTCAACTAAATTATCCAGGTACTGACATTAAAGCAGGGATTCACTTCCCGTCTCTGTCACACACACAACACTCTGTTTTGGTAGGTTTTCTGTTACTTAGCTATTCATTTTATTCTAGTTATTACTGGGATGATCATCATGTTATTAGGACTTTATCTGAGCAGTGTAAAGACTTCTAGGTAAAGCCAATACAAGAACATCTGTGCAAATTGCACATTGTAACCACTGATCAAAGCTTAGATCCAACTTTCTTTACCAGTATAATCTGTGTAAAGACGGCTTAATATTGTAAATCAGAGCAGACATACTGTCATGCAAATCCGTAGTATCCTTTAAAGAACTGATTGCTAGATCTACCCTGATAATTGGAAATAAAATGACAGCAAATTTTTAACTGAATATAGTCCTCTCAGGGGCATTTTTAGTGCGTTAAAGAGACTTATTCTTTTTTCTTCTTTTAAATGTGTAGATCCTAATCTCCCATTCATACTTCACTTTGCTCATACCCACCTTGCCCTCTCGTGCCAGCAGCTGGTAGGCAGTATGCTCGTCCAGGCTGAGGTCATCTGGCAGGGCAGGGGATGAGGACTTGTCTGACAGTTGCTCTGACTTCAGCGATGCCTGCTCAATCTCTGCCATCCTGATCTGCTGCAAAATAGTACCTCTGTTATTCATGTCTCAAAAATAGGAAGAAATACGGAACAGCAAAAGTTTCAGACTTCTTGGAATGAATTAACTGAGTGTGGTCTCATCAGTGCTCGATATAATGCATGATTTATTCTAGGGTTCACAACAACCATAACTTCAATATCTTACATCTTTGTGTACATAGATATTAAGCTTCTAAAGGATCAGCAACAATGTTTTGAAGGTGTCTCTCATCATTCCTTTGTTTATACAGTATCTCTCACTGGCCAATATGAGCTACACAGACAAGATAGGTAAAACCTCCACCAAGTTTCGATATGCTTCACCAGATGTTGACAATTCAAAGTGCAAAGTCCAAAATGCCATGGCACCTGTCTGTGAAGAGAGCAGGGTGAGAGATTTCAAGAAGTAGTAACATTGCTTTATCATCATCAACTGAACAAATATTTCCCAGTGCCACAAAAGTAGGTGAAGAGAAAGGCTGAATGAGAGGCGAGACGCAGATATCCAAGCAGCGCATACACAGTTTTTGTGTATGTGTGTGCACCTGCAGTATCTGCATGTAAATGTAAGCAAGAGTGAAGAGTTTCCATCAGGAGTGGTGTTGTAGCAGCACCAGAACCTCATAATTCTGCCCTTACAGCTAACAGAGTATGTTTTCAGACACAACTGTACATTAAAATGTTGTTGCTGTGTGCATGGTAATAGTGTCTTATAGAGACTGTCATACTCTCCAAACACAGAATAATTGGGTAGTGACAACAATTACTCCAACTGTTATTCCCTCTCTTTCTCATTTGTTCCAACACTGGCTCCAGCTAAGTTTGTTTCATCAGGACTGCAGGTAACTCAGCCCATATGGCTATTGAATTGGTTTTAAATTATCGCTGCATGAGCCTCCTGTGAGCTCAAGCTTCTCGGCTGACACTCCTCTCTATTCCTCCCCTTGCAGCACCTTTTGTGCACAATTTCAAAACATACTGCAAACAGTGAGCTGGAGTGGAATTTCAGGGTTCTGGGGATGCTATGATGTGCTCAAGCAGCAGTGTTTTTTTTGTTTTTTTTCATGAGACAGAGCAATAAATAGCCAGAGAGAAGCATTAAAAAGCATACTTAAAAAGAGCCAAGTGAAATCCAATGGAGTGAGGCCTGTTAGTGATATATTAATATGTGCCCGTAGGTGAGAAAGACAAAGAGGTTCATAGAGTAAGATTCATGGCTGATATGCAGCAGTAAATTACCATTGCCCCCAAGGAGAAAGAGAGAGGTGGAATGAGACTAGGCAGAAGCACAGCAATGCAACTCATTCATTTAAAGGAACCCTTTGTAGTTTTTCAGTTTCATCTCTGTATATTGGCCTGCACTAATGCTACCATATGACAACATAGTACCATATCTGCTGACTTGCTTTGTGTCTCAGAGTTGGGCTGTAAATAGCTTCAAATAGGTCCCTGCGAGTCATCGGTTGCTACATTTATTGGCAAAGTAATAGAAACTACAGCCTTTTCTCTTCCTGTATTCTTGGCTGTGCCTCCAGGGACAACGAAAGATGGCACAATGGGTACAGGAAGAGTTGCTACAGAGTTGCTACAGAGTTGCTTCCAAGGTAACTGCAGATATATTGAAGGCTTCACTAGCAAGATAGGGGGCTCGGGCAAGAACCAATTGAAAGTGTCCACCAAAGCCGAAGCGAACAGAGCGGTCGGGCAAGGGATCGTTTTATTCAGTGCCACTGGGAGGCAATGAGAGAAGATTGTGAGACTGAACAAGAAAATAAGTATTACCTCACAGCCACACTGGACTCATGCTAGTCAGGACATGGCAAGCATATACAATATCATTTATGGTAAACATAGGCAACAAGGTCACCTGGACAATATTTTGCACAGGTCCAGCGTGTAACATTTAGGAGGATCTATTAACAGAAATGGAATA
>NW_023339696.1:9619076-9619203 GCF_004916995.1 Morone saxatilis | reverse complement strand
TAGTGTATTATCACCTGAAAACAAAAATCATGTTTTTATAGTATCCTAACAAACAAACCACACACTGGCACTAAATAGGGCCTTCAGCTTTTTTTTTTTTGCCAGTTTCGCAGCCACCATAGTTTCT
>NW_023339696.1:9618850-9618976 GCF_004916995.1 Morone saxatilis | reverse complement strand
CCCACACACTGGACCTTTAAATAACGGTCAGATTGTACATATTGTCGTTTTATTGTCTTTATAATAATTTCTCATGTAGTACTTGCTTTCATCTTTACTGCAATTTTTCTCATACTATGTTTATTG
>NW_023339696.1:9618232-9618802 GCF_004916995.1 Morone saxatilis | reverse complement strand
GCAATAAACCCGATTCTGATTCTGTCCAGTAATCAGATTATAATTATCCACAAACCAGAAGGGCAAAAACATGCACACCACAGTTTTTTTTCATACTACCATTAGGACTCTGACATGTTTAAATCCCTCACAAGGTGCTTTAACTGATTTCAGTGTTTGTCTCATAGTTGGATCAAAGCAATACAATTTGTGCTTGCCTATCAAATGTGCAAGCACAATACACAACATCTGCACATTCTGCTACTTATTTCTCCTCTCAGACCTCTTGGAACAACTCATTTGTTGTAATATGCCAAGGTATTACCATGAGTCCATTCACATCATGCATTATCACCATGGGATATTTTTTGCCTAACAAATGCCATTTTTGACCGCAACACCTGCTGATGGCCATAGATCAACATCACTACTGGTCTGTGACTTATGCTGGCCTAAATGCTTTTACCTGGAAAACAAACAAGCAATATTACTCCTGAGCATAGGTTTGCTGTGGTTTAGCTTCTTCCTGTCCAAGTAGTTTTCAGAACTATACTTTTTTCTTTTTGGGTTTTTTATTGCCTTTATTTGATA
>NW_023339696.1:9604851-9618204 GCF_004916995.1 Morone saxatilis | reverse complement strand
GGGGCAGAGAGAGAGAGGGGATGACACGCAGCAAAGGGCCACAGGTCGGATTCAAACCCTGGGCTGCTGCAGCAAGGACTCAGCCTCAGCACGTCGGTCGCCAGCTCTACCCACTGAGCTAACCGGGCACCCAGAACTATACTTTTTAAATAACCTCAGAAACTCTGATGATGCCTTTTAAGATGGCGCCCTTCCAAAAAACGCCTGAGAAGTGCCTCGTTATGCTAGCAACTGAATAAATGTCAAAGGCCTTCTCTGCTCCATTGAATTGTTCCCTGCAGACTCAACAGTAGTCACTCTCAAGCTGCGGCTGATCTCAAATCCTTATTAGGCAGTTACTTGATGAATATTTCCACTGTCACACACACTGCACCCAGGAGTCCCACTGTGCCTTCCTGTCCCCTTAAACACAATAACATTGTACGTAACTCTCAGCAGTGACAGAATCATCTGTCTGAAAATGGCACACACCCACACACTCTCTCTCACACAGACACACAAACAAACAAGTATGCAAGTCTAATGGTTAAAGAACATGGGAAATTGAAGGAGAACAGTACATGATCAGATACAATAAATCAGATATAAATACAGTAGAGGGTTAGCCAAAGAAGTGGACGGACAGATGGAAAGAGGAAGCATGTTAAAGAAGGAGCAAAGATTGATGGTTTGACAGCATCTGCAGACAGGCAGAAAGCAGGACTGACAGGTGTGAAGGTGTAGAGCCCAGTTATTGCTTCTTCTGAGCTGACCCGCTGCACTTTGTCATTGTGATGGACAACACTGGCACAGGACAGTATGTTTGTGAGTGTGTTTTTTTATGCAGGGTCTGTGTACAAAATACCCCAAAATGCAAATAAAGGAGAGTGTTGATGTGTGCGTGCATACATGCATATCAAGAATGGTTGCTTGTGTGTGCGCATGCAAAGGGCCTCATTAATCTACATTTCTGCTCATATGGAAAGTTGATATAATCTTGTGTTGATAGTGTTTAATTAAGGTCTGAAATTCTCTTTGTTATACTGTACACATACAGTAGCTGACATGCTTTATAAAACATGAACTTCAACACCACTCCCCATTCAAACTGCTTTGTGTGATGAATGAAGCCCCTGTGTGTGTGTATGTCCATGAAAGTACGTGCAAATGCATGTTCCTGTGTGTGTTTCTGTTGAAAATCTGCATGCATGCAATTTGGTACCCAACATTATGGTTGTGTAAGTGGGTGTGTGCCTGTGTGCATAAATGTGTGTGTCTTGTATGAGTGTATTCAGGGTTTCAGGACTACTGAGTTTAACTTTTGCGAGTTTTGCAAAGAAAATGTTTTGTTTAGCAAGTTTTTGTAACACAGATGCACTACACTACACTCTGCCCACACCAAATACAAGTCGATGAAACCCCTAGTGTGCGTGTATACTGTTACTTATATGCTAAGGATGTTTTTCAGTCTTATATTTCTACCCTCACAGCTATTTGGGACTTGCATCCAGTGTGAGTTTTTTTAAACACATTTATTTAAACTCACACTGTCCCTCAAAGTTAATTTAAAACACCTGGAGCCATATTTACAATACAGAGCAAGGAATCAGTCCTAACTTCTCTGAATGATCCATATTTGGTCCTACTTTCAGGCACAGAAGTAAAATAGTTTTAAAAAGTAAGATCCTTTTACAAAATTGTGCCCACTTTGCAGAAAACTAAATCTTAAAATTCACATTTATTTGACAAGAAGAAACTATGGTTAACACAACGATGATTTGGATCCCTCACATCTGGGACTGCATTATTTTATTTTTAAAACTGACCTGTTTCTTCCCCACCTCTAAAGGTGATAATGAAACAAGCCTTGGTGAGCGTGTAGCTATTGATAAGATGCCCACACCAACTAAACCATGTCATTTTCAAAAACACTGTGAACACTCTGCAATCTGTTTATATTTCAGTCTGTCTGCTTTGTGGTCGACTGAAAGTGCCGCTCTCTCTCTCTCACTGGATGTAGCTGTCACGCCAAAGAATGGGAGCAATGAGGACTTCAGATTCACCTGAGACTCTTCAAGGGAAATAATGTTTGCCCAAAAATGTCAATAGACTTGTTGCTGGGCTCATTTTTTAAAATAACATTGCTAAAGGGACCATGTCTTGCAACATGGTTTCTAAATTGGCAACAGTAGTGTACCTTCTTTATAAATAGGTCTCCTCTTCTGAGGTGGGAGTATTTTTAGTACTGGTGAAATATTCTCTGTGATTAATAGGAGTTACTCTGACATGTTTGATAAATATTTGCCTCCAGGTTGGTCTTGTAAAGCTCAGTAGGTAGAGCCTGTCACTAACAATGCTTATGTTAAAAATGTATGCATCAATCCACGGTACTGTAAGGTATTGTGGGTAGTTGTGTGGTGTGAGCCAAATGTTCAACTGAAATATTTATGCCCGTGGTTCTGTTTCTCATGTAAATTTAAACCACAAGGATGAATTTAATATCTGTGGTGTGTGAGTGTCTGTGCGTATTGCATGTATGTGTGTATTCATGTGTGTTCAGGGTGGTACCTCTTGCGGGTGGCCCTTGCAGTCTTTGCAGATTGGTGGAGGAGAGGAGTAGTGGTGGAAGACAGAACCGGAGAGGTTGTCGATCATCAGCATCTCCCCCTCCAATGTATCCTTGATCAGGAGAGATACGCTGTCCAGCCACTGGCTCTCCTGGAACACATACACACACACACACACACACCCACACACACGGACACATACACACGGGACGCAGGCCGGCAGACCAGTATTGCACGCAGGCGCAAACATGTGCACATGCGGACATGCGAGGACAAAGAACACGCAGGGAAATGCATACACCATTGTAAGGGTTATAAAAATGCCTGTGTGCACACGCAGGTATCCTTATACTGTATACTTAGTTATGTACTAACACACAAATAGACACAGTCACATATGAGCATATTCACCCACACACATGTACATTTCACCTAAGCCTTAATTTATAAAATTCCTCCAGAAAAAAAAAAAAAAACATCTAAGACACTTTCTCCCTGTCATAGATCCTGTACCAACAAACCAGAACAAATCCGCCTCTCATACTTTGATGGCCTTTGGGGCTAAACAATGTTCTCTTTTGGAAAAAAGCTCCTCAATAATATGACTCCAAACCCTCATTAGTCAAGTAACACATAATTTTACTATCAAAGCCTTGAGCACTGAGAGCGGCGCAATTACATTTGATATATCACCTCAATTAGGCTGTTCAATACCTTGTTGAAACAATTTAAGATTTAAGCATTTGCTTTGTGCTCTGGGTATTATTAGGTTTAAAGCAATTTAGACTAAATCAGTCAGGGCTTTTTCTTCGACTTAAATGATCCCTCCTTGCTTGAATCTCATCTGCCAGACTGGTTTTCCCAAAAACCAATCTGGCAGAAAAAGGAAAACTACTGACAGGAAAAGGAAAATACTTTAAAAACGATTTTCTGTGTTTCTTGGCAGTGCACTGTATTTCACAATGAATTGGATGCATTGTGCCTGTAACACATTCATAACAGCCAAGATAACTCTATTACATCAGCAGATATATCCCAAAAGATACTGTGAAACAAGGTCACTCCTCTTCAATCCCCACACAAGCCTATTTTCATAACACATTTCTACAACATCGCTTATAGGACTATACTTAGATCTGTTATGCAAACACACATTTCTGACTCATACTGTTATATTACAATCACGGCTCATGTTTTGAAAATGAGGGGGCTAAGAATTCAAGAGACAGGTTACTGTACTCCCAGCAATATAAATATAACTAACCCATGCTGGTTTATGAAACAGTGTTGCAGTGCCACATTTTGGCGCAAAGACAACCTGGCTGCAAGGCTGACTCTGCCATATCCAGCTCTTTTAATATATGGATGTATAAAAAAACCCCACACTTCTTCTGCTACTTCTCGCTCTCTCTCACAGACAGTCCCAAGATTGTCCATTCTGTGTAGGTGGAGAGCTTGATATAAAAATAATGTTTGATTGACTGTGGTGGCCTCCATTAATAACTGTATTAGTGGACAACAATAGGGCCCGTCTGCAGGGAATAGAAGTTGAGAGAGAGAGAGGAGAGAGCTGAAATTAATTACTGCGTCTATCTGACTGTCACCGGCTCAGCTATTATCTCTCCTCTCTTGTTCCCTTACTCTCTCTCCCTCTGTGTGTGTCGACTTCCTACAGTGTCCCCTCTAGTCTCTGTGCAATATATTACTGGTATTTCACCATAGAGTCACAACAGAATTTTTCACTGTATATTATGGCATATTATTGAATTCACTAGCTCTAGCTGCAATCTTTCTTGAGCTCTTGAAAGCTACTTATATCATCAAATACCATCTGATCTATCAACACCCTTTGAGTATTAGAAACATACATTTTATGGATGAATAAAGTAATTTGAAATCATAAAACCCATATTTCTTTTATATTAATAAATAAATAAGGTGTACCAAGGAAAATGATTTGTTTTGCTGGAGAAGCTACTGGTAATATTATGACAATATTTGACCCACCACAGAACTAGATGTCAGAATGTTTAGGTGTGTACACTTCCTCATTTGAGCCTTTTTCAATTACACAAATTTACACACACACACACACACACTCCAACCCGATAACCTGAGCACTGAATAAATTGCACTGGTTACCAGATCCCTTATTGCATCACTTGAGAGGCAGAAAATGAAAGAGAGGGAGATCGAGATAGAGAGCGAGGGGGAGGATGCTGCCAGTGTGTTCTCCCTGGTCTGCATTAAGATCCTCTGTCAGCCAACACTGTGCTAAAAATGGCTCCATGCAGCCAACTTTAGCTCTACAAAGGTGAGACACTTCATGGCAGCCGATGAGTCATCTTTATGTGTATTTCTGCGTGGATATCTCAGACTATCATTAGCGATTTCGTAATGGCAGCATGTGTCTCTGCTGTCAGACTGTGAGTAGAAATGAGAGGCCATCTTCTCTAAAGCACAGATGTAGGCACTGACATTATCCTTTAAAAAATGTAACCTGTGTGTGCGCGTCTGCGAACTCATGCGGTGAGTGCTGAATGGTTAATAAGGCTTAAATGAAAAAAGCTTAATTGAGAAAGCGAATAAAATTGCTCATCTCTCCTTCCTGACAACATGGGTTGCTATGACTTCAGTGAAGCAAGAGAAAAACACACATTCACAAGTTTAAATGAAAATACATGGTCTAGCCTTGGCTTTCATCTGCCTTATATCACTTTAGTGGTTTGGTTTAATATTGGAAAATGCCTTTAATTCCAGCCCATTGTTTTTATACTCATATTAACTGGTTTCTTAACACGATTGCAATTGTGCGATGTTGCCATTAAGGCACAGATTAGTGTCTCTTTCTTCCTTTGTGTAAATCTTTAACCTTCCTTGCCCTCCTTTTTTCCTCACAAAATCTTTAAAAGAAAAAGAGCAAAAGTACAAACAAATTATACAAAGAAATAAAATGGTAAAATTACTTAGTGTAATCGTGCTATGTGGCTGTCAGTCAATTTCCCTAAAAAAAAACAACAGAGCACTCTTCTCTACTCTCTCCCATGTCAGCACCATTCCAACACTATACAGAAATTACCACCATAGTGTTTACTTCTTTTGTATTCCTCCAACCTCTAAATCAAATATGTAATTTTCTCTGCATGAAGTAATGCATTGATACTGTGTAAAGAGAAGCAAACTGACAGGCAGCCAGAGAAACAGAAAAGAATACTCAAAAGTAGGGATGTCTCCAATGCGTTTTAACCCCAGATAATGATCCAAATTGTTCATTATTTGGTATCTACTGAGACTGTCTGATTCACGTTTTCCTGCATACATATTTTCGGACATAGTAGTACTGCTCCACTGCATATTAGGCCTATATTAAAATTATTAAAGCAATTATTACAGCGATTTATGTAGGCTTATATTTGCTTGAAGACTGAATTACTAAGCATTAAGAAGATCTGAACTGAATCCTTTCGACAATGTAGTATATTCTCCAGTAGTGTTTAGTATAATGTTCTTGGAAAGAAGAGTGTCAGAGCAGACACTGCAGGAAGGTTTTGATAGTATATAAGCAACTTCTCTTTATCCCCACTGCAGACAAAATCAAGGCATCATGCAAGTGGAAAATGAAGCTAAAACCTTTATTTATTCATTTAGCTAGCTACCTGTGTGCTAGCTACCTTGCTAGCACAGGTTGTTATTTTAGCAGAAACCACTAGCCACTGTTGACCTCACTCTGCAGTTTCCCTGCAATATGCAATGGTTTTAAAGGACCACAGCAAAGCATTATAATTAAGCTACAGCTGGGTCACATTTAGGATATAAGTTACAAAAAAAAGGATCAGAAATGGATGTGAATCAATGAGGATTTGATTTTTGTGTATCCGAAATGGGTCCATAATAAAAATGCCATGCTATGGCTGATCCCGATCCTGCAGATCAGGCCTACTTGCAGGCACAAACACACACGCACACACCCACCCACGCAAACACTCACACACTCACACAGAAAAACACACACTCACTTGTGCTGGTGAGTACAGGGTTCGGCTGGAGTCACAGGAGCTGTACGTTCCTGGGCGCGAAGAGGCTGCTGCATGTCGCATCCTGCCCACTCCTTCACCCCTCTCTCCTCTGGCAACTCCTCTTTCCTTCCCCCCTGTTGTACCTCCAGGCCCTGATCCAGCAGCAACTAGTCCTTTGTCCATCCTCGCACCCCCACAGCTGGGGGCGCCCATGCAACAGAGGGTGCCCTGGGCCAGCTCCAGCTCAATTTCTGCATCCATCTCCGCCTCCTCTTGGGCCTCCTTGTTGGAGTCGTCCAGGTGCTTCATCAGCACGGCCACCACCACATTGATGAGCACAAACTGGGCGGTGAGCACGAAGGAGACAAAGTACATGGGCGAGATAAACTGAAGGCTAGGATTGCAGGCATAGTCCACATCGGTGCCATGGTCTGGTGGGCACTCCCGCAATGTGTCCTGGTGTCATTAAGGTAGAAGAGGAGGGAAAAGGTCAGGGTTGGTTAGGAGTGTAGGAAGAAGGGCAGTGTGGAATTGAAGAGACAAAACAGATAAGCGATCAGGTGTACAACATTATTTGGATAAAGATTTGTGAAGATACAGGAAAATATCATACATGACACAACATACATGACACCTCATACAGAAGCCCTGCGACAAATATTCTGTTTTTGAAGTTTGTAACATTCAGTTTATGGTGAGAGCAACAATGAAGAAATCCTTATTAAGTACATTTTCGGTAATAATAGAATGCATCTAGCTCATGTTAACAAGCCTCTTTGTATTCATGACAACTTGTATAATCATCATACACTTAATGGTTTTGCTTCTATGCAAAACAACAGGAGACTTTTTTTTCTTCCGTAGCATTATTCTAGTGGTTTTCCAGTCTGGTTAACATGCGCACTGAGGAGTTCAGTCAGAGCAGAGCCAAAGTGACAAGTGTTTTCTGGAGGATGTACACATATCTCACCCGGGCTGTGACCACACATAACTGTTTCAGCCCTCTGAGCTGAAGCTGGTCTTTTCTATCTAATTTAACGTTACATTTACTACACACTGTGCTCCTTCACAAAACATCTCCCTTTTCTGCCTTCACCCCCTTTCCATCTAAATTCTTTAAATATTCTGGTTGTCTTCTTCATCAAAATTTCCATTTGGCTCCCACTCTTGCTCCCTCCCCCTCCTTCCTTTTTTCATTTTTGCTGTAATTTTTCCTCTGGAGGGGAGAAACCATAATAACTGGTCAGTTCTTTTAACCCCCTTCCCATCCTTTCATCCTCCCTCTTATTACAGTTCGCTGGTGCCTCTTTTTCTCCCCACTGCTCTCTTGCCTGCCTTTTCTCTCCTTCATTATTTCCTCTCTTCCCTATCGTCACTGCATGACTAATTACGACTCTGTCTCACCTTCTTACTAAACCAAAGCAAGGTCTACCTCTCTCACAGCCCAGGTAGTAATTTGACGGCTCAAATGACAGAGATTTACTCTGAGAGGTAGCATCTGTGGCCTGCTGGTTTGCTTCATGGCCGGCTACCATCCACACTGCCTGTATCCAGTGTGTGTTTAATGGTCCACGCCCGACACGCTCCAGCATAATCTCTATTCCCCACGCAGCCTAGGTGTGCGGAGGAGTGGTCATAGCTGTTACATGCGTGTTCAGGGGAAATTGGTGTTCTGTGTGTGTGTGTGCAATGAGGCACATTCACTCCCCTGCCCATCAGTAAGGAAATCTGTGCCCCCAGCGCTGAGCAAGCATATTTCCTTCTCATCAGTAAGCATCGCTAGAGTGGAAGATAGTCTCTCTCTCATCTCTTCACTATTTTCTCTAGTTCTGTATTTCTGATTTTCATCTTTTTAAAGCACAAATATGTATATATAATAAGTGAGCTGTATTAAGATTGTCTTTTTACACAATGTTTTGAATGCATCTTCGTACCTTCATGATGCCATTCCAGTTGTCGCCCGTGGAGACTTGAAACAAAGTAAGGAAGGCCATGCCAAAGTTCTCAAAGGTAGCGTGACGACTCATTCCCTCACATGGATAGTCTGCGTTGCAAACTGGTGATGAAAGTAAGGTGGGTGGATGGAGGAAGAGAAGAAGTTATCGGGCCACAGATAAGAAAGAGGTGAGGGGATAAAGGAAAAGAGAAAATGGAACAGGAAGGGAGCCGGGATAACAAAAGAACAGAGTTGTGAATCAACGCTTAACATAGCATTGCTCCCAAAAACTGCAGAAGCATGCACCATTTATGTTGCTAAGCTGTTTGGATGACTGCCCAAACAAGCCAACTCAGTGTAGACATAGTCTGTTATCAAATCAGTACCAATGTGACCCAACACGCTATTTGTCTTTGTGCTTATATCCCAAAATAATCTCTAGAATGGCCTCAAGAAAGAGACACTTGCATTTGCCACTAATCCTTTCTCCTGCAAAGCTCCAATAGGAAGCAACGTTGCCACTGGCTGCAGCTGCAGCACACAAGGGAAATGTGACAGTTTGGAAGATATATCGTCCAACTTCAATGTGGATATTTTAGGACAATACTTGTGTATCAGAATACTGGAGAATGGGTTGATTCCTTAATGGCTGCCTGACTGCAGGAGAGAGAACTGATGAAAAGGAATAAAGGATGGAGAGAAGATAAGGAGATTTTCATCATAAAGTTAATACAAGTTATCTTGCTTTTATGAGCACAAGATGAGTTTACTATAATGAGAGCATGAAAACTCGAGGACATATTTTTATTTACGCACTGGGACAGACATTGACATATGTTGATTTTTAATCTCCACATGCTTATTAGTGATGTGTGGACAATATATTTTTCAACAAGTTGGTATAATCCTTTCATCTCAACATTACCACATATGTGGTTAAAGGCTTAATCCAACTAGTGGAAGAGTGTATGTACATATATAATGGTGAATATGTGTTACATGCCACATAATATGCACTTTCTTACACTTCCTTAGTCTTAAATTACACCTTGAGATCAAAGAGTAACTCATCAGCTGTAAAAGAAAAATCTGTCCAAAACTCAAAACACTTGCATTAACTCAGAGATTCCCCTGCACACAATTCCCCATTGAAAGCCCAGTGGAAGCTGCGTTTGTGGCTTCACAGAACCCCTTTTTTTTAAATCATTTTTCCTATTACATTGGCCTACGTAAATATCCAAATACATTTTCCCACAATAAATAATATATCACCAAAGTGTCAACAAATGTGATTTTACTTTACTTTGTTACTGGTGCCAGTGGCCCCTTAATACAATTATATATCCCATCCTCTTGAGTCCTTGAAAGACTCTCGTTTGTAAATTCTTGGAATCTTGGAAGATCTTGGAATGAATATATGGATTCTCATTAAAGAGTTGTGGTTAGAAAACACGCACTGTAAAATTAGTTTAACATCGTTTATGTTTAAAATGCACAGGTAGAAAAAAGTTTTGTGTGACGTAATCCCTTGTAGGCATCGTTACTGGTGCACTCACCAAGTTCTCCAAAAAGCTCTACTCCTAAGGCGGCGTAGATGAAAAACAGTAGCATGAAGAGCAGGCCCAGGTTACCCACCTGAAACCCACACACACACACACACATACACACACACACATACACACACACACAAGAACAGAAGAACTTTTTACCATACATGTTTTAAACCATTGGACTGCATAACATCTGCAACCTACGAAGTACTACCTAAACAGCATTATGGCTAGGTTTTGGGCTATATACTTCCATGTACAAGACTTTGTTTTTATTCAACAGCAATAAAATCCTTAAATGCTATCCCAATGTGACTCAAAATCTTAGAACCAATAAAAAAACGAAGCGTCTTAAAACAACAAAAAGATCAAGTAGCTATGGATCTGCTTGATGAAAGCAATTCGACCATTTTATAGTCAGTCAATAATCTTTAAACTGACCATTAAAGTTAGAATGTCCCAGGATTAAAAAAATGTATCCACCCATCATTTAAGATGGAAAATGCATAGTGCATATTGTGAAACACTACTACTGAACAAATGAGCAGGAAATCAGATACATGGTGTAATAGGTGTGCAATTAAAATGTCACAAAGGAATCCAACTTGTTTCTTGCATGCTGCTCCCATACACTGCTTACTCCTGCAAACTTTAGTACAACTTCCTCTGAGACTTTGATACAACTGAACCCCTGATGCTTTTGTGAATTTTTAAGTTTGGGGGTTTGGGATTTGGCTCGGTTCCACCACAAAACAGCCTTCTGTTAACACAACTTAATGGTGATGATGATGTTGCATGGTAAACACTCAAAATCTAATCCCATTACAGGGATACAAAACCCAGTCTCCTATTCACTGTCTTTAACACTCTGCTATCAACACTGCTCCACCGGGAAATGAGGAAATGCACTGACAAATAGTTACTATAATTATAAACCATGTGTTCTAAAGAGAGGTTTAGAGCACTCCACCTGTGTTTTCAGGGGAAAGATACTGGAAATTTGCTGTTTACTTTGTAGAGTTTGGTCTAGGAATAATGCATCAACATTATGACACTGACAAATCTTATTCTAAAGAGATGACACACAGGCTGCAATAGAAATAGTAGATTATTAAAATAAATTATGTTCAGATACTTCAGAAGCTTTTTGGCTGTTAAGGGCTATAATGATGCTTAGCAGTAGAAGAAAAATCGAAATAAAAAGGAATGTTTTGACAATAATGCATGGTTTGGAAGAAGAGGTCTCAGTAAATAGGACCCAAGTCAAACAATTGTGATTGTGATTGAAATTAGGTCCCATTAAATTGAACTATAATGAGATTACAAAGCAAAGCCATGTCTTCTTCATCTCTCCTTAGGAATACACCACGACGATAACAGACGGGGAGAAATCAGCAAATATTATGTAAGAATATACCATTAGTTACATTTTAATATACATAAGATAAACAATAAAACTGTTTAGCAGCATCTACTTTATAAGAATATTAAAGTTTACCTTTCATGTAGACAAATATGCCCCATTACGTGCAGCACAGTCTGATGAATCCCTTTGGACTGAAAGTAATGGAGGTAATTGCTGTATAACCTTTCATTTAGAGTGCTGTTATAATTCTACATGTGACTGTTCAGGGGTTTGCCTCCAGTACATCACTAAGTTAGTGCTATCCTGCCTGGTGTACTTAACAATCTGTCCTGTATAATGGCCTGAGTCGATATGGGATCCAGGATGAGGATGAATGCACTTTTGAAGAAGGCGGGACTTAATAGTGTTATTCTATGCAGATGTGTATAGCAATAACTTGGATGGATGGAAATACAGTAAGCATGAGCTAGTTTCTTTTTTAAAGATTTTTTTCTATTTTTTTATTGTAATTCAAAAAGAAGGATGGACACCTACATCATATTAATAATTTAAGCTAAATACAAATTGTTTCACAGGGGGCAGCCTTCCAAAAGCACAAATGGTATACCATGTGGTGTCCACATCTGCCTAGGGCTATTCTGGAGGATTCCAGCCATTCCCAGAGAAGTGATAAAACAACTGGCTTGACTTTAGTGCCAACATGATATAGGCTATTAGTGTAAGTGAATGGTGTGTTGCAGCCATTTTGCATCAGTTACGGGGGAGGGGATAATGGCGGTCGCTTGTGGGTAAAATTACTTTGTCTTACTGCATCATTGTAAAGACAAGCCATAAAAATGCCTTTTTCTTAACCTGTCGATGAGCTCTTAAGCTTGCTTACTCAGTTAATATGCAATAATAATACCCCTGTGAGTGTATGGGTGGCCTATTAACTATATACACTGCTTCACATCATGTTTAATCTCATAAATTATTATTCTAGCAGACATCTGTCCCTGTGTGCCCCGATGGCATTATTCATATTCCTTACCTTCTTATAACTCTAGCTGTGTATTTGCCTGTTCCTTTGTTCAGCTGAATCCTGAAGCCTTTGTTGAAATGTCAATACTTTCCTCAATATCCTATGTGATGTAATGACATAGGATTGCCGTTTCATTTTCACAGTGAAATATAGCGTAATATTACCTCAGGTTAATCTCTTGCCAGGTGTAACGCTTTCCCTTTCACTCTTTCAGTACCTCCATATGCACACACACCCATACACACACACACAGAGAGAGAGAGAGAGAGAGAGACCTCCTGGAATTGTTTAATTAGCCCTAGTTTTAATTACCTCCCCTGGTGCCCTTGGGATAGAGCAAAGGGCTCAGTGTTAATGAGAGGGGGATCAATAGAAAAGAAAGACAAGGAATCTGTTCTCCCTCACCTCTGCGTGCCCTCCTTTCACCACACCACCTGTTTCCCTCTGTTTGTTTCATCTTACTTTTAATGGTCAATGGGTCAGACGATGTGTGCTTGTGTGACTGTGTGCCTGCATGTCCATAAATGAGGCTGTACACCAGTCTTTGCACCTAATCTGTCTGTGTAGCCACATATACTTGAGGGTTGTATATATGGTATTTAGAACATTATTACAGGAGCAAATAACTGTGTAAATATATACTGGAGTGAAGGCGTCCTGAGCAAAGAAAGTCGTCACACTCTCCCTGTTTACTTCTCCGTTTTGATCACGCATGTTAATGCATGTGAGCCTCTCTGTGTGCAACTGTTGGATTTAAGGAGAGTGACTTGCAGCCACTGAAGCCCTTTTACAAATATTTTCACATCTAACTGTGTGAATTAAGGGTTTATTGTGACCAAACCAGTGTTGGAAAGACTGTGGAAAGACTAAAAAAGACAGTTTTGGTGAGTTTCATGTGTGTTTTATGATTATCTGTGA
>NW_023339696.1:9603645-9604810 GCF_004916995.1 Morone saxatilis | reverse complement strand
GTCTTACTTCTAGGCTAAGCTAAACCAGCGACCGGCTCCAGCCTCATATTTACATTACTGTACAGGCATGAAAAGTGTATGAATCTTCTCAACTAACGCAAAAAAGCACATTAGCATGATTTCAGAAAAGTCAAACTATTGCTTTACATTTTCACAGGTTAGGTAATGAGGATGACTAATGCTCTAAAAAAAGACATCAGCATACAGTGAACAGCTCAACGTAAATGTTATTGATTAATAAACATTGGGACACTGATGAAGACATGATTCTGTGGCCGCACGTGAAAACAGCATAACATGTTTTCAATATAACATACATATTATGTATAGCCACATGACAAGACTTGGTTCTATTGTCTCCTCTTTATTCTTAATTCACAGGATTGTGCTACAAAGCAAACATACACTGCTTCCAGTCACTAAGCACCGTGCAAAGAGGCATTCTGGGAATTTTGTAGGGAGTTAAACTTTCAGTGCACTGGAATGATTCTTCTTGTGGGACGGCCTAGAAACCATCCGACTCTGTGAACATTTCACCACCAAATGAACTACAGACTGGTTTAAGAATCTCCCACTGTTTCTACCACACTGTGGTCACAGTGGGAGTCTGGGTACTCTCCATGGTGCTGAAAGTGGAAACAAGACAAAGCCCATGAGTGTGTATGCGTCTGTGCACACGTGTGTGTGTGCCAGTCTACCAGTCTGAATGAGTCATCTATTAGAGTTGCCTACAGGCCAACAGAGACAGAGTGGGGGGGTATTGGCTATTGACTGAGCCTGCCCAACTCTCTCTTTGGGAGAGTGGAGTGTGTGTCTGTGAGGAAAAAAGAGGGAGAAACCATGTGTTAGTGTGTGTATGTGTGTGTACCTGAGGCAGGGCTTGGACCACTGTATCCAACAGGGCTCTCATTCCTGTTGCCATCTTCAGCAGCTTAAGCACTATGTGTGTGAGAGAGAACGAGAGGGAGAGAGAAAGAAAGACAGAGAGAGATTTTAAGTGTGGGCATTTAGGGGGAAATCCCTCAGGTTCAATTACAGACTTAATGGGAAACATTAAACTGTGGAAAGGTCACTTCTTAATTTACACGCTGTGTAACACTCAAACACACACAAACACACACACACACACACACACACACACACTCACACACTCATACAGTACACA
>NW_023339696.1:9577594-9603545 GCF_004916995.1 Morone saxatilis | reverse complement strand
AGACACTCACACACACACACACTCTCACACACACAGACTCACACACTCACACACAGACACTCACACACACACACACACTCACACACACTCATACAGTACACACAAAAACAGCCCTTTAGACATTAGCTGCTATGCTACAGCTAACTGACCTGTTAAAGTTGTTTACAGTTTCAACAGTTATATTTCAACACACCACCAAAACCAAATCAATATTCTGCTTCACTGAAAGGATGTGTGGCTGGGATAGGACTTCAGAGTGAGTGTATGTATGTGTGTGTGGGTCTGACTTATAACTTCAGAGACACAATAAGGACTAAAGACCAGTTATTTGAAGACAGCTTGTACAAACGGACAGAGGCCCCAGTTTGTAAAAAAGCTGATTTTTAGGTCAGTGGTTGAAGTGAGTGTATAGGCCTATGTAATGTCTGCAAAAGTGACCCAAGTAAACACGTCTTTGTGTGTGTGTGTGTGCGCGCGCGTATTTCGTGTAGTATATTGACCTCGTGCTATCCTCAGCACTCTCATGATCCTGATGATAGTGGGGTTGATGGGCAGGGCAGCACTGATCTCAATCTCCTCCAGGGTGATGCCCATCACTGACAGAAGCACAATGGCCAGGTCCAACTGGTTCCACCTAGTACAAGCACACACACACACACGATGAAGGAAGGTGCACAAAGGCATTGCCTCACACACGCAGAAAAAGCAAACACAAATGGCATACTGGCAAGTTTGGTGGCAGATATGTTTAGAAAAAGAAAAGTCACAGATACAGTTCACTTGTTGGCTCCTACTGTAAGTCGCACACTATATGAGGAGGTATATAGTTAATTATCAGTCACCTTTCAATGCACTACTTTTCGATCTGCACTTTTCTACCAGTGATGCTGTAGTGCTTCATCCCCAAAAGCCTAACAAATACATCATGCTCAGCAAAATGCTTGTCGGATAATTTCTTTTTATGGCTTGAGGACAGATGGGAAACAGATGAAGTATGAATGAGATAAATATGGTAGGGAATCAAAGAGAGCCACCATTTTTGCCACATCTGACTTAAGGGAAAGTGTTTTGACCTGATGTTTATCTTTTATCGCTTCATTTATCTTCAGACTTTTTGGAAGATAGTCAATGAATACACATCATTTGTGAAACCATCAAGGAAGGCTTTGTGTGAGTTTTTATGAAAAATGGCAAATCAGGTTCACATCTGATCTGAGATCACAAAGCAAGGCACCCAGAGTGCTAAAACATTTGGCAGTGCCAACTCATTTGTCACAATGCTTGGCAAACTCTCTCATTTAAAATGCCAATGACAACAGTGTATCAGCCGCAGCCTGTGACTCATTATCATCATGCGCAAGATCATGTTTCCCTCTGTTGCTAGTGTCTGCCTCAATGTGAGTCTACTTCTTTTATCACACCATTGTTCCAATCGTTTTACCCACCTTGGCAAAAAAAAGAAGTACAGCAGCTGCCTTTGTTCATATTTAGAAAATAATGTTGATCACTTAAACACATCAAAACCATAGAAGTAATTTAGCTCCTCTGGTAGAAATGGTAAAAAAAAAAAAAAAAAGTAAATACCTGTTACTAATCAAAAGGTTGAACTACATTTGCGCTGGACTTTCATATCTCCTTCACAGTCAGCCTCAGAACTTCATATACACAAGCACACATACACACACACATACCTGCAAGCTTACAGTGCATGGTGGTGCATGTGGCAGTGTGTTTGTGTTTTACCTGCTACTCCATTGACCCAGTTCTAAAGCTGGCTTGACAGTCACCCCAGCCTATAAATCACACTATGTACAATGACTGCTCACGGCTGTTGCTGACACTACATAAAAAAAGACAAAGTGCCAGCTGATAAACGTGTGATAAATTCTCTCTATATCCGCCCATCTCTTTCTCATTTCATCACTCATTTGTCCTCCTCTTTTTTGTCTTTGATCAGTCCAGCTTCCCCTCCTATATATTATACCACTTTCTCTCTTTCTTCCTCTGCCACCTTATCTCTCTCACTATTAACTGTTTCTCATTATTCTCCTCTCTCTCTCTCTCTCTCTCTCCTCTCTCTCTCTCCCCCCTCTCTCCTCACTAACTAAAATAGGTCAATGACATTAAACTATCATCAGTGTAATATAAGCTCCCAAATCTGTTTCTGTCTTTAATTAGTCACCACACATCCCTGAAAAGAATAAACCATCAGTCTCATCACCGTGCACATTTGGGTGAGTGACAAATCAATTAGTCTCTGGGCTCTGAGTGAGTGAATGTAGGAGGGAACAGACCAGTGCTGAGGTATGTTTCCAATGGAGGTCAAACAAAGGTAAGTACAGTGAGGTGGAGACAAGGAAATGCAATACTATCACAGAGCTTTGGTTATGTCAAGCAGAATAATACTCTAGTTCTCTAGTTTCTTTTTTCAATTAGACCTCTATTATTTCACCAAATAAATGATTACAATGAAAAATGCTCCTCAGTCAAAGTCAATGGTATATCCATTTATAGGCACTTAGAAAGGGAGAAGGAAGTGAGTGAGTTGTATTCTGCAACTTCACTGCTAGATGCTACCACACTTTAAAAAATGAATAATAGTTTATACTTACATTATAGAATAACTTGATAGAATATGTGAATGTAAGAAATATTTGATGGTGACCTTTCAGTAGGTTTGATAATTGTCATGGCATCCGTATTTGCTATCAAGCTCTATAGGGTTTAGTCAACTTAATAACAGAACGCCTCTGAACCAGCTCACACGTTTCAACGTATTTCATAATCCTCTATATTGTCAAAGCTGTTAGTCCCTATTCTATTTATAGTGATCAAAGCAAAAGGCGGATTTGTACAGCCATTACACTTTGAACTAAATAACTGTTTATTGTTGCACTATTTATTTATATTATACGTTATTTCAAGAGATTATAGCATGTGCCTAGAGCGCTGATAGTTGCTTTAATGTTTAATTTTCACATCAAATATTTGATAAGTGACTGAGCTGAATAGACAAAAACATAGGATGATATTGTATTTTTTGCTGGCATTAAGTCTCTGACTGTTTTGAAATGTAAAGCTCATTTTGCAGTATCTAATCCAACGGGCGCTTGTGTTTTCAGGCTACACACTATAAAGGCCAAAAACTGATTGACAGTCATCATGCTGCTTCCCTTCAGGTACAGTACAGTACAAATCCCTCACTGGTTGGATGAGTTTTGCAATGATACCATCAAGTTACAAATAAGCACATGGATACACTTACATACAGGAATAAAGTGAAACAGTCTCATACACAATCGCACTGCAAACACACAAGGTAGAAAGACACAGTACCTCTCTTTGAAGAAGCGTCGAAAGCCGAAGGCGATGAGTTTGAGTACTGATTCCAGCACAAAAGTGGAGGTGAAGAAATAGTTGCAGTACTTCAGGGCCAGATCCAGAGACTGGAAAGAGAGAGGGTAAAAAAGGTGTGTGTGTTTGTGTGTATGTGTGCAAGTGAGATAGGGCAGTGTATTAGCAGCATCAGCAGGGAGAAACTGTAGAATTGGAACTGTTCCCATTGTTTGTAGAGTAAAATCAAGCATGCTAGAGGCAAAAACAGAGCATCTTCCATTCATAGCACTACACACACGCTCACACATTATGTCCCCTAACAAACGCAAATTTTTAAGCAAAATTGTATTTGCAGAGTATTAAAATATTCCAGAGGCAAGCATGTTTTAATTGTCTTAAACATCCGGTCCAGCTTCATGTTTCTGCAGAGACCGGAGATTATTTTGCTTGGCTGTTGTTTCCTTTCATAAATAGAGTTGTAGCTTCTAACAAGTGGGAGGCTGCCAAATGTCAGAACCAACAGCTGCCAAATACACCCAAGACCTGTGATATTTATCTGATGCTCGGTCAGATTGAGAAAGCTTGCTCTATTTTAAAGGTCAAACGGGCATCTTATCTCAAGGATAATCACTTTTCTCTCCCGCACAAGACGCTATCAGGCTTCTGAACCTCCATTCATTACACATGAATGGACAGATACGTGTACAGTAGCGCTAACACCACTCTGACAGCAGCACACATCAAATCAGCAGTGCAATCACAGCTTCTTTGTATGGACTGCAGCTACTCACAACACATGCTACAGAGCCTAGATACAGTTCCGTGATGGTTGACCCGTCAGTGTTTTCACTGTGTCTGTTTGAGATGCTGCTGTTTGTGGAAGGGAAGGCTTTATGTAAGAGTTATAGTCAGGTGCAGCCACAAAGATTAGACAGACGTTAAATTAAACTTGCATTAAAATGCAGCACAAGTTCTTCCTCCCAAGATGGAGCTTTTAGGAGTCTGTCTGTTTTTGTCCATATTTTGTGGAGTAGGCACTAAGTTGCACAAATCTCTCATTACTTACATTAATGTAAGAATGCAAAGCACTTTCCCCATTTATCATCTAACTTTATTACCAACAAATACACAACTTGGCCTGTGCCCACTGCACTCCCTAAACATCTTATATAATGCGCCAATTTGTTCTTGCACTCCTGTACATATAATCACCAAATACATATCATTACACACATAGGTAAACTTGTTCTTTCTTACATGAGGTTGATTGTAGTGCTCTAAGGACATGGTGATTACGTTGATGCAGATGATGAAGGTGATGATGAGATCCAGGTAGTGGTTTGTGCACAGTGTGTGGATCATCAGGCGTATTTGGCCATAGCTGGCATAGTAGGGCAGCTTTTGGGCTTCTGTTGGCAGAAAAATATATAATTAAAGCTTTTAAACATATAAAATATGCATTTGTATTTGATGAGGGTTTTTTACTGCACTTCTAAGGAAAAGGACAATGTGTCTTCTGTGGTGCTATAAAATACTCATGATATACATTCAAACCTTCAAGCTATTAAAAAACAACTTTTATTTATTTCAAACAAATTGCTTTTGCTTCTACTTGAAACATACAACAAATCATCTTGTGTCTTTTAAAAAGCTTTGATCAAGCTGGAATCACTGTCAGCAGAAGAAAATCGCAAATTGCAGAGCACATTACCAATTATGACACTTAAGTGTGTTTGTGTGTTTATTGTTATCTGTCTGTCTCAATTTCCATCTCTCTTTATTTCTACAGCACAAGTTTTCATCAGTGATGATCAGAGCTCACCATGCTAATAGAAAGTGATTCTTGTAATGTGTCATGGTAACAATAGGAGTAAAGTGAACTATTCAAGCCCTTGTTTTCAGGCATTGTGTTTTGTATCATTTTACATGTTTGTTTTATACATGTTTGTAAGGCTTTTTCATCTGATTGTGCCCATTGTTATAAATCTCTAACTGCCTCTTCTTCCTTACTGTACCTCTAGTTTGTTTCCCCCATTTCACCCTATTCCTGCCTCCTCCTTCAACTGTTCATGTGCCTCTGTATTTTTATTTCTCCTCCAGCTTTTGGCCTTTTCCATTCCTCCTTCTATGCCCTCTTTGCTATACCTATCCTATCCTCCCTCTCTCTTACTTCTCCTCTTCTTTTCCATGCGTCGCTGTCGCTTCTCCTCACGCCTTTTGGCCTCCTCCACCTCCTGGTGCTGGCGGCATTTATGGAAGTTCTCCACCACCACGCCAACAAACATGTTGAGGACGAAGAAGCTGACGATAAGGAGGAAGGAGATGAAATACAGCAGCATCCATGGGTTGTTGTTGGTCACCGGCTGGGGTTGAAGTGGCATGTTTGTTTGTGATGTGATTTAATATAAAATGATGTGAAAATAGAAGGTAGGAAACAAAACAGAAGCGAGAGGGAAGGAGAACAAAAGATTAAGCCAGATAGAAATTGTGCCCAAAGTTTTTTTTTCTAAAGTTTACAGCTTATATTCAGGTACCTGTTGGTCCACAGCCACAGCATCCAGGCCATGATACATGATGTTAACCCAGCCATCCTTGGAGGCGAGTACAAACAGGGACATCAAAGCCTGAACACCAGCAGAGAACAGAAAGGAAAAATGTTATACTGTTATGGAGACATTTTATTTTTCTTAAATTATGTTCGTTACGCATTCCTATAAGAAACATAATGCGCAGCAGACATGCAGATAACACACATGTGGCACTAACCTGTCCCAGGTTGTCGAAGTTGTACTTATGGTGGACCCACTTGTAGTTGGCTTGTAGACAGTCAGACTTGTTGGTGATGTTTTTGACATCAGGGCCAAAGCAGTAGAAGAACTTTCCTTTAAACAGCTGTTAGTAGAAGAAAAATGAGACCGAGCTTTTGATGCCGTCTAACTGCTTATATAAAACAGAGAAATAAGCCTCTGTAGGCCCCTCAGATGAGATGAAAGGCTGCTCGTGAGTGAAATAATGAGCTAGTCAAAGATTCCATCAGCTAAAAATGTTGTGCAGCAATAAAGGAAGTAGGAGGACAATGAGAGTTTACTTAGGAAATAAATGCAAGTGTGCTTCAAAGCTATTAATAAGGAAAGGGAAGGAGAGAATAACATTAAAAAAACTCATAGTTATGGGCAGGAAATAATAGCACAGCATATAATAAACTTGGTTAAATAAGGTATGCATGCAGTATGTGTTCCCTTTTTCCTACCTGTACCCCAAGGATGCCAAAGATGATGAAGAATGCACAACAGATGAGGACAATGTTGCCAATGGGTTTGAGGGAGGTGATGAGGGTCTCCACCACCAGCTTCAGACCTGGAGCTCTGCTAATCACCCTGAAGTAGGGAGAGGGGTAAGAGCAAAGCAGATTTTGTATTAAATGCTTTTGTTACTGCTGGGAGTGATGCGTATTATTGTTTAATTTTAATATCCTTAAATTTGTACTGATTAGCTCAAATACTGTACGATTAAAGGGAGAAAACATTACTGAAGAAGATATAATTGACTAATTATGGTTACCCTGTTCCTGCCTGCTGAGATTGTTAAACAATTTTGAAAACTGATTTTTGATCTGCTTAGGCACACAGCATTGCTCCTCAGTCAGTTTGTTTAAGATCAACATTTTGAACTTGTGAATATAAAACTGAGATTCAGAGCTGCCATAACATGACAACCAACAGATGCAAATTACCCACAAAAACAGTAAAACCATTTAAAAAAAATGGGAAGGCTTTGCCCTACCTGAGGGGACGCAATGTTCTGAGCAACCTGAGTACTCTGAGTACACCCAGGATCTTGGCCCCACCCGCCATGGACACAACAATGTCAATCAAAGACACAAAAACCAGAAAGCCATCCAAAATGTTCCAGCTGCTCCGCAGATAAGCCTGTTCACCCACGTACAGACCCATAGAAACCACCTGAAGACGACGGAAAAAAAGAGGTGAAGCAGAAGACGGACTTCACTTGCCACGTAGCAACTTTGACAGACAACTGTATAACGTCTATTTCTGAACCAGCTCTGTAAAGTAAACTGTCAAATGTGAAAAAATACATGTGTAGCACAAAAAAACAAAAACAAGGAAGAACCAAAAGAGCAAGAGGATGAGAGATGAGACACAGACAACAGTCATCAGCAACTCTAGGAAAACTGTCGACACTAACAAGACATGTTACACACTGAGCCTCCAACACACACACACACACAGACGTATGTACGCACACAACTGCCAAGAGAGCATCAAGAGCAGATACGGACTATCACTATCAGCCACACACATACAACGTGCATCAACGGAAAAAAAATGTATAAAAACAAACTCAGTCAATGATATCTATGGTTAATAATGGCATACGGGTAACAGTGTGTGTACTGTAATAATCATTGGTGCAGTAACAATGTCTCAATGCCTTTATTTTTGCTTGTAAAAGGTTTATTGTGTGAGTGAGGACGGGATGTTGTACAGGATACATATGCACACAGCCGGATTTGGTGTTTTGCTAAGCAGCAGTGGGAGCATCACGCCTGCTTGGGCAAAAATCTGCAACTGACATTTGAAGCTGTTTGCCATGTAGCCGCTAAAGCTTCGGAGGGACCGTGGGGGTTAGTGTGCAAACATTATCAAGATGGTTGAAAGATCAGTGCTTGGCAAACATCTAAGGTCTAAATGCCAAAATGTAAACTGCCCATAATGCCACAAAGTAAACTGAATATACAAAACTTCCATGTATTGAGTTCACAAATCTGATAATATTTTTGTCTTGAGAAACAGTACGGAAGAACCGCATTGTTTATTCACACAACTACAGTACAATCAGAACTACTTTTTTGGAGAGTGCTCCATTGTGTCTGGAGCTGCCTCATAAAATAACACTCTAAAAAGTTCTGCAACATGCTGACCGATTCCTCAACCCTGCTGTGCTGTGCTTTTTTTATGTGGGTGAATCTTGTACACAGCATTAGTCACAGTGGGGGAGTCGTACAGAGAGATTAATGCTACACAAACAAACACACATTGCAGACCTACACAAGTCTCAGACAAACAGAAACACGGAGGGAGACATGTACGGCTTGGCCAGGGGCCTGACAAGTCTGTGGCTCCTTGACGTGCTGTGATTGGTTAATAATTGATTGTGGGAGTGCATAATTGATGGCCCACTTGTGCCAAAGCCTTTCGCAGAGAATACAGAGACAGTGGCAAAGAGTGGGAGGGAGAGAAAATAAAAGGAAGGAAGGATGGGGAAATACCCAAGTCCGAAAAAAAATCTGACTGACAAGAACAGAGGGATCCTAAGAAAGTGGAAACACAAACTTAAAAAAGAAACAGGCAAAAACCGAGAAGAAAGGGGGAGGGAGAGAGTGTGGGGGAGTGCTGGAGATGGACCGCATCCATAAGAGAAAACTAGCCAGTAATTAATGACATTGCTTAATTGCTCTATTCTCCAAAGGAACATGACAATTGCCAAGAAAGAAGGGTAGGGAAGGGGTTGGGAAGCACTGGGGCGAAGTCAATTCAGTGGGAGAGACAAACAAGGAGACACGGGAGGAGACAGACATAAAGGATTCTTCAGGACTCATTGGTAGTAATAGAGAGACAGGTTGTAAAATGTTACCTTGAGTGTCATCTCGCCCACAAAGATGGCAGTAAAGATGTAGTTAGAGATGGTGAGGAAGACTCTTTCCTGGAAAAGACAAACAGGAGAAGGGAGAGAGTCAGAAAGAAGAGATGGGGGCAATTAGGGGTAGTAAAACCTTATTTACTGCACCTTTTAGATAATAGAATTTAATTCCTCCTCGGATAATACAAAAATCTACAACACAAAAGCTGCAGACAGGAGATGTTGCTCCCACAAACATGCACATAGACACATTTCAGGTGGATTTACCAAGCTGCCCTGTAGTATCTTGGGCCTCTCCAGAGCTACTGTAATGCAGTTGGAGAAGATGAACGCCAGCACCACATAGTCAAACAGCTTATGGGCTATGATGGACTGGCACATCTGTCTGAACCTGGAGTAAGAAGGGAAGAGTTGAAGATGAAGAAAGGAAGGTAGAAAGCTTAAGGAGAAGTTTAAATAGGCACTGCAACTGTTATTAAGCCAAAACAAGGCCAACAAAGTGGTGTAAACAATACATAAACAGTAAGGCCACACTCTGCCGAAACACAATTTATAAACCCTTCCATCCAATCACAATGGGAGCCAAGTTCCCTGACAGTGCATGGGAGCTCTTTCCATCTTGGTGAGTAAATAGCCTCATTCAGCCCTTGTTTACATCACTCCTAATTCAAAACAAATTACATTAACAACACTCTCAGAAGCACAAGACTCCAGACTACAGTGCTCTGCTGGGAGAACAGAATAGAAAGAGAGAGACAGAAAGAGATGGTACACGTAAGAACTGAGTATGCATTTCAGAACTTAGCATGTGACACTGTGTACTGCCAAAAAGCAATTAAATATCTTTGCTGCAGTGTTTATTGGAATGATGAAAAGAAACAGATTGAATAGGAGAGGCTGTACTTATTCTAAAGTATTTTTGAACAAGCATTGAGACATTTAAATGCCTTTTATTAATAAACTCAACCGTGTCTATTCAAACCCTTCCTCTGCAGACTGTAACACAACATCTGTACAAGTTAATGCAGAATTTAATGAATTGCTTATGGTATTAAATTTACCATGTTTCTGGCTGTCTAACAGGAGGGGAGAGGGTAGAAAACGTCCCTTTGTTATTTAGAAAGTGGCGATCAATACTCAATGTAATTCTTCTCTCAGGAAGCTAGGCAACTTGTCCTTCCTATTGATGAGGTGGGGAACAAAATCTGCCCACCCATCCATGGTATTGTTTTGATGAGATATGCCCTGTAGCCAGCTGATAATGTTTGTATGGGAGACTGTTGAGATTTTGGCGAGTCCTCACACTTTGATGCTGACAGCCGCTCCATCAGTAAATGCACTGGATCCAACAGATTTGATTACAAAATGGAAAAAGAGGAAGTGGAGGGATAAAGGTGACTCACTTGTTCTGTGGGGAGAATAGGAAGACAGACCAGTCCTCTCTGGTCTCACACCAGTCCGGTCTGTACACCTCTAACATCTTCTGTATCCGGAAGCACAAGCTCTGCGACAAACACAGACACATCAGTACACATGACGGCACACACACAATATAATCATGCCATAATCATGAAAAGACTTGCAGAATTGCAAAGACAAACTGCCTGTTTAGACTCCCTATTTAAATTATTTACGAAAGTGAAACACTTCTATAGCAACAGCTCGGAGCATCTTCCAACATTACCATCTGTATATCTCTCTCCCCTGCTGTCTAAATAGTCCTTTCTAATTAACCTTGTTTCTCTCATACACAGACTTGTTTACAATGAAAACAATGGGACTCCCATGAGGCCCAGGTGATGGGGAGTGCAGGCTTTATACAAAGTACTTGAAATCTTACACAAGAGAGCTGGAGATTATTGCATGTATAAAATCTTGTACTTTAACACAAAAGCTAATGGTTCGGTTATTGAGAATCACAAGGCTAGATTGTGTGTCTTTGTTCTTTTTAGATTCTCTTACATACCGTCTTAGGGATGCTTATCTGCATCTATGGGATTGGAATGTGTATCATAGCAAAGTCGTATGATTGCATAAGCTCATTTCACTTACTCACCAGGCTTTTCCTAATGCTATTACCGTTTAATTCCCTCCCTCCCACACACACTTAACTTACATAGTCAATGTCATCATCCAGGTCCTCCCGGTCCTTGCTGCGTGTGTTAACCTGGGGGAAGACGTCAGCCATCAGCTGACTCTGGGGGTTTGCCCCTCCAGCCTGCTCACTCGGGTGTCTAGGAGGGAGTTGGAGAAGCTGAGACAGAGGAGTCTTCCCATTACAGTCTTGGTGTACCCCTCCTAAGCCACCCAGACTGTCAAGTCCACTGCCACCACCTCCACTGATTACCATCCCCCCAGAGAAGCTCTTCTTCCTGTGGTGAGCATGGAGCGTCACGGGGGGCAGTGGGTGGTGTGGCGGCAGTGGAGGGTGCGGGGGCCCTGGGACTTGCAGTAGGTGGGGCAGCTCTAGGGATAGAGCTCTGCGGTCCCTCCTGGGTACAAAGTGGCCTGAGAGTGCAGGATGGGGAAGGTGAAGAGATCGTGGAGCGACAGGAGGAGGAGAGAGGAGAGACTCCTCTTCATCTGGGTGGACATGGTGTAGGTGGCGGTGCGGGGATGAAGAGGCCCGGGGACCCCGGATACGAAGGCTTCCTCCAACCACTCCACCAAGACCCCCCAGGCCGTAGCCATAGAAGGGCCTTGCAGAGGTGGGGTTGAAGGCTGGACTAGCGGAGGGAGATGAGGAGGAGCAGGGGCGACATCCCCCCAAGCTGTTCCAGCTGGAACGACGGGCCCACAGGGCCTGAGGATGGGGAGGCAGAGGACGGCCCCAGTTGTGGTAACCTCGACCTGGATACTGAGAAAGCGAGAGAGAGGTTTCTTCTATCTCCTGCAAGTCTGAGCCAAGCATTATTATGTCTGCATTATTAACAGAAATAAACAGAGCTGATCCAGTGACCACACACACACACACACACACACACACACATACTCAAAAAGCAATGTAATAATATGCTACTCATTACCTCAGTGAGAGTAGTCCATACTTAACGTTTTAAAGTGCCACAGCTAATCAAATAAAATACAATCACAATTGGCTAATTGAACAGCGTGCTAAGTAAAAAAAAATAACATGGTAGCAAATCATTGTCCTGCAAATGAATAAGGCAATGTAAACCATTTATTTGAAGACTATAACATTACTTTCACACTGTTTCGTCATATCAAAACATAACATCTGGTCAGTCAATCATGAACTAACAACCATGTATGTATTTTTTTCAGCTTCTCTCTTTACGGTCCTTTTCTACTTACCAAAGCTCTCTGTTCCAGGTTGGCCCTGCCAAGAGAAATTACGCTGTTCTTCCTGGAGCCGAGAGCAAAGGTCAACCTCTCTCCTGGAAACAGACCAGGGGGCAGGTCTAGGTGTCCATTAGGGGTTAGTGTACAGATCTTTGGGTCTGTAGGGAAAGAGGTGGTGACAAAAGGAGGAAGACAGATAAGATGTATGAATGAGGAAAACAGTCAAAGAAAGAGAGACAACATCCGTTGCTTCTTTTCTGCTGCTGCCATGCAAACAGAACCTGGCACTCTCCATCACTTTACAACATAAATGTCCTAAAATTATGTTATGGCCAGCTCAGAGAGGCAGAGGGTTTAATTTACAATAAAACACCTCAGAGGAGCCAGAGAGGAGCACATAACAAGGGGAATATTTTCCAGTAGTTTGTCCATTCTCAAAGATAACTTTTGGTGCAATCGGTGTTCAAGGAACCATTAACATTCCAAATGTGTTTTTTTCCAGGTATGCTGACATTTAAGGTACATTTGGGCTCAGGAGAACTTTGATCAGACATCATCAGAGGCCTCCCTAATGTGCTGCTAAATGCTACTCCATACTGCATGATGCTCTGGTTGATTCTTGGTGAGTTCAATTCTGTTATGCCTACAGGGAGAAGAGGTAACACAAGTGGATAGAGTGGCATCAGGCATGCATTATTTAAAGTAGGTGCAGCTTACATTTCAGACTGGAAAAAGATGCTTTGCAATGTTTGTTGTGGAAATTGGACGACGTTTTTGATGCCCAAGGCACAATTAAACAGTTTTTTTCTGGAGTGCTGAATGCCTAGAGGATTGGTTACACTATGACATTAGAGCACATATATAATGGTGCCCTTTTGCCAGACAAAAGTAGGCAATGGTTTGAGATAATAATTCTAAGATGCAATTCTGTTATAATTCAGACATAAAAAAATGGAAATTAAATGGAAATTAAGTTCAAATTGGTTTAATGTTAAATGATCTCTCAATCGCAATCACAGTTTTACAGTGTGGTTAGTTTAAGGCTGACATTTTGGTTTTGGAAGGAAAATTTCCAGACAGCACCCCACATTAGGGGTGAAATGGTCTTGTAATTTCTGAGCTAAGATCGATCTTTATTAAACCGAAAAATGCTGTAAAGCTTCTAGACGCTTTTAATACCTGAGAGATGCAGAGAGTCTTTCTGCTTATCGTTCTCTTCAAAATTACAGGAAGACCTGTCATCGTCCGAGTAAGAGCGGTTTGCATCGCCCTGCATCATGGACAGTGGGAGAGTGAGAGAGAACCAATGGGGGAGAAAGGAAGAGAGACACAGAGATAAAAGGAGAGTGAGGCAGGGGCAAGGCAAGGAAGAGGAGATTGTGCAGAAATAATGATCAATCACAATCTAATTTTAATAGGAACCGCCAACCATTTGTCATCTCCTTTTTGCCCTTTACTATCTAATGTACTGGTTTCCTTACACTCATCATAACTCGCTCAACACAATCATCAGGTTCTCAGACTATAGCAAAAAAAATTAACAAACCAAACCACAAAGAAAAAAACAAGAAAACCCACAGACATGATTGACTAGCTTGTGCCATATCACATTTGGTTTTGCAAAGTGAATACTGCCCTGAACCAAGATGTCTTACCTCAGCTTGGAAACCCTCAACCAAGATGGCAACCAGTAAATTAAAGAGCACGTAGTTCCCAAATGTCATGAGAGCTACGAAGTAGAGAGCAGCACAGGGCGAGGTGGATGCCATGCCATTGTATAGCACCATGTTCCAGTCCTCCTGGGTAAGAATCTACAGAAAACATACACACAGAGTGGAACAGGAACACACATGCAGTACATACACACACAAATGTACATACAGGTACAAAAAATAAGCACATGCTCAACAGCAACACATTTCCTCAAGTTGTAAAACTGAAAAGTGTGTGTCTGTTTAAACTTTTCTTACCTGAAAGACAGTGACGATGGCCCACAGCAGGGAGTCAAAGTTCTTCCGGTCCGGCACTGTGTCTCCTGCTTCTGTCTTTAGACTGAACTTACAACCAAAGATATGCATGCCCAGGATACTGCAACACAAGAAGAGATTTCTCCAATAATTCAGCCACACATGCTGTCGTAGAATAAGAGTATAGGCCCCTATGCTCTGGAAAATCCCTGCCCAAGGGTTGTTGGAAGGCTGGTTGAATCAGCAACGTATCTTAAATAACTTATTTATTCTGGCTTTAATTTCCACCACGTCTCATCTATTTAATTATTATTGTTGTTTTATCATATATGACTGATGGGTATTCCATTCTTTTAATTCTATATCATTTTAATTGTTTAAACTCATTTGCCTCAGTGCAGTTTATTTGCAATCTGATTTTAATTTGCTTCACTGCCTCCTGAAATGTTAGAAATCCTTTATTATTATTAAATAGTACAATATATGTATTGCATTTATGTTGTTGGACTGTACACTGAAGGAGTACTTTTAGGTATGTCATGGACTAGATGGTTTATGACACCTGCAGATAATGGGAAGAATTATTGGTTATGGTCAGGTACATGTACTACAAAATGAAATTCATAAAGTAACAGAACTATCATCAAATTAGAGATGATTAAAGCTATTGAGCATCAATAAACAAACCATGTGTCTTACATAAATATGTTCTAAACCTTAGACTTAATCATCATCTTGAAAACATACTGTCCTCACAAGACTGTGACCCCAGACAGGGCTGTCTATATTCTCATTTATTGAGGCTTTCTTTAGAGCAATTTATGGAGAGGTTTTAAAAGCTTAGTATTAGCTGAGTGGTACTGTACATTAAGTTCTCACTAAAAGGTATAGTGGCTAGATATATAGGCCAAATGCCACTTGCTCAGGCTAGCATTAGCAGGCTAAACACTCTGATGCCATCTGTCTTGGCACAGTTATGCTTGATTGCTGTGCTAGAGGGATGAAGAAGCTGGTTGACAGGTACACATACACACACACAAAGTCACAAACATGTGCACACATAAAGACACAAGCAGGACTGTGCTAATAGCTTTATGCTGCTGTGGAACTCATATCTATCATGTAAAAATGACTGCACTTTTTGCAACAATTATGATAAATTATTCAAATAACAATAATTCTGCTAATGCCATCTTCATTTTCGGTTATCGCCCACGGAGGTGGCATTGGAGGGAAAACAGAAGAGGTTGCGTGTGTGTGTATGCTGGGGGAGGTTAACAAGAGGGGAGATTCAGCTGAATGATTATGTTACTGTAAATTACAGTTTTCTGCATCCGCATCTCAATATTCATTGAAGTCCAGTGAGAATGCTGTCTTACATTTTTAATTCTTACATGTAATTTAGAGAATACTTTGGAACACTATTAGGAGAAGTCATGCTCTCAATTACTTCAATTGTACAGTTGACCTAGTAGAATGAGTCTTTACTGGATTCATGTAAAGGCAAAGTATTGCATAAGCTACTGCTAACAATTTTTACAGTCAAAACAAAATATATTCATCTCAACTTTCAGTTAAACCAATTTATCAGCATACTTTTGGAATTTAAGATCATTCTCTCAGTTTAATAGTTATGGTTTATTGTTATTGTTGTTCTTTGGCCCAAGGCCTATCTGTCTAATTTAGCGGAAATTAAAAAGTTTGATGTGAAATATACTGCTGACAGACAGTCAGGCAGACAGACCGACAAACAGACAGACAGACAAGTTAAGGTATTTTCATGCTTTCATAGCAACTTTCAAACCAGAAACAATGCTGGAGAAGGAGGCAGGTCAAAGAGAAAAGATTCGACACAACCAAGACACGGTTTGGGCAAAATGGGGCGGAACTCCAATAATTGGAAGTTAATCCTATTATTTTGCACAAACTGTTCAGGCCTTAGGCTATGGCTGTCTGCACCATGCTTAGCCACTATATTATGTCTTATTTTCTTTCAAGGCTTTTATTTTTATATAAGATTTGGAAGGGCCTACAAAACAACCTGTTTGTTAAAGACTCTGACACAGTACTGCACATATAAACATACATAAAAATTGGTGGGCTATTCTGTACCCACAACATCTATTGCATTTATTGTCCTTCTGCCCTAGAAGAGCTCTCCTCAGCTACTATTCCTTAAATTTTTTCCCATTTTTAGATGGATAGAGAGTATCGTACACTATACAGACTATACCTTCAGACAAATTTGTGATGACTTGACATTGAGTTTGTGTATACACACACAGAGTAAGTATAAGTACGTGTATGTACTTATACACCACAATCTCCTTTCCCCCTGCTCCACAAGATTTAATTTACTCTTTCTTGCCCTCGCTGTAACTATAAGGAATGGCCCTGTGCGCCACCGTTACCTGAAGATGAAGATGAAGAGCATGAGCAGCATACAGAAAGTGGCCACGTTGTCCATCGTCTTCATCAGCACCACCAGCTGCCGCCTCAGTGCAGGCATGAACCTCACAAGCTTAATGACCCTCAGCAGCCTGAATGTCCTCAGCACTGACAGACCGCCGTCTGCCTGGCCGATGATCTCACACACACTGTGGTATGAGTTGCATTGGGTGGATGTGTGCATGTGTGTTTAACAGAAAGAGAGACACACAGAGAGAGAGAGAGATACAGTGAAAAGTTGGAAGATGTAGAGAAATTAGAATAAAAGAAATTGGTAGAGGGAAAAAAGCATATTGTTATAAGTAGGGAATGTGGGGAGGAGGGAGAGGATTTTAAAAATAAATAGAAATAGAAAATAGAATAGAAAGGAGGGAAACAGCGGATAAGAGAAGATCAGATAAGAGGATAAGTCAGTCTTTTATACTAAATAAAAACTGCACATTTTTCCGAGTATATGACCATACATAATCCACACTAGTGTGATAACGAATACAGCTGCATTTGACATATTTTATCCCCATGCTGACAGTCCCGATTTTAAATATTCGTCACATAAAATAAGTAGTTCAGTTAAATGCAAAGCTCCATGGGGAATACACCAAAAAAAATTTGAAAATTTGATAGGAACAGCAGGTTTGGCTGCTCTCTGGAGATGAAGGTATGTCTTAAACACAGATGTAAAGTATATACATATATATATATATATATATATATATATATATATACTAAGTGACAACGTAACAATCAGCAAATCATTTTGTAGACTGCAGACCTGATGATGACAATGATGCCATCAAAGATGTTGTAGGGGTTCCTCAGGTACTCAAAGAAGCCAAAAGCAGTCAGCTTTAGGATCATCTCCAGGGTAAACATGCTGGTGAAGACAATGTTGCAGATCTCCAGGACATTGGTCAGCTCGTCGGGCTAGGTGGAGGCAGGTGGGGGTGGAGGTGATACAGAAACAGAAAAACATTTAAAAAATAGCAAGCTGCGGAAGTGGATGTAAACAAAGTGGTGAAAAAGAAGGGCTGGGCAAAAGAGGGGTTTGAGTTATTTTCTAAGTTTAAAACAGAGCAGTGATAGACACAGAGAGGCAGGTACAAACAAAGAGATAAAAACACAGTTGATATTAAACCACTGCTTTGCAATCAGTGCTGCTGCAACAAAAGATGCAGGAGACACTGAGAAGAAAATAGTTGTGTACGCATCACATCTCTCTCCCTGTGTTGAAGAGGCTGTCACTCAAACTGTCAATCACTTGAAAAGAGAATTCTCTCTTACCTGGCAAATAAAATTAAAACATACAGCTTATCTTAGATAGGCAACAAACAGAGAGTAAGGGCTGATACTGAAAAATGAATGGGGAAACAAATTGTGTTTTTTAGCACAGCTGTTTATGTGAAAACAGAAAACTCACAGTGCATCAGCAACAATACACAGGAAAATGAGAAAGGGGATGGAGAGTGTGTATTGTCTGTGTAACACATGGTGTCAAACGCTGGCTGAATAGGAGAGCATGTTATCTGAAATTGGCAAAGGAACAAATACACACACAAGCTGCACACACAAGAAACACACGCACATGCTCCAGTCAATCCCAGGTTTATTTCCATTTGTATTTGCGTGTGCACAAGCAGGCCCACTTCATGCAAGAATACTGTGTGTGTTTGAGTGAATGTGTGTTATGCACGATATGGATCAGATGCTTTCTCTGATACCCCCTGTGAATTTCAGTTTTAAAGCCAGCGGAGAAATAGCCAGCTGGCCCTGCCAAAGTTAGCAAACCATGTCAGAGAAAAACGCACTCTCAGCCCTCCCCCTCCTATAATCCGCCTTTTCTCCCAATCTATCTCCATCCCCCTCGTTCTCCATCCCTTTTTCTTTTTTCTCTCTGAGTCTCATTATCAGGCAGACCCATCTCTTCCCAATCAATATCCTCCTGTCGATCAGAGGAGGGAGAACGGTAGAGGAAGAAACCAGCTGAAGGAGAAGGGAAAAAGAGGAGTGAGCAGAGGGATTGTTACGGAATAGATGATGACATGATGGAGGAGAGAAGAGGAGAAGTGAGAAAAATACTAATTTAGGGGTTGAGAAAGAGTAAGAGTGATAAAAGGGATGGAAGGAAAGTAAATAAGACCACAAAAGCAGTCTAAATCTCATGAGCCCAATTTTGACTACACTGTTATCGTCTGGAAAACATCTACTGAGACTCATTCGAGCTCCGCACAGTAGCTGTAGCTGGAAGCTGGACCAATCAGCGGACTACAGAGTGGTTTAGGTGATACCATTACTCATCACCCCTAAATAATTCAAATGTCATGAAACACATATTAAAATAGATACTACTAGATGAATTGTACCCATTCACAGACACAAACATGTTTTGCCCCTCAGCAGTTAGCTCTAACCTTGACCTATGTCACTCACTAGTCACACGTACAAACACAAGATATAAGATTTATGGCTATTGACAAAACCATCACGGCCCTTGACACCACAGTTTAACTCAAATAAAATCCCATCCCTCCTCCCTCTACCTGCTTTCTCTCCCCTTTATGATTTACTTCTTCTTCTTACTCTCCACCTGTTCCCTAATTTCACATCTCCCAAATAATATTTCATATTTTATCCTCCCCTACAAATATCCTCTTCCTGTTTCTCTTGAAATGTGCTCCCAGTTGGCATGTTAATGTTGTCTTGAATATGAATGAATGACCTGCAGCTTCCGAGCCCGAATTCCAGTGTGCCAATTTCTTTTCCACATAGATATGTCCACACACGAACACGCATAGCATGAATGCAAATAGGCAGCTCATCTCTAAGCTTGCTAACGTGCAACATCATTTGATAAATCGGTGAGTAAAAGTCCGACATAAATACAAAAAAAAGTCTTTGAGTCAAAGTCAAAGATCACAATCAAAAACCTAGACAGAGCAATATATGTTTTTAATTTGAAACCACACACTTGATTTGAACATTTCCTTTCAGCAGGATATGTGTGTGTGAAAGTACAGCAGCCCTGTGTTTAGTCATTTTTTGAAGAGAAGCACATCAGATCCAGAGTTCCTGTTTTAGAACAAAATTGTATGAGGTAAGACTTTTCTACAGCAAAGCAAAAACATGCACTTGTATCACTGCGTCTGTGTCAGCTTGTGGAAATTGAGGAGGGAGAAAGACTCAAGAGACAGACAGACAGACAAAGCGTCTGCGAGTGTGTGAATGCAAATGTGCATGTGTTTTTCTGCATACATGCCCTGCTTTGACATGCACAGGCTCACTCACACACAGAATCACACAGGGAATTGAGCTGAAAACTGCTGTGTAACCGGCGTCTGCCTTGCTCTTCCCCTCTCGCTCGTCTCCTTCTCTTCCTTCCCCCCACAACCCTCGTTTATTTTTAGAGTCTTCAGTGATGAGAGAAAGCAACTACTCTGTACGCTGTCAAAGAGTGAGTGGGTGGATGAGAGAGACAAAGAGAAGTGGGGAGACGGAGGGTGAAACTGAGGGAGGGAAACGAGAGTCAGAGAGTAGCTGAGACACTTGGGGTAAGACGGGAAGGACGGAAGAAGGGAAGACGGCAAGGAACAAAAGGACCGTGTTTGGAAAGGAACGTGCAATGGGAAGGTGCGCGGAGGGATTTATCGAGAAAGTAGGGGGAGAGAGGTAGAAGTAAGGGAAGGAGAAAAAGAGAAAAAGTGAACAGAATGAAAACAGAATGGCATTGGTTGAGAGAGAGAAATGAAAGAAAAAGCTGTTTTATGTAACAGCTTGTGAGTGTGTGTGCCTGCATGTGTTTCTGCTAGTGCACGTGCACAAATATGAAAAGATATTTGTTTATGTGCATGCACACAGTGGACACAAAATGGGTGTGTATTGAATGTGCGTGCGCTTATATGTGTTTGTGTGCATGCATGCATGTGTACTCTTGGCAGGCTTCTCCCACTCTTGCACTCAGACACCTGCCTTGTCTGCCTCCAAGGAGCCTGGCCAATGTTAAAAGCCAGCTCGGTTTGTCTAACGCTAGGCTAAATGTTTACACCTCTGTCAGGAAACTGTATGGCAGTGATGCTCCACTCCCACACTCATCCTTCTGAATGTCATTTGCTATTATGATATTTCTAGCAGCAATGCTTCATCAGCAGTGATAGCGGTTTATCTGCCGAGCATGTGGTGATTTGTGGGAGTGAGAGGGGAGCATGGAATTATTACGCTTACACACTCTATTGACACTATCAGTCTAAAAGGGTTAAAGGCAATGTATATTCCTACAATGACAGCCAATTTCCAAAACATTTACTATCTTTGTTGGCAAATTACAATTATATCAGATCTCAAAGAAACAAGGTAATCATAAAATAAAACCTGGGCCCCAAAAAAGAACTGGAATAATAAGTGGTAAAAAATACTCTTTCTTTCTCTTCTGAACAAAAATACTTATTATTATTATTTGATGGTGATCAATTTTACTTTGAGATATTAGCCTGCTGTCAATGAAACACAACACTGCAGAAAATTCACACTGAAACAAGGAGATTATGGCCTCTAAATAGCTGCAATGCTTTGATGTGAAACAATACATAATACATAGCAGAAAAAGCAAATGAAGACAGTCGTGAAGTGAGTCGTGAGTCTTTTCACTCAAATATGACTCGATATCACTATCAAGTCAAAGAATAAATAAAGAAAGTAGTTTAAAGGCCTCGGTTGAATTTGGTTTCATAAAATGGCATTATTGTCAGTGCAGTAACAAAGTGTATGTGACAGCAGTGACTATTATCTTACCTGGTTATGGTGCTCAATGCCCATACTGATGGTGTTGATGAGAATAGCAATCATAATGCCCCTGCTGAAGTACTTGCTCTCCACAATGCCCCAAAGTTTCCTCCTCATATCATTCCAAATGTCTCTACAGCGGCCAAAGCAACTCCTCTTCTTCTTCTTCTTCTTCTTCTCTCCCTCTCCCCTCTCCTCTAGATGGTTCTCCTCCTTCCCCGTCTCTTTCACTGAATCCTCCTCATCTTCATCCCCGTTGGCAGAGTCGCCCACAGCCCTTACCCCCTCCTTTAGTGACAATGCACATATAGGGCAGTCCTCAGGGTTCTGAGGGACAGCCAGACTGATGGAGTTAGCTAGTTGCTGAGAGCCGTGATCTTGCTTGTTTTGGTGCGGACAGTGGGATGCTAGACAGATGCAGAGATGACAATAGAAAGAATATAAAACTAGGGATGCACTTCAGATGTTTTTTTTCAATAAAATATTTGCGGTTGTTGCAAAAGTTTCATGAATGTATTTTGAACAAAACAGTATAAGCTTGTCAAAAATAAACAGCACAGCAACCACTAAAAACACATCCATTAAAATGCAGCCAAAACTAGTTAGTAGCCAGACCGTATATTACATTTAACTGTCAAATGTTACATCAATGAGACATATTCACATGTCATTTGCTGAGGCCCTCCTACTCACATCTTGGGTGCCTGGAATGATGCCGTTCTCTGTTCACATTTCCTCCACCGCGCCTGTTACCTCTGCCTCCACCAGCTGGTGGGGGCTTGCCCCTCAGTGTGTAGTAGAGAGCTGCCGATCTCCTCTTAGCCTTGCGGAGGACATGGCAGACCAGCTGGAAGATCTCCTCGTAGCAATCTCCCGGCTCAGCCATGCTGGCCAGGGTGGAGGAAGACAGACACTGCGCCCTTTGCTCCTGCATCAGCTGGTGTTCTCGCTGTTTGGTCTCTGAGAACTGGGTGGCGATAACCACCAGGCACAGGTTGATCATGAAGAATGAACCAATCTGTATGGATGTGGAACAACAGAGAGAAAGTTAGACCATGTATGAACTAAAATCTAGCTGAAAGGATTAACTGTGCTGTAGAAATGAAAGGGGGCAAAGAGTTCATGTAGAAATCTAAATTTAACAACTGAGAAGCAACCGAAAAAACAATAAGAAAATAATCAGCCTATGGCTAAAGCAGATGTTGCTCATTTAAGAAACATGAAATATGGGAAGAGATGGGAGTTTCCAATGGTAAATACAGACTTGTTTTTACATCAAGTTCACACACTTGCTGATTCTAATGTGTGCCAATCCCCCTGTAGAAATGTTAGCACACATGCTAAAGGTCTCTGAGGGCTGGCTTCCTACCAAACCGAGGCTGATTGGAGCAGACAGACAGAGCCAACACATGCCCAAAGCACAGTTCAGCGTCTGTCTGTCTTTCTCCCTTTCTTCTTTTTATTCTCTGACTCTGACTTAACATTCCCTCTTGCCCCTACTCCAACTTAATATCTTTCTTTACTTTTCTCAGGCCATTGCTCCACAGTGCTTCTCACAAACATTTCTTTACCCAGTAGTCTATTTTTTTATACTGTTTTTCACAAAAGAGGCTTCATTTTCTTATCATGAGTCAAAGTGAAGGATGGAGGGATAGTTGCAGAGAGAAGATGGGGTACACTGTGAATAGTATGTGTTGGCTGAACCTTTTAGTGTCAGTAATGGGAATAACTTCAGGACTGCTGAAATGGCTTTTATTGGACTACTCCAAGCTGGTTACGGAACAATGATTAGATCAATATAAGCTGATGCTGAACAACTCAAAAACCAGACTGCTGGATGGATAAAGCAGCTTGTAGCAGAGTCTCGGTTTTGTTCATTACAAATCTGAACATGTTTCCCTGTTTCTCCTTGGACAAAGCTCTCAGACAGACACATATTGAGAACACACACAGGCACACCCACAAGGCCAAAACATGTGGAGCAGGAACACACCATAAAACTTAGATAGCACAGATAACATCCAAACTTGATAACCTTCCACCTATAGACTTTCATCCGCAGTGATCAAAGATGCAGGGGGGAGGTGAAGGAGGGACTGGGGAAACTGGGAGAAATGAGTCCAGAGATATTCACAGAGAGAAAAAGAGAGGGGAAACATAGAAGGGAGGTGTGTGTGTGGAGGAAGGGAGGAGAGATGCCCATCTGTGGCCTGTGGGTCAAAGCAGGTCTGCAGGTGTGTGGGGCTTTGATTTCCCTCCAGGCTTGCATCTGTGTGTATGTTTGTGTGTGTGTGTCTATTCTGTGATTCTGATCAGTAGACAGCTTTGCGCATAATCAGGGAGGGCAGTCCAATATCACGCATTCAGATGATCACTGCATTATGCATGCACATACACACACACAGACACACACAAACATTCACATCGACAAAAGCATGTGTTATCACACACTCACACACACAAATTAAGATGGCAGGCTTAGCTTACAACTGATTGCATGTGTCTGTGTGCTTCCATGTGGCAGCTGTCACATACATTTATGTGTATTTGTATTTTCTCTCTTTCTCTGAAACACCCCACACAGACACACACACACACACACACACACACATACACACAACTTCCTAATAATTGCCCTCTTGGTAGCACTTAGCTCTAAGTCACTTTAATCCATTTACTCACACTCTTCAATGTGACACCAATATAGACACTTAGGTTGCACACTTGACAGTATATCAAGTATCAAGCCGATAGAGATGACACTGTTTGAGACTGTGGAGGTCAAACTTCTCTTCGTCTCTGAGCTTTGTATCTGAGAACACCCGCTTAATGATTACAGGATCAGCTAACAAGCTTTAAAGCACAGGGTACTGCAACTTCATAACAGCACAACACACACACACACACACACAGAAAGAACTGATAAGTAAAAGAGAATAAGAGAAAGAACTGCATTAAGAAAGAATGAGAGAGTTAAGGTGACACTGGCTGTGTGAACAACACCTTTGGGGCCCATGGAAGTGCCTGACTGAAACTTCTCATAGTGTCAGCAACACTTCCAAGGCATCCCTTAGGACCTCTGACTACAAGTTGCCAAACAGACTGGGGCCTTGCAAGGAAGCTCAAAAGAGGCATGTCAATCAATCATGTCCCCAAAGGGAGTTGTGTGTTTGCCTGGTTGTTAGGTACTGTGCAAGCCATTGAGCTCTGTATAATGAACTTTAATACACATTAGCTTGTTTTGTTTTGCCCAACTTGGGGAAGTTCTATTGGAACATGAAATATGAATTGAATTTGAGGATGTAACCAGCAGTTCAATGTATGTGTCCTGTGCTGGACATTACTATAATTGTAGTATGGGGCTATACAGTCCACATGGCATGAGATTGTGATGAATGTAGCAGAATAAACCAGGCAAAAGTGATTACACTGTGATACTGTGTCAACTGTCTTTGTGTGCCAAAAGGTGCTTACACTGGCAATGGAAACCGCAGGTCAGATGCGCCAATAAGGGGATGAAATTTACAATTGCTGTCACAATGCCAATAATGACCTCAGCCTAATAACGTCAGTGTTGGGAGAAAGAAGCTGGTGGGAAAAACTGTTCTGCAGGGCAGGTCTTGCAGTGTAGTGTGGAACTTGTACAGTGTGCTTGCCACTGATTGGTGTGTTTGTATTCTTCACTGTTTCATCTCCTTCTCTTCTCTTCTTCTCCTCCTACTCACCCTCCATTCATTCATTTACTCTGACGTGTCTGTTTTAACTATATACAGAGTGACTGAATGCAGTTTTAGAGACAACAAATGGCATGTGAATGTAAAATTAAACAACCTTCATTGTGCCACCATCTGGCACTCAGCTTCAAGAGCCGATCTAGCTCTTGCACACAGTGCTCATATAGTACTTTTTTCTTTTGGACACATATTTTCTTTTTCAGCCGTCCTCTTCTCTCCCTTTTTTCCTACTCGCCACCAAAGATACATTTACGTAACATCCACCTCCTTCCCTCCCTCCCTTCTTGCTCCAGACATCGATTGTGGACAGTCCTTTATGCTACTATTGATTTCCACAAGTCTATTAACAATTCAATCCACTACTCAGGAAATATCCTCATTCAATTTATTGATGGCAGGAGACCACAGACGTCCAAATATATAGGAAATGTTAAGAGAAAATATTATGAAGGATTTTTATTTAACTACAGTTATACTCATTTCATCATCAAAATACATTGTACACTAGATGTGTCAGTTGGTAGGGATATAGAGTACTAATATAGTAAAATGTATGACTGAATTTTACTTACAATGATGAGTAAAATGAAGTAGATGAAGTTGTAGAAGGAATGGGCATCCATTACGTAATACATGATCTCCACCCAGCCCTCCAGAGTGATCACCTAAGAGGAAAGAATCTGCTGAGTGTTTAGCAATAAACATTTACAAGCTAACAACATTAACAAC
>NW_023339696.1:9563324-9577498 GCF_004916995.1 Morone saxatilis | reverse complement strand
ACCGTTACCTCACCAGCCTTCAAACTAACACGGAACATACCTGAAAGATTACGATCCAGGCGTAGACAATGTTGTCAAAGTTGATGGCACCTTTGTGGGGGTTACTATTTCCTGTGTGGCATCGAGTATAATACTGGTTCCAGTTGATGCACAGACCCATTGCTTCGCCAGGACCACTACCGTTGGTCAGTGGCTCAGGACTCAGGCCCAAAGCCTGTCTGTGGAGCGCATCCTCCTTGTCCAAGCAGCATGTGCGTCCTCCTTCACGCCTCGCCGGCACATCAGAACATGACATGATACCATTATCAGATGCCAGGGAGCAGATAAAGGGACGTTCATCATCCTCCTCTGGCTGGTAGTACGGAGGAGGTAGGGTCATACCTGAAGAGCTGGGATAGGGAGAAGATAAGAGTTGGTTATGGAATAAAATCTGTGTAACATATAGATATTCATCCTGTTTCACTACTTCATTTGAGGACTTTCATGACAATTTCAGTGAAAGAAGGCGAGTCAAGAGGGAGCAAGAGGGGGAAATTATATATGAGAGACGTTATATAGTGTAGTCACTGAAGTAAATCCCTGGAAGTACTCAACCAAGCCTGTGGGATAAATGCATCATTGAAGGCAAGTGAGTGAATTAAGAAATGCAAATGATCCCGCATGAATATGCTCTCTCTCTTCCTTTCTCACTCTCACATACACACAGTACATTATCACCTTACAGTTTTCAGTATATATACATACAGTACACATGCATATACTCACCAACTTTTTTTTCACACCTTTTCATTCTTTTACATGCTCCTGTCTCTTTTAACCATTTTCTCCTTTCCAGTTAAAAATACAAAAACACACACACAAAGAAGGAGATCCAAAAGCTGTTGACCTAACTAGACTATTAATGGATCAGTATGGAGCTGTAAGTGATATATACAGCATGTGTGAGATAAATACCTGACCCAGTAGTGAACTAGCGAAACATCGCCTAAAGCTAGTGCATCAAACCAAAGGCATGCTGACAGGTGCGGTAAGCAAGGGTGGGGTCATGCCTTGGTCAGGAAAATGAGTGGCTTGAGGAGAAATCAAGCAGCACCTAAGATGTCACATTTAATTACATAATAAACCTTTATTTATCAGTTTGGAGGAGAAAGATAGGTGGACCACCAAAAGTTTTTCAGCAGACTTTGTTCTTCTGAGTTTTTAAACTAGTCTATTAAAATTTGTTAGTTGGTGAACCAGAGAATCACAATCAATTTTTAACTTTGCAACACCTGTGATATTTTTATTTTTTTGTTTTATTTATTTTGCACCATTTGACATAAATGTAAACATTTGCCTTCAATGTTCTCTCTGAACTACTCAAACAAGACATAAAGAAATGCGTTCTTTTGCAACCGTACTACCGTGCTTCATCAACACAGTAAAATAAATAAATAAAAAACTTGACTTGCTTAATTGCTCTGGTCTCGACAAAGCAGAAAGAAGTAAAGTAAATTGAGTGTGAGGTCTGCCATTTGAAACAGGGACAGCTATGTGCTGCTGCACTGATTATCCTGCTGAACACATGCAACTGTGACATGTAAAGATAATAAGACATCAAATGAACATGTTGACATGTCTTGTAATGGAAACAATATCTAATGTAATTCCCGGGTTGAGAGAATTACTTTAAAAATGCAATCTACCACAATCACAATAATCAAGTACCATAACTTGATAATCTTGTTAAATAAAGAAAGGAAGAAGAAAAGAAATATCAAAAAGATGACTTTTAAGTATTCTATAAAACAACAGAACAATGTAACCTTAAAGAAGGAAATGGGGAAACCAACATTTTAACGGATTACGGTTACCTTTTTTGTATCCTGATTACGTAACTCTGTTACATCTAATCCTTTACCCCACAAGCCTGTGTGATCCGATCGTTGTGTTCCTATTCTGAGAGAAATTAGGCCGTTCTATTAATGTATCTGGATCTTTTTGGGATGTTCTGATACCAAAGCAGTTGTATAATTTGTAGTCAAAGATAAAGGCAAACAATTTAAAATGGTATTTATTAAGCTAACATATTAAGCTTGACAAGCACATCGTTGGAGATGAGTATGTTCACCACCAGGCAACAGATTGTTTAATCATATAAACTAAGTCATGTGGAAAGTGTATGTGAGATTGTGTGTGTGTGTGTGTGTGTGTGTGTGCCTTAGTATGAAATCAGCAGAAAAACAGATCACACTATCATGCATTGACACCTGTTACACACATACACACACCTTAAGTGTTCACGTGGAGTGAAACGGTTGTTTCACTCCACGTGAGTACCCCTCATGAGTGACAGAGTAGTGTCTTTGGCTGATTCCTACGTAACTTGATCACACACACACTCACACACACATCACTAAATTCTGAATCTAAGTGATTGAAGTGATCTAAAGCACCTCATCATTTCCTGAGATATTTAGATATTTCTGATATGGAAGAATGCCAAAGAGTCTGTCTTTCACTTTAAGTCCACCTGGGAACTGGGGTTTATTTTAGGGTATCTGTTGATTTATGTAAATGGTAAGTCAGTGTTACAGTTATTAATAATGTAAATACGTATCTATATATGTTTCATTACACATACCAATAAACAGAAGGAGAAAAAGTAAAGCATTCAAAGCATGCCTTTCTTGAAAAAAATAAGGACATGTTCATTTAAAGATTGGAAGTGCAAAGAAAAAAATGCAAATGGTAGGTCGACAGAAAACTGCTGCTGAAATGAGCTGAAGAAAAATATTATTAAGAGAAAACAAATGGCAGGAAACCAATGCAAAGTTTAGGGAAAACAATGAGAGGGGTCTTGTGAAATGGAAAAGAAGACACTGCTGAGCCAGTCAGTGGGGCCTATTAGGTGTGTGTGTGTGTGTGTGTGTGTGTGTGTGATCTGACATGACTGTGGAGTAAATGAGGGCAGGGTGTGGATGCTCATACCAAGGTCTGGGCCCGGGAAGACAAAAATAGACCCTCTCCATCAGCAGGCCCATTACTGAACACACACATTCAGGGTCACTCGACCTACAGTATTTACTCATTGCACTGTCTCTGTCACTTCAGCCCTCCTTTTGTTGTCTCTCTATTGGGCTTTTTCCTCACATTTTATTCCTGTTTCTTTGTACGTATCAGTCTCCTCTTTCATTTTCTTTTTTCTGCATGAGGAGAGACTTGTCAGGAAAAGGCTGACTGAAGGCAAATCGTATGTAACCTGCACAACCAGAGTTGCACCCACCCCTCATATGCTCACATATACCTCAAGCAGAAGTTTACGTGAGCATATCAAGCATTTAACACATGAGCTCTTTTAATCACTCTTTATGCTCCTGTGTTTATCTCTTCTTTTTTATAATTTATGTCTTTATGTTTATGTCTTGTTTCTCTCCTCCTTTCCCTTTCCCATTCCTTCCTTTTCTCTCCAATTCCTTGACCAAATTCATGATCCTCCCCGGTCACCCCCAGTCAGTAGCAGGATAGATACCGCTGACATTCACAGGAGGAGAATTTCTCCTTTTAGCTCAACTGCAAACCACACACAACACACATGCAGTGGCCATATCAGGCTATACCACTTTCTACTGAGAGTAACTTAGAAACCATGCATTGATTTGGTCGCTCAAATTAGTTTGCAGGTATGCACTGAGACTCAGTAGAGTTTATGCAAACCAAGGGATTGACAATAGAGATAAACATAAAATAATGTCATGAAAGGTTGTCAGTGGCATTCAAATTGGTGATTTACTAATGGTGACTTCAAAAAAGACTAAAGACTTGAAGGCAGAACAAGAAAAAGAAAAGGAAAAACCAGTAAGAGAGTGAGCCCCTGTCAGAGTAGTGAAGCATGAATGAAGGAAGTTGCCCCCCTGTTGGTGAACTGGCATTGCACAGCATGGCACAGGAAAACCTGGCATCACACTGAGAACACACCTGCCAGTGGAGAGTGAGACGGAGGGAAGGATCAAGGCTATAGAGTAGCAGAGAAAAGAGACAATTTCCAGCAATCGTATTAAGTGAGAGACTCTGGGACATTTGGAAAGGAGAGATTGGTTTGAAAAGCATGGCAAGGAAAGAAGACACCATATAAAAATAAATCCAGTAAGGACGACTAAGGATGAGAAACAGAGACCAACATTCTGATCTTTCTTTGGAAGTGCATTGAACAAACTTTCCTTTACAATAACATGTCTTTTGAAGTGCTGTTGACCTGCTCTTTGTGGCCATTAGTGCATAATATGATTTGTAATGGGGCAGCTTAGAGGAGTCAATTTGTCTTCCCACCAAATTGCCCAAGCTCTGTATGTATTATTTTTTTTAGCTTGCATTAATAAACAAGGAATGGATGTAACATAAAAGGGGCCACATACAGTATAGTTAAAAAGGCAGAGAAGGAAAGAAAGAAAAGGCAGGCTAATTGGAGCCTCGATAAGAAAAATACAAGAAAAAAGCATAAAGGCAAGAATGAGTCTTAAGGCATAAGGCATGAAAACAGAAAGGTAGAGATCAATAGAGGGAGGGTGTAAAATGGCAAAGTGAATGCTGCACTTGACTGCAACACTTAGCTCACTCTATTATAACCTCTCAGAGAGCTAATGTTAGCCCTTTACTTAGCATAATAGTCCTCAAGTGCTAACTCACAACAACCTTTCTAATTAAGCAACACAAGCACCCTGACAAACCTGAATAATACAATGCTGTAAAATAATGGGCAAAAATAATACTTTGGTTAAATAATAAACAACCGCTCAATGTGAAATCACTGCTACTGTAAGGAAACATGTTCACTAAAGCTATACTAAAACATTGTACTTTAATATCAAGGTTTTGTCTTTTTGCTTTAACCCATGTAGGAAAGTCAAAGTGGAGTCCTCAGTTGGGCCGGCTAATCACTACATCGCCCTTTAGCCCAGTGAAGATAAATGTAGAACACATTGGTTAAAGTAACCTCATGAAGTGATTACTGTAGAGGTTGTTGCGGTAAATGTCGCCTCTCAACTTTAAGGCGAGGACAAAGCAGGCAGGACTTTGCTAGCTGGCGGAGCTGTGTCCCCTTTCATTTGGCTATAAGATCTGTCATTAGTGTACGCTGTGTCAGCATAACCAGAGACAGTGTGCAGACGCAGAGTAGTATACATTATTATAAACATATTAGAACACACACATCAGGGGCATGTGTCTTCAAGCCGGCTGATGCTGGCATAAAACAGGTAACTGAGAGAGTGCCGTGAAATCAAACACTCCTGAATACTGCTGAATGTCACTCACACACAGACACAGTAGGTGATGCTGTCATGTAGGGTCATGAATATGGAGGCATGCAGCTGGAATCTAATCACGTTCCTAGTTGCAAACTGGGGAAAACTGCACAGTTACTGCTTGCTTTGAAGCTTGAGAGAGAGATGAGGAAAGAGGACTAGGAAGAAATGCTGGAAGACAGAGTTATGCTAATGTATGTAATATACAGAACATACAGTATGTACTATAATCTTAGATGAAATCCATGTGGAAGAAGAAATTATCAGGTATGACAAGATTGTATGCTCATGTACAAACAGCACTAATTGGACACTTTATAATATATAATTATAATAGTTTTATTACTGTAATAAGGCTCTTCATTTTCAGTATATAACGAAGAATAATGGGAAGCATACAAGTGAGATTATCAATCATAGCTTTCAAACCCACTAGCAGAACACAAACCCACTGTAAACACACACACACTGTACGCACTGATCTACAGTGTTTAACTCACAGAGTAAAGTTCTCCTCGAGGTAGCAGCGATTCCTCAGTAGCCCCGCCCACAGCTGTACACCGATGATGCCGAAGATAAAGAAGACGAAGAAGCAGAGCAGCAGCACGTTGCCTAGCATGGGTAGAGTGTCGAGCAGCAGGTTCACCAGGATACGCATACCTGTGTGTTACAGCAGGTCAATCAGTAATTAATTATCACAGGCTTATACCATTGATGAGGAAATAAAACATTTGAATCTACATTGCGTCATAGCACAACTTCTTTTCGGTATGTAGACTTAAACGGTGCTGCAAGTAGCATTTTTATTCACACTAAACCTGCAGTAAAGTAAAATGAATTCTAATGTCTAATAATCTTCTCTGTTTGAAAGTTATTCAGTGCCAGTGACAGATTATGGCAATTTATTTTATCTTATGAATACTTGTTCATTCAATCTTAACCACATTGAGATGAACCTTAACATAACCCTATAACTTGTCAGTCAGGCTTTAGTTGCAGATAAGATGAAACATTTTGCCAGTGAATTGTTTTATGATTTCCAGATTCGTTCATACAATACATTTTCTCATTATGTTGATAAAAAATGTAATTGACAATGTTGTAAAGCATTCCCTACATTTTGTGGCATTTGTGTGAGACATCCACAACAGCAGTTCAAATTCTGCTCATGACAGCAAATTGAAAGCACAAATACTGACTACAGTCTACCCCATGAACAAAGAAGTGTAACTAATCAGGCCACATGAGGTCTTCTTCATGATTAGATAAATCTAATTGCAGAAATAGAAGCATGTCCCCTGTCACATAATGATGACCTCACCATTCCTGCAGTGACGACATATTGAGATGTGATCAGTGGAAGTTAATGACAGCTGATTGGACTAAAAAGAGAGAGAGAGGTAATGCCCACTGATCACAGCAACTCCGTACAGACACCTGAGAGGTGTGTGTGTGTGTGTGTGTTTGTGTTACTATGAGTGTGACTATATGTGTGTATGTCTCTACTAATCTGATGTGTGTGTGTGTGTTTGTGTTTTTCAGTGGCATACTGGGCTTCGTGAATAACAGCTCAACAGTGGGTTAATGTGTCATAAACACAACAGTGCATCTAAACTGCCTACAGACTGAATGACAGGAGAGACGCTGAGAGGAGACCAGAAGAAGAGGAAGACAGAGAGAGAGAGTGATGAAGTTGATGATGATGATATTCACATGTAGGCAATATTTACAAGAATGCAAATACCTGTAGTTCATGCATTAAAATGTTCTCCCTATTCCACAGATGCTAATCAATGCTAACACTCCCTATTGTTTTTTACTGCATCTAGATTAAATATGTGTGCGCTCACATTTAGAGGTTCATTCATTAAGTCAACATACAGTGTGTATCTTTATGTGTAGAATAAATTGATTTTTAATAGTTCACATATAGCTAAATGAATCTTTTGTCAAACTTTTGTAATAGTGTATTTTATTGAAGAGAAGTTCAGTCCCGACTTTGGCCAAGCTGTCTGTAGAGAAACAAATTGTGAATTACAGATTGATGTGGCATTCATTTGTCTATTTTGGATTAGAAAATTAATGAAGGTATGAAAGCGAAATTTTGGGATTCATGAAAATTTTATCTCCAGAGCGCAGAAGAAAGAATTCTTTAGGTGAGTATGCACCTGTCTTTCTCCTCTGGCTAATTTTTCTCTCTCCTGTGGCTAATTTGTCTCGTCAACTGATATTAAATGGAGAGCAGTAGCGTTGCTGGTGCGTATGTGTCTCTGGTGGTGGCTGGAGGCGAGTCTAAATGTGTTTGTTCCCCAGGGTCCTTGTCATTAGGCCACTGTTCCATTAGGCCTAATTGGGTGAAGAGAGAGAGAGAGACGGATGGAGGGGGAGAGAGAGGACGAGAATGAGACGCGGCCCGAGGGTACCCTGAGAAATAGGGAGTGCCAAAATAAAATAGAAAGCAGGACAGAATGAAAGAGTAAAAGAAACATGCAAACAAAACGAAATATTCAATAAAAGGAAACCAAACAAAAGTAACAGAAAAGAAATGGTATGGTATCACACAAATCAGTCTTTTTCTCATTCTTTCTCTCCTACTATACCTGCCTCCATCTCTCTCCCCTCCTGGTGACCGTACCAGTTTGCCAGCTCCTGCTGTTCCCAGATAAAGATGGATGCCTCCCCTTGTGCTACAATGGAAACACATTTGCAACTATGTGCCTGTGCTATTCACTTAAGACCAGGGGAGTTATCTCTCTTCTCTTCTCTTCTCTTCCTCCTAAGACAAGTTTCTCAAGTCTTTGTTGCCTTCCCTACTTCTATTCTGTCTAGCACTCCCTCTATCTCACACCAATTTCATCAAAAAAGAAGTCTAACACAGCAGTACACACACACACACACACACACACACACACACAACACAGGACTATTATCTGGCATTTTGTTGGAGGGTTACAAATTGAGGTGTGTGAAGGGGTCAGGATGTGCTCATGCTCCCTGTGTATCTGTGGGCAAAGTACCAATCCAACAAAATAAGGAACAAATAGCTTTAGCCCCATGTTTCCTCACCTCTAATGGGGTCACGGATAGGGGCTGAAATCAGGCTGCCACATACTTAGCTTACTGATGACAACGTAAACAATAACAGTATGCACACATCACACATACAGACAACTAGAGTATGAACAAATATGAACAGGAGAAACTAAGGCTCATGCACACACATCTATGACACATGCACACAAGCATGCAGCTGTTACATTAATGTTGCATATGCTAACAAACCCATGTATCTGGAGATTCATGCTATGATAAATAATCATCTCTAGAGAAGCAGATTTGTTTACAATCTGTACACTTGTCCCTGAAATACTATGTGCACTTGGCTGCACACAATATCTTCTAATCAAACCACTTGAAGCGTAATGCAGTTAACGTCCATATTTTCTGAGGACTGCTGCTGTGTCTGTCTGAAATATTGGGCTGAGTAGGTTCCTTGTTGATGGCTCCACCTGAGAGGTAACTTGTCCTTCGGAATGTGTGGAAAATTTAAATCAACAGAAGACGGGCTGCTTTTTCAGATAATTACACTAAATACGAAGAATCTACCATGATTGGACACTTACATAGCGAGCAAAAATAGGTAAGAATTTGCTCTAAGTAGAGAGAAGGCTATAATTTTGGATTTGTGTTCATGTATCTGTCTCAGAGGTCTGCTGAAAACAGCAGAGAAGCAAAACAGGAGGATATATAAGCTGAAAAGGTTAAATAATCTGTTGAAAAAAAGAGATAGAAAAGCTTTAGATGTCGGCTTGTAGAGATAACACACTGTGCTATCTGCTCATCTCTCTCACTCACATGTAAAACTTTCTGTTCACAGTCACTAGAAAGGTTTCCTTTTCCTACAGTATCTGTCCCCAAGGTCCAAACTGAATTAGGCAACAGAGCTTTCATGCAATCAGCTCCATCTGCTGCAAAGGCATTTCATGATTATTTAAAAGTGGAATATCTTAAAGTCTCTCTCAGTGGCTAAGATATTGAGGAAAAGTTCCTAAGTTTAAAAATCTTTGCCAAGATTTTTTGCCGGTGAATTCTGGGCCACTTGATAAAAACTGAACCCAAGTGTTCTGTTCAGTCACTCTGACGAGTTCAAAACAAAGTGTGTGTCCAAACATTGGTCATTTACATCTAAGAAATAGTCTGAAATTGCTTTTTTATAAGCACCTAAGGCATGCCTTTTTCTGATACTAACCAAAAATGACTCACATTTATTAACAAAACAATGAATAAAAAGATTTTTGACAACTTAAAACTTCCTCCTATTAGCATTAGCTGCTAATGCCTGGCTAACTGCTAAAGTGCTCGAACTAAGTGATAATGAGACCAGTCTGAACCTAGCTCGGGCTGGCTAATTGGTGCTTACAATGATTAAGAGCTGCCTGTTAGGGCAGCAGGACAAAGAAATCAATAGGAGTTAAAAAGTTTGGCCACAAACTGAGTTTTAGATGAGAGGAACAGGGTTATGGTCACGGACTGATCAGTGAAGCAACATTAATGCATGGTTTGTAAATCTGATAAAGCTGTGACTCAGGCCCTGAGCTGGCTGTGTGATTAAGCATAAGATGAATGTTTAATGATCCCCATGGGGAACAGGTGGCATGCGGATGCACAAAAAAGCCAAAGATGTAAAACATATACATGAATTTTCATGCAGATGCATTTACACTTTATGTGGGTTGACACACACAATCACATGAAAGCTCACTTCACACATTTTTGCACAAACAAATATACGCACATGTACACACACACACACACACACACACACACACACACAAACTTAAAATGTTCTCACTTGGCACTCTGTTGATGGCTTTGAGGGGGCGAAGGACCCGTACTGTCCGAATGGCCGACAGGTTGATGTTCTGCAGGTCCAGTGAGTACTCTACCATCCTGGATAAACAGACAGAGAGAGAAGTAAAGACAGACAAAACACAGTAAGAAAGACAATTTAACCTTTCTGTAGTTACCTCTGAGCTTCTGGCTCAAAATATGACAAAAAAGGATTACCATGGCTCGAGCTGGACCAGAGGTCCCTGCTCTTGATTCAACATCAGTGATCATTCTTTGATCTAGTGTCCCCTGTCCCCTCCCAGAGCTGTTTGAGCCTCTACAATATGGGGAATGTAATGCAAAGACCGTTGCAACACTCCAGAGAAAGTGGTGGGGGGATAAAGTGACAAAGCATCAAAAGGGGAGAATGACATGAAAGGGAGGTGAAGAAGAGAAAAGAGAGAGCGGGAAAAGAGGGATTCGTTCTATTCTAAGTGTTGCCTGCAGGATGTTGTGGCTCAGTCAGAGCCTGGCATCTGTTAGCAAGTCATTTCCACAGCATGGCTAAGCTGTTTGTGCCCCCAAACCCAAACCACTTTCACAGGAGAATGGCCACGGTTTGCCATGTGTGTATGTGTGTGTGAAAGAAGAGTGTATATGTTTGAATGTACCACACTGATACTACATGACTGTTATCATCAACACAGAGATAGTTCAAGTGGGTGAATCAGTTTTACAGTGTTTGTGTTTTAAACAAGAGCGGAAATGTGTGCAAATGCTGTACAATATGTAATACTGTAGTTAAGCGTGTCTGTGCACAGCATTGATGTGCCTGGGGCTACAAAAGTGTTGGGGCAGCATGATACCAAACGCAGCAGCACCAACACAAGCTAATATCCCCCTAAGCACATCCACTGGCTCTGACAAATCAAGCCAAGCTCTGTCTCTGACAAGAGCTGTTTTCTCATATGAAGTCCGGACTATGTCAAGAGATTGTCTGTGTCACACCAACCGGAAATGCTTGTTTGGTTTAGGCAAGGGATGGCGCCTGAGTAGAGCATACAGGAGACGGGACATGATGCAAAAAGCACACAGTGGTAAAAAGGAAAAAAAAATCAATCACATAGGCTTAATCTGACATTACACAGACTTTGTTTGTTGTTTGCGAGCTGACAGGGTATAGTCTGTTTAATGTCTGGTCCAATTGATTCGGACATTTGCTCACATACAGCTCCTTCGGGTAATGTTTAGATAAGTTGCAGTGCACGTGTGAAAGGGAGACTTGTCATGAGCCATGTCATTTACAATAATGTGATATTTTATAAATCCCACAGGCAAGCACTTTCCATTTGCCCTTCAACACAGCACACAGTCATCAACAGAGTATCAACCCAGCTCACAATTAAGAAGGATTACTATTTGTAGCAAGGCTTTGAACTGCTGTACAGCTGACAGGCAGTTGCCCTATTAACTAACAATTTATTCATTTTTATAGTAGTGAAATATCTAAAACCAAATTTGCAGATTTGAGGGAACTAGATCACACTTTTAGGTGAAATGCTTTTTGAAGAGTCTAATTATTTTGTTCTTACCGTAAAGCTCATGAGCCTCACACTAAGAGTACATCTTTTTGAAGATGTAGAGGCACAACGCAGACCAATTTTCTTCACCCGGCCTAGTCGAAAGTACAGAAATGCCACACAGCAGCTTGATGGAAATGTCACAGTATAGAGAAGAGCACAGCAGTTGTTTTTGGGCCAGGCTTTCCGGCTGGACATATTGGTGTTATTACAACCTGCCTCAAACATTATAGTATTTGTGGTAGCTGTAATGATCTGATGTAGGCTGCTGAGGGACGGAACCAAGGGCTAAAATGTCAAAAGGGAGTTTTAAACCAATTAAAACATACATCCCCTTCAGTGAGCTCAAGAGCACAAAAACTGGATTATTTTTAACGTTGCTTGATTAGGTTAAAGGGTGAGTAATAAACTTCTAGATAGATGACACCCACAAAAGTATAAACAATTGCACGGATAAGCAAATTTGTTGTTGTTTGTTAGCAATCCAACTGCATCTCGAGGACAGTAAATAAAGTGAAAGAGAGAAGGGAAGATCACAGATGTGCCTGCATGTGTGTGGGTCCTTAGCCATGTGTGTCTTTGTAAGTGTGTGCATGCGCACTGTGTGTGTGTGCGTGTGTGCGTGTGTGTTTGTGTGCGCTCTATAGAAGTGTCTCTTCCTGTGCACATCAATCAGGCCGCTGTGTTTGGGAGGGTAATTAGTGGACTGCCGGAAGCGTCCTTTTTATGATTGTTCTCTATTTTTCACATTCCTTTTTTTGTTCATGATGCCTTCATCTCATTCATGCTTTTATGTGACTAGTGTGTTCTAGTGTGTGTGTGTGTGTGTGTGTGTGTGTGTCTGTATCGATATGAAATGCAGCGCTTCAGGGGAAACCTATGGTAGATGTAGTGGGAACAGTTCAGAGGAAAATTAGTCTTGAGTCTTGAATTTAGACAAGCAAAATCTGTAGTGATTTGACCGTCAAGGAAGTAATTCTTCATCGTTTACACAAAAAAACAACATTCTTCCTTTTGACAGTTAAAAAAAAACATTTTTGGCTGTGAGAATGTCCAAGAAAGTCGTGAAAATTGTGAACTACAGCTGCATTGCCAAATAGTTTTTTTCTGTTTAATTTTGTATTACAGCTAAGCTACTGAAGGCTAGAAGGGCACACAATTCACAAAATGTAATCAGGTCGTTGTTACTTTGCATACATATCTGAAAAGATGCACCAGGTGTGTATCCACCAGGCTAAGTCAACGTACAGCTCCTTAATATGCTTGATAAATAGAAACACCAGTCAATTTTGCTCAGGGTGAGGAAGTCTTTTACCATTTCTTTGACCTGTTTTTCATTTTAACCTATCTTAGGCATACATTAGAATAATATGGAAGGTAAGACCGACTTCTTGTAGAAAGGGTCATGCTGTGATATTTCAGATACCAAACAGGCTGGGAAAAATAAGTCTCAGTAAATTGGATTAGGTCAAAATAAAACTCACAGTATACAAAATAAAAAAGACTTAAGGAAGCACTTATGGAGAATGTCTGGACGAATGCCTGGTCTGTATGGGGTCTGTAGTGGGGATGACAAGGGAGGATGTTCATCCAAGCATGTGAAAAAAGAAAGAAAAGAGAGAGGGAGGAGGAGGGCGAGAGAGCGAGGTGGTGCCCGTGGGTAACAGACACAGAGCTCATAGCAGGCTGTCGGCTGTGATTTGGCCTGGCAAGTTTGGCAATGCCCTCTGCAATTAGCCTAGACGCTAATCTAATGGATGCTGCCAAGAGGAAAACGAAGACCGAAGCGTTCACACAAATGCATATACATACACACACACACACACACAGATTAAACAAACTAAAAAGGCATAAACTGGCAGACTGTAATCTCTGTGTGTAATTCTGTGCAACAAACACACACACACACACAAACTATGAGCTTCCAGTGGGGATTTTCAAATGAAGATGAATGTCCCTCCACCTACCCTGGTAAGTCTGTTGCTCTACCTGTCTTTGTCTGCTATTATACCAGCCACTCTCCCTATCCATCTCTCTCTCTCTCTCTTCCTCTCTCACACACACACGCACAGACACCCACACTTACTTTAACATGGCCTCTGGTCTGTTCTCTACTCACAGACCAATCAATATACAACATGTTGAGCTCTATACAGGGAGAGCTACTATGGATCCCAGGCCTAATTGCACAACTGTACGGCAAACAGTGTGTGTGTGTGTGTGTATCTGCATGTCTGTCAGTGTTTATTTTGGCACCTGATTGAGTCTTTTGATGAAAATGTATCTTAGTAATCTTAGTTTTTGTCTGATTTTTGTCACACGCTTTAACCTACAGTACAGTAGTTGCCATCTTTACTGTGTACAGTTACCATGGTTACAGGTGTGCATTGTAAAGCTTCATAGACAGTGGCTGCGTTTCATTAGTAGTTCCACTTCCCCTCGTTCACACCCTCAGCCCTTGGTATGACGTAACCGCATACGT
>NW_023339696.1:9525807-9563224 GCF_004916995.1 Morone saxatilis | reverse complement strand
CAGAACAAAAACTCACCTTTTCAGATTGGGCATCCCACTTAACTATCTACCATTGTCTCTTTACTTATCTTGTTTCTTGTTTCTTAAGCTGTTTTTATTTTTATGTGTTGTACGCTGTCCTCCGAGATGCCCCAGAGACGGCGGCTTTAAATAAAAATCGTATTATTTATTATGTATTATTTATGATCCTATTCCTATGTACGAATAAAAGCCATAAGAGACAATTTTACCAAGTCAGACTACCATTGTCACATCGCCAATATTGTAACCAGCAGACCGGGGCATGTGTGGGGTGTCCTCCTGAGAATGAAACCCCCCAAATAAGCAACAAAATATCTGTAGCACCTGGGCCACCAGACACTACAAGTACAAGAGAAACTATTAATTGTACAAAAAAGTCATTTTGGTAAGATTCAGAAGTATTTTAACATGGTTCAATGTGCGATTATTCTTTGATAAACAACTGCATGAACAGCAAAATGCCGGAAGTCACATAGACAGTTTTGGTGACCTGTCAGACCGCATCATCGGCTCTACACAGAGAGTAAATGTGAAAATGTCTTGAGTGACTAAAAATCTTGTTGCACTTAACAGCACATAATGGCTTTATTAATCTTTTCTCAGATTTTAATAAAGACTCTAGAAAAGCAATGAAAAAATAGTCATACTGAGAGGCTAGACTGGAGTAACAGAGAGAATCAGCAGGGAGATCATCAGGGAAAGTCCTAGAGCAAACAAGTCTTCTAAATTAAACGTCAGAGTACGTTGTTTGTCACTGTTCTCCAGAACAACACATACAGGTGTTTTCTGATATGACTCCACAATCCACAGGACGACATTGTCACTGCCTATAAAAAATATTTCAAATCACTGTTTCAAAATATAACCGTTTTCTAATCTTACAGTAGTTAAGGTTTGGTTAGGTTTGCACTAACTTTGTGTGATTTTGAGGCTCTATAATAATGTCACACTACTTCCTACTCTGTTCCTGATGAACAACAGTCTAGAGAACTTTGTCACTTGAACGTAAACATCAAGTTTTTTGTCATTTGTTGAAACGATTGAGGCCGTTGTATTTCATCTGGCAACAGACTCCACTGAGCACAATATGGCAGAAGAAATTGTTGCCATGATTAGGATACCCCTAAGATACATTTGTCTTGTTTAGCTTTTTATCTTATACAAATGTGAGACATTTGTTATTAGACAATCCTGTGGCTGCTCTGTGTTGCAATCTTACATCAGAATCAGATAAAGACAAAATCCAAATGGTCCAAATCTTTATATAGCAACTTCCACACCAGCTAAAGTATCCAAACCAAATAGGTTCTGTACTTGCTAAATCCTCACTATTATTAAACTCAGATTTTAAGTACAATGAGCTATTTCAGTCATGAACATTTTCTTCTTCCTCTTTGATGTTTATGATAGCAAGATGTTGAGTTATTTTAGTTATTAGAGATAATGTTGCAAGAGCACAATCTTCCCTAAACGAAATGACAGACAACCTTTATCGGAAGTAGAATTAGTGCTACCATTGGGACATAGTTGCTTACCCAGCCATGACGATGAAGAAGTCTAGCCTGTTCCAGGTGTCTCCCAGGTAACAGCGACGGCCAAAGATCCCAAGAGCCACCATCTTTATGACCATCTCCAATGCAAAGAAGATGTATATAAATGCATCGAAGGCCTACGGGAAGAAAGAGGAAGATAAAGAAGTAAGAAAAAAGATGCATATACATTTTGCTTTAAACACATAAACCAGACATCTGTTTCGTCTGGTATGTTCATGAAGCAGGCTCAAGCTGTTATCAAAGCTTTCTCATTTCTTTTTACCTTCTAGAAAAGAAAAAAAAGATTTAGTTTGATAGCACCACACAAAAAGAAAAGCAAAACTGCACATGTACCCTGAAGCACACATGCACACTTCTCAAGCCTCAGGCAATTTTTTTTTGGTTATGACCCCTATCTTTTCAAACACCTCAAAACAATCCATGACCTTCTATTTTCAAAGGCAATTTTAACACTTTTTAAATTTCACACTCCACAGCAGACCCATCCCAAAGCTGATTTCCACCCAACTGCCCTTTTAAACACCACAAATTATGATCTAATGGCACACTACCTGAATATGTATTCAAGACTGATGTTCTCTTAATGTGTTTTTGAGTGCTCTCAAGTAGTGACCATGAAAGCACTGGTGGCTATTGCTTGAGCCAAGTTTACTGTTAACACAGTGATTTGAATAGCTTAAAAGAGCTAAATGTGTGTATGCATGCACTGAAAACACGTGTCTGTACTAATATAATACCACATATGTGCACCAAACCATGCTGCAATACTTTAATATTGCAATACAGGAAAAAGAAAGTGAGGGAGATCCGGGTCAGACCACAGAGAGTACAAAGATGAACAGAGAAGAGACAGTGAGAGATAAATGGAAAGAGAGAGACAGATGAGCTCATATCTCTGCCATGTCCTGCTTGCATTATTATGGTTAGATCACTAGCTAAACCTCCTATTGTATTTTCGGAACAAAACTCTTTCCCAGTGCTTTGCCCTAGGCTGCATGACTGTGTTTGCTGCCTTGTTACATATTCCTACTACATATAACTCAAGCTGCTACCTCTTGACACAGAGAATTCTAAGGCTTGGAATTCAAATACACAATGAAGCGGCATGGCTGCTAGCAAATAACTCATTGGTCATAATTTGGATTTTAGATGATGACAAGCCCTTTTCTCCCAAACCTGTCATCCATCCTCAAATTGGGCACAAGAGCACACTATTGCAAATGTGTTAACATTTTTGTACTACTGTTTATTCTCAAAGTTATATATACTTGTAATGCTTACTTTTCTGACTTTTCTGAATAAATTAAATAAAGCATTTGACTCAAGATGCAAGAATGTTCACCCATTTAAATTGTTCTTCAAACATCTACAGGTAAGGTAGCAGCTTAAGCTGGTAACAATCTCATGGGAACAAAAAATTATAAGAAAAACATATTAAAGTGCTCAAATATAATGTAATATAAAGTAAAGTTACTATGCCCTGAGAATAGAATTTTGTGCACTCAACAAATCAGATAATATTGGACAAACCAATACACATGATGCAATGGGAAAACAATTTTACAAAAGGTTATTATAACCTTTTTAAGGTTCCATGCAATAAAATGACAAGATAGAGCCTAGAATCCCCGGCAGTCTAGAAAAAACTTATGTGTGGTACATTTGGACAACCAGGTGTAATATTATTCAACTGGAGAATTTTGTTTTTTTGCACTGATACACAATTGCAGGATGGTGTATGTACCTGTAGACCACAATGAATGAGACAAATGGTCTGTGAAAGTTTGGGAATTTATTTATGTTGCAGCTAGAGGTGTAAGAAAATGTAAAAAAATATTCTGCCGCGACATTTTGTTTTGTCATATTTTCATAGATTCTCAAAAATATTGTATCAATTTTAGTGTTTAATAGTGGTGTTGTAAACTGACAGCTGTGGTGGATGTTACCGTAATAAATACAAATGCAAATCCCACACTGCTCTGGTTGCATAAAAAGTTAACTTTTTTTTTTTACTCAGATTTCAGACAGTTTTCCTAAAATGAAACAAAATGTGATACGTATCGTATTACCAGATTCTTGTCAATACGCAGTCTTAGTTGCAGCACTGGCAGTAGCAGGGTTTTTTGTTTTATCTGAGTCAGAAATAGCAAGTCAAGAGATGGGATGAACAGCAATCTATTCCCTTTTTCTACAAGTCATTGTCAAATTAAGATATTGTCTGTACCATTTGTTATATCAAGATATCTAAAAGCAGATAAGGAAAGCAGTTGGTAAAAATTAGAGCCCTTTTTGGGTGCATGGGCATAAGCATAAATGTGTGTTCACTGTAGATGTATGAATCTGTGCTTTATTTGCACTTGTGCAAGCATGGCTTTTTGTGTACTATAAATGTATAAAGGTTGGCCCATTTTATTTTATTATTTAATTGGCAATCACCGGACAGACGGTGACTAGTTGGACTATTTTAACATACTGACCAATGTGCCTTGTAATACGTTTGGAGCCAACATATGTATTATGTTCCTGCTAATTTATTCTTTCTCCCTCTGTGACACACACACACACAAAGCTGGCAGCATGCAATAGGAAAGATGAGAAGATCAGTCTCACATGCTATTTAAATGATGTTTTGATAAATAATGCAGCCTGCACGCTTCACATGTAATCCGACATTGGCTGCACCAGTTGGATCCCTGTTGCGCTCTGCTCTGAGTGAAAGGGGAATGAATTCATCATAGTTATTTGTCACTACCGCCAGCTTCCTCTTCAGTCGGCCTATCAGGTTTTATCGTCAACATGATTTGTAAAGAGGTTGAGGCTGTCTTGTGATGGGCCCTTTCATGATTTGAAATAGGAGCTGGTGTGGAAGCTACTTCATATGCTGTCATTGTGCCACTTATTTGGCAGGAGGAGCGGACGTAGTAAGTAGGTTATCAGGAGTTGTGATGGTGGATCATTTAAAATAAAATGTGTGTGTGCGTCTTACCCTACTTGGGGAATGAGTGAATGGCGAGAGTGATCAGTGTATAAATCCAAAGGCACCATGAGGACAAATGTTCATTTCACGCTGACAAATAGGACAGGAAAAGGAATACCTGATATAGTCATCCACCTCCTTGCAGTAGGTACCATTTTCTGCAGCTTCTGGCTGTGAGCTTGTTAACTTCCTGTCTTACACTGGAAATATCTATTAAAAAATTTCAATCATTATTGATATTTAAATTTTTTAATTTGCTTTCCCTTGTCCCATTCACTCATGAAATTAAGGCCATACTGTGCAAGATTAGCTGTCAGGTTTTTATATTTCACTACAATTAGTGTTCAACAGTTAGACCACCCAAATTACACTTATGCTTGTGATGACTGGCCATGCAGATAATTCTGCTTTGATGGGCAGAGGTTTTGAGATATTTGCCTCTCAAATGTATTCGTGCTCTTCAAGGCAGTGAAAAAAAAAAAAAAAAAANNTTGTGACAATGCACTTTTGAGTGGTTTGCTTGCTTAAGAAGTAAGCTAATCTTCATCTTCAATTTATGTAAAAAAAAAAAAAAAAAAATCAAAATCCATTAATTTGTTTGACTTTGTCCTTTAATTTCTAATATACTTTGCAGTAATTATTTTGACTCTTTCGGGCTCATTTGAAGCTGAATTATCAATCACAGTTCAGTGTCATATAGTCTAACTAATTAAAAGAATTGTTTAACAATCTGGGAAAAGTTATTTGCTTTCTTGCTGAAGATTGAAAAACGTATTACCACTCTAATGTCTGTATGGTAAATATGAAGCTAATGCCTGCAGCCAGTTAGCTTAGCTTAGTACAAAGACTAAAAATGGGACTAAGGGCCATTGCACACCAAGTCTGTTTTTTCCGTCCAAAACTGTTGCACGTTAAAAAACAAAACAACCTCACATTGTGTCAATCATGTTTACACAAGGACCCAAAAACTTTTGTCCATCATTAAAGTTTTCGGAACAGGTTCCAGTAAGATGAGAAAAGCATACAGACAGCAGGGAGAGCGACCGCACACAGAGAGAGAGGGGGGGACAGCTCAGCCTCTTGTAGCCGTGGTGCCAGATGCAAGATGCGGGCAGAGTGGCAACAGCCTGCGGAGAAACCTCTAGTGGAAAGAAGCAAGGAAGGAAAAAAGACGGATGGAATGACAGCAGCAAGCAGACAGCTCCTTTATCAGCAGGTGAAACTCTCTTCGTTCTTGACAACTTGGACCTAATTATTTATTCTTTTTCTACTTTCAAGTGAGAGGATCAAAACAATCATGCTCATTGGGTGACAACTCCATCTCGTGTTGTGTATTTCGCAACAAATATGGTAATAAAACGCATCGGACTCAGTGTGCAAGGTTTCAATACGTAACAAATTCAACCGAATGATGGATTACAAAAATACATATATACGAAAAATACAGACTTGATGTGCAAAGGCCATAACTCTGTCTGGAGGTAGCAAAATCCCAGCACCTCTAAAGCTCACAGATTAGCATGTTCTATCTTGTTAAACCCACACAAATACTTAAGTGTAAAAAAACGACAGCTGTTTCCCCGTTCCCAGTCTTTGTGCTAAACTAAGCCATCCAACTGCTGACTCCAGCTTCATATTTACACATACAGTATCAGAGACAGGTATTGTCGCTCAACTAAATCTCTGGAAGACAAAAAAAGGTATATTTCCCAAAATGTCAAACTATTCCCTTTAAGTTGTTGTATTTTTAGGTATTGACCAAAGTGTACCACATGGCCCCCAAAGTACCCCACCCATCCCCCTCCACCCTTCACTGAGACTTCAAACCCCTGAGGTCAGGAAGTGAGGTGGGGATGCTGTATTTCACAGAGGGCCAGAGAAGCATGTGAGGGCCACTCTAATAATCTAAGCTCTGTCAGCAAAATCCCTCCTGTTACCATTAGCAACCACCAGAACAGGACCCCTCACACTACCTGGGGAAACAATATGCTTGTTAGAGAGACAAAGGGATAGAGGGAAGGGAGAGAGAGAGTGAGTGTGTAGGATGGGGGAATGGGAACATAGGGAGGAGTAAAAATGGTATTGGTAAGGAGAGGTAGGAGGAGGAAGAGAGATAGTAAAGCAGGAAGATGTGTTGCACAGTTTTAAAACAGCAGTGAATACTCATTTGATATCTCTGCACAATGAAAATAAAATCCAATGAGATAAATAAACCTATTACAGTTTAGTCTGGGGGGCTTTATTTAATATTATAATCCACCCTAATGTGCCGTAGGCAAGTAAGATATGGCAGTACAATCGGTCAGCATAGCAACAGCACATGGTACAAACCAACAGCAGACACCTCATGTGCAGGTTATTGTAGACATATTTTAAAAGTCAATGAAGATTAAAACCAACAAAAAGCATGTGAGGCAGAATTAGGTCGTCCTTGTCACACCTGAAATTGAGCCTGCCAAATTTACTTCAGTGAAAAGCAATTACAATCCCAAAGGCACACACTGAGTCCTCAGCCAGTTGACAAATTACAGTAGTAACACATAATCCACATCAGCCTCACACAGTTTACACACAGAAACAAAAGAAACTCTGGTCATTGATGACCTGTTACAGGATCAATCAAGTCATCTCATGGGGGCCAACTTTGTCGGTTGTGGCATTTGTGGTCATCCACAACCACAATTTTAACTGCTAGTACTTATTAAGTGTATTCCCATCACGAAGCGACAAAATCACATGCAACTCCACAAGACTATATTAAAACAAACTAAGTCCCAATTCCCTGTTCAGAGAACAGGAGAAAATATAAACCTTCCAGGAGGGAAATATTCTAGCTGCAGTGTTTGTCTGCATCTCAGCTTGAGGAATAGTGACAAGAACAGTGGTGAGTTGCTCTGAGTTTATGTCAGATAATTGATAATTTTGTTCTATCTCTTCATCAGACATGCTGACATGTTCTCAAACACGGGCAAAAGCACACACACACACACACACACACACACACACACACACAGGGATCTACCTTACCCGGTATCTATCTTGATACTCTCGCATTATCATGGTATAGCAGACAAAGTGGGTCAGTACTCACACACACACACACACACACACACACACACACAGGGATCTACCTTACCTGCAGTATCTGGCAGCGGTCCGAAGTGCAGTCGATGTTCTCACAGGGCTGGTACATGCCCAGTGTCACACAGTTGAGCAGGATCACCATGATGCTAATCCTCTCGAACCACGTATTAACAGGACTGGGGTTAAGGAGCATAGCAGCTGAGGAGGAGAAATGCACAACCATACACACACTGTATATGTTTCAAACTAGGCTTGTAAGGGTAAAATAAAGAGTGGGTCGATGGATAGATGAAACACAGTCTGTATGATTTTTTATCACACATACCCCTTAAAAGATCTGCCAACTATTTCATAGCATGTTTTTAAATTAGTTATATTATACCTTAAATTAAATACTTTACTATAAATTGGGACATATCTCTCCATCAGTCCAGGGTTGCTTCTCAATTAGTTTCTGCCTGTTCCCTTCGTTATCTTCTTTAAATCTTCAATCAGTCACACAGTAACATCTTTACTTTCTCCATGTTTCTGTCCTCACTTCTGCTTCCTCTTTTCTCATTCACATCTCTCTCCTCTATCCCTTTATTCACTATTTGGACAGCCTGTAAAAGCCTATTTTAAAAGTCTGAGGGTAGCCTACTTTAGCTTTAACAGTGTTAATTACAATGTTTTTTTGACTGACAGCTCTTGTCATTATGTGGTGGATATATATGTTAAGCTATGTTGTTTACATTCAGCCTAACTTGAGATATCAAGCTGATGTTACAGTAAAGACATCTTAACTGGACGGTTAAAACAACACTGTAAAATAACCTTTAAGCTCACTTACTTACTTACTTAACTTCTTGGTCTTTTATTTGACAGATTATAGCGAGCTAAATAAATGCAATGAGTTTCAAAGTGTCTGTATCCTCTAAACTTTGATACATGCCTTCATGCCTGCCAGCTTGAAGCTTCAGTGCGTGGGGTGCGTTTGTTTTAACTCACTCGTAGAGCTAGTGGGTGGAGGATTGTCTTCGTGTTAACAGGATACAGTGGTCCTGACATGAGGATAATAATGTCCCAGCAGAAACCAAAGAACCTTGAAAGGTGGTAAATGGCTCCAGTATGGTTTCAAATAAAATTACTGATAAAGACACGGATTTTCAGAGCTATCAACTCTGTATAACTGTTATTTTGCCAACAACTGTATTTATCATTATGCTTATATATTTAATTTCTGGTTTCAAATTTGTGAAGGACATTTTAATGTACAATGTCATTCTTTACATGGTCACATTAGACATTAGATTTAAAAAAAAATATATATATATCCTCTGTCTGAGCCTCTGTCTGGTGTCTGAGGCACATTTTCTTCTATTTACCAAAGTATGACCAAGTATAGAAACAGACAGATTCACATCACACATTTCTGTATATGCAAAAGTGACTCATTCACAGCATGTACGAAACACATCATGCAAGCTAAGAGGTCACACAGCCGCCACTCTCCCAGTGAGCAATTCATCAATGAAAATGAAGATGAGAAGTCTTTTTGAGCCAACCTATTTTTTGCTACATGACCAGTATGAGTCACGAAATCAGACCTGACAGAGTAAATACTATTGCCTGCCAAGGCACAGGACACCTTTTGTGGTATTTATTTAAAATGATGGAAGATACAGCAGTTTGGGCTCACAATTTCATTTAAAATAATAATAACATGAAAAGAAATATTCTGGCCAAGCTATAGTGTCCCCTGCATATTTAACAATATGTTTGATTTACAGTCTTACTCTATTTTTCCTCTCCTCTCACCCTCTCTCTCACCTTGTTACCACGCAGGATGCTCTACCACCCTCGTTTCCACCTGCACCATATCTACCAATGCACAGACGCTATGTGTTAATACAAGATAATTATTGTGCAATTCTAATGCTATGCAAACACGAATAAACTGAAAAGGCAAATTCACATACTAAATTATGCATATAATAGTGGGGGGTAAGTGTGTGTTATAATCACTCTCATGCAGTTTAAAAGTATTTCACAGCTTTTCAATTCTTTTATATCTTAAGCTTTCAGCTTATGTTCTTTAAGTCCTATACTCTATCATCTTAAGTCTTTAATTTTTGTTTTGCTTTATGTATTCACACAATGAGCTTAAAGTCTTTTGTTCTTATGAACTTTGCACTTACAGAACCCTGGTGTGTTGTGGAAAATGTGTGTGTGTGTGTGTGTGTGGCATGCAACATGGCTCTATGCAAGTGGAACTGCAAACACAATCTTGAGCCGCAGACACATTAGTGTGACCAACTAATTTTTACGTGGACAGCTACAAATGTTTAATTAACAGAAAGGGGAGGCACTCACACGTCTTACAAGCAACTGTGGGTGACATTATTTTAATCAGAAGAGACTTAATTCTTGAATGAAAAAATATATTTAATTGACATGTGCATAATAAGGATGAGAAATGAGGAAAGTCTCTGGTGATTAGACCCCATGGTGACGTCTTTGTATTTGAAGGGATTGGTGAAGCTGTTAGTATAGGAAACCCCCTGATGGAGTGTGGACACTGGTGGTGGTGGTGAAAGGATGAAGAGAATGATGAAGATCTGAATGTGATGTGGAGTGGACATCTGATGAGCTCAACCTGGGCACTAGAAATGATGAACTGGAGGTGAATGTGGTGCGGGAGGGTCACAACGACTTCACACTGAAATGACAGCTGAAAGCAGCAGAGAGGAGAGCGGATTAAAATTTTGACAGCAGCAACATGATTGGGCAGGAGGAGATTGTGGCTAAGTCTGATTGGTTTAACTGAACGAGTAAACTCCTTTGTCAGTTGATTAGAAAGGAGCACGAGAGAATTGTGAATTAATGAGGCATAAGTAGAAGGTCTTCCTGATTAAACAGAGCTTCATTTATATCCATTAATGCAACCCAATACAGACTCTACTTTAATTATACCTTTATAGTCTATTTAAAGGCAAAGCCCAACATACAGAACTAGTAGCAGAAACTGTATCCACGATCTGTCCACTTTCAAGATATCTCGGATCTTCTGACTGAAAAAATATATTTTGTCACTGCTGGTTGTGCATGAACTAGTGTCCCCCTTTAAAACCAAAAAATGTGATCAAACCTTAAGAAAATATGCACACATTGTGGCTACTGAAGTAATAACACTGCAGAGAGCTGGTTAAGTTGTGTGTGTCATTTCATGTGAGTGCAACCTCTCATTGAACCTGCCTTGCACTGAATACACTTCAACAGTCAACTGAGTTTCTAAGGACAAAAGGCTTAAAACTTTAAAATGAAAAATAAAGTGATTTGAAGCTCAAGGATCTTCCAACGAAATCTTAAGTGCACTTTAAAGAAACTCTTAACTGTAGATGCTTCCTGCAACACACATGTACACACACTCACACTCACACACACACACACACCACACACACATTTATGCACTATTTCCTTTCATCCAGAGATTATGAGTAACATTTTTGTTATTAATTTTCACAGTAGGACTCTCTCCTACACGCACACACACACATAATCTGTATGTCTTTCCATCCACCTAGCACCTCTCCGCTGTCTCTGCTATCTCTTTAGCACTGCTCTCTGGGGGTAACACAGTGAAATAGGAAGAAATAATATCAGAACAATGTGTGGAAAGGAATATTATTATGAAGTCTCAGTGCTTTCTCTTCCTAGTTTCCTCATCTAACCACTAACCCTTTCTTTGAAATAAGGGTCTAACCCCCTTTGGGTTCCAACGTTCTTTTTTTCCTTTCCTTTTCTCTAACTCATCTCCCTCAATATCATTTCAATTTTCCCAGCTGTCGCCTCTCTCCTCTTCTCTTTCTATCTCTCTTTTTTTCTCAGGCTTTTCATTTGTTCCCAGGTGTGGCAGAGCAAACGATGGACAATTTTGCCCTCCCAGCAAAAACAAACGCAAACACTTTGGGACATATTATACCTCGACAGGCAATGAAAAATCAATCAGGCCTGCGTGTGTATAAGTGTGTGTTTGTGTGTGCGTAGCAGCACTCCCATAGCACAACTAAAGAACCTGCCCTGAGGTTCTGTGCCAGCAAAGCGAGAGCCAAGAACAGAGGCATGGTATGAACTCGCAGAGAAAGAAGGAGTGAGACAGTCTGAGAAAATAAATAAACACAGATATACAAAAACGCATGGGAGAAGACTTGTTTGGGACTTATAAACAAACACAAGCCAGAAGACAAAGGACAGAAGCATATGCCAGTGCACAGTCCCTATTTGAACTTGCTCACCGATCCTGGAAGATCAGCCTGGAAAAAAAACCCCACACAACTACTTCCAAACTCCTCCATTATATGCAAACCACCATACCTCACATCCTTTGTTGATTCCTCACCTCCAACCCATCAAAGCCAACAGTATTAGCAGCCTCTGCACTCACATGTGAAGTGACTCAGCGCTGGTTTGATTTCAGTTTCTTTGTCATACTGACCCCGGACCTATCCATCCCGAGGGAAATGAAGCAGCAGGCGGCTGACTCACACCCAGCTGATTCCAGAGCGCTAGCTGATGGCTGGTCATGTCACTCCCTAATCATGTTGGGAGGGCGCTAACTGAGTCTGACACCAAGGATGCTTTGAGGAGAAAGGAATGGAGACATGCTGTTATTGAGCTTCAGCATTTAATTTGATTGTCCTTTTAAAGCTTTTATTCACCCTTAAAATGTCCAAGCATCCACCCAGAGACAATCCACGTGTGGTTGGAGGGGCTCAGCTTGAATTTGTCAGTCTCTGTCCTTCTTTTTCTGGAGCAGCACGTCTTCTCTCCTCACTCCTGTATGTCTAATCTTCTTACGATGTGGACAGGGCCTACTCTCTGTCTTTACTCTTCTCTCATCTTTTCCCTCTTTTTCTCCTCTACGTCTCTACCTATTTTTATGGCTGTCCCTCTCTGTCAATAGAGATTTCGTCAGACACTTGCCCCCTCCCTTTTTTTTTTCTCTATTTGGGGCTTTCCAACTTTATCAAGCTCTCTGTCTCTTGTTTTGAAAAAACAATTCACAATCCTTCCTTTGTGTCGCTGATTCTCTTTTTGTCTCTTTCCATCTGCTATTGTGATGCATTTAAGTAAAAAGGCAGAGGTAAGGAGCCCTGGTTTGACCTTCTCTTCCATACAAATGGAGGGCTCTGGTGCATGTGTAAAACCAGTTTATTACCTGAGTGCATTTCTTATTTATTTAGTCCATATGTAAAACTGTATTCCTTGCTGGCTAAAAATAGGTAAACATACAAATCTGCATAAATAGTTAGAGTTAAAGTTCAATGACAAATATTGTATGTTTAATATCTGCCAGTTTATACTGATTGTTAGTTAGTAATCGAGTATGGACCTTTGATATCCTTTTAATCTCAGCTTTGTTCCATTTCTTTTTTCTGTCACATGTAATAAAGACTGCTTCATCAAGACTGGGCAGGAGAAAAAACCCTTTACAAGTTGACTACATGATAACAATTTGGCTTCCTATTCTTGTAAATAATTTAGGAACCAAATTCTATTTCTGTATAATTATTTTCGCTGCTGTAAAACAGTCAAACTAGTGTGTATGTGTGTGTGTGTGTTTCAGTGCAGGCATTTATATAATCCATTGAAAATGCAGGAATGACTCTATTAAATGGATGCACCAAATCAACAGCTGTGTGTGTGTGTTTGCTTGTTAAGAACAGGATGACTCATGTCTGAATGAGATCTATGTAATTTACAATGAGGCTTTTCGACAGAGCTCCCCTCCTTAGTGCCTGTGTGTGTGTGTTTGTGTGTGTGTTCCTGTGAAAACCCTCAGGATCAGTCTCATTCAGAGTGAATCAAAATGACATTCTTCCTCTCACTGTGGCACTGAAGCCTGTGCCTGTCTCTTCTCCCAGTGAGAGCACAGCATGATAGGTCACTCATGCACACACATACACACACACGTGTAGTCCCAGTAAACCAGTACTTGCAGCATTCCTCCCCTTAACAAAACATACACAAACACAGACAGTCACACACACACACACACACACATTCTTCTCCACCCATTTTTGTGACAACCACGATTCCATCTAGTTGGGTGTTTTTTCAAATTCACAGTCTTAAATACAAACCATAGTTGTGGCATGTGTCACAACGTCAGCTACAGTGAGGAGGGTCCCAGCTGCTGGAAGAAGAATCTATCAGTACGGTTGAATAATGTTCAATAGTGATGTCCAGTGCTCAAACTGATACAGAGTTTGTCTGCCCACTGTCCATGGCATTAGACATCCGCACTTTTGTTTTGACTCTGTAACTGCTGTATTGTGCCCTTGCTTCTCTCTCTGCCACTATCTGTGTCCCTCTCTATGATTAAATAGTGAGGCAGACTGCCAGGGATCTCCCCACCTACCACACTCTGCTCTCATCCCTCTTTTTATCCCACTTAATTTCTAGTATCTTGTGGGAAAATTGATCAATGAGCCTATCTACGTGTCCGTCTGGGTGGCTCGCAGGCTGTTCTGACCCTCTAGCTGCTTGGCCCTTGTTTCTTCTTCCTTACTGGTCCACAAGGCTTCTCTGTCCATCCTTCCATAGTGCCTGCCAACTCTCCTTTTTGTGCCTTAATATTTCCTGCTGATTCCTGCTACCTTTGTATAAACAGAATTTCACCTTTATCGTTTTCTAAAGTGGTCCAGACCCCTCACTATCTATGCAAACAGCTGTGCAAATACCCATGTTTAACCTTTAATGATGACAGAAGGCTGTGCTAGAGAGTTCATAATGTTCTCAACAAAGCCCTTCCTTCTGCATACCAGTGGGCCAAAAGCTCTTTAGCCAAAGGAGCAAACACACAGTGAAGCACATAATAAGTTAACCAGCACCTTAAAAGCCTCTAGCAAACTGCAGTAGGCTATATGTTCTGTAAGTGCTGCTATGCTTGTCTCAGCAAATGTAACTTTCACTTTGTCAGCCCCAGAAAAAAGTTTGCTTATGCTCCTGATACACACTTTCTGCCCTTCCTGTTCAAAATACCATTTGAAATTTGAGGAATTACACTTTTGCATATTTCCCCCGCACTAAAAATCCATCTTTGCTCGATAGTAATGTTAGCAGTCTTTGGGATCTCCAAAATAAAATGGCTGTTTGAAAAGTGTGTGTCACGCAATTAATAGAATTGGTCTCACACGTCCAAGAACCAGACATTTTCCTCCCAAAACCATGAAAAAATAGTAGGCTATAAGGAATCTTGCTTTATACCTTGTAGTGCAGTTAAACAGGGCTCAGCGCAGAGGGTGAAGATGAAGTTAATATCATCTCACTGTCCTTATTCAAGTATATACACTCTGATACAGTATAAAATACAGATTGTAAAGTTAAGGTGACAATCTAATCTAGTGTTAAAATGTGCATTATATCCACATCCAGTTATTTCCTCTCTAATGTTGCTATGATGAGGAAAAGGAATGGGTACAGAAAAAAAGATACAGAAGGTGATACAAGAATTATTGAATTTGTAGACTTGATCTTAAAATGTAACTTGATAAAGAAATACATGTTTTGCTAAAATAAAGCACTTCATTGTTCATTAATTTCTTTTGGTTTACCTCCACCCTTCAACTTTTACCATGATCTGAGTATGTATTTGCACTGGGAAATGTTCTTTCTAGGTAATGTGTCAATAATAGCCCCTGACTACAACTTCTCACACTGTATCTGCTTAACTAATTTCTTGTAGCAAGCATTGCATAGCCCCTATATTTGTCTAACGTGATAGCACTCACTGTGGCTGGACAAGCACGTTTTTAAGCATTTCTTGCAAACTCAAGGTTTTTGTTGGATATTACTGTTAAAACTGAATGAAGGGCTTACCAGTGGCCACGCAAAAAACAGTAATACATGCTGAATGTGATTGTGCATTGCCTATTTTCTCCAGTGCAAGTGTAAATGAGTGATATGACATGAATGAATGATAAAAAGCAGAGAAGTCATAGCAAAGACTTTTATCAAAACATGCGTGTATTTATTCAATTTTGCAATTATCAGATGAAGTTTGCTGTTTATTAAATTATTCATGTCTTCAAGATAAAACACTGAAACAATTCAATTTACATTTATCTTTTTTTTCTTTAATTTCATTTTTGTTTTACCTCACCCCAGGACATGGAAAACACTGTACATTCCTGAAAGATAAGTGTAATGACTATTGGCTGCTTTGTAAGCATGCAGTTGAGGGTAAATTAACCCATAATGCCATGTCAGCATATGCTCAGAAGTATGGAGACATACAGGCTGTGTTTTTAGTCAGTTTAATTTTACAAGTGGTGTACACAGTCAGGTTCAATATTGCATTTCAAGCTTAGCAGTCAGCAGAAATGAATGAAGAGGTTCCTTATCTGTTTTTGTGAAATCTGTAAAGGCATGCTCCACTGATAAGTGAAGGACTGTCTCATTTAGAATTTGATTGTTGGAAAAGCAGCAATGAGGCTGCAGTTTTGGGGCTCCTCTACCCCCTAGTCTCACAAATGATAAACACTTTGTCTGCCATTTCTGCAGGAATAAGCAATTACAAAACAGTAAAGGAGTGGACTCATTACAGAATCCAAGAAACTGCAATCTAATTTGATAATTGCACTCATAATTCGTTTATCGCCGGTGAAATTGTCACATTATGTGTTGCGCTCTCTCCAGGACTGCTGCAAGCAAACACACATGCACAGACATATACAGAAGTCCCCCTTATACACAAACACACAGATGCACATACAGACACACATATGGCGAAGACAAAAAGAAACATACATACAGACGGACACATAGTGCCAACCACACAGCCTGACATGGCAAGCAGAGACCTGGAGCACCTCTCAAGACAAGCCTATGGCCTGTAACCAAGGCAACATGAGCAGACAGGTTGCCTTCAGCAACTGAGACAACAACAAACTGTGTGTGTCAATATTCATGTGTGTCTGTCTGTGTTTTTTGTATGCTGTTTGTATGCACACTTTTGTCTGTGGGAAGATGCAAAACATATTGCAATTGTGTACAAGTTTCCAGTTATGTGCAGTGTCTGCATTTGCAGACAGAGGGTGATTACATTTTCCATCCATATTTGAGCATTTGAAAGCTCAGGGTGTGTGTGTGTGTGTGTGTGTGTGTGCGTGTGTGTCTGCATTTGTGCGACTGTGTATCTGTCTTTCTCCTCATATCAGCTCAGCACAGCAGGTGCCTTGCTCCAGTACATTGCTGCCGCTAGTGAAGCTGAATGTATTGCAGACACCATGGGAAATATAAGCCAATACTTTCTCGGCTTGTAGCAGAGGTAGAGAGAGAGAGAGATAGAGAAAGAACGACATGACTCAGTGAGATGGAGAAGAGGAAACTGAAAGACAGACAGAGGGAGACCAATATAAACTGAGAGTATAGAGGCAAGTCAGGGGTGAAAGAGGATGTTGGTAAAGGAAGCGAGCAAAGGAATTTGAAAGAGGCATGCATAGGGAAAAAAGAGCTCGGTAGGAAGAGAAGGGGAAATAGATAAAGACTAGAGAGTTTGGTGGGTCACAGGATAGTGGCACGTGCAGTGTACTCACAAGCCATTAGTTTGGATTCGACACAGAGTCAGAGTATTGGAAACAGGAGGAAAGAAAGAGAGAGGATGACAAAGATGTGATGACAGGACTATGCTGCTGACATCTGCAGGGACTAGTCAGACTCTGATGTGACAAGCGACCATCCTCACCAGCTCTCAACCTCCCTCCAGCCATCTGTCTTTCTTTCTGTGTGTAATGTATTCTATCTCTTGTCACAAGTAAAAACCTTGCATTTGTAAAAAAATAATAATAATAATAATAATAAACTCAGTCATTATTTACTGATTGCTCATCAAGAAACCCTATTGACAATCATGACTCCAAAAGCAAGAGCTATTTGAACCCCTTTAGTCTTAAGAGCAACCTGACTGGTCACACGTGGTGACGCCATCTGCTGTGGGATCTCTCCCGCAACTTCACACCTCCTTACAGCCACTACGACAGCAAGACTGTCAGAGGAGCAGCGGACATTGTCAGCTCCTCTCTGGTATCTAGAGATCACAAGCACCTGTTTACCTTAGCACTATGAGCACCCAGAGCAAAGACAAACAAAAAGAGCCTTTCCAATGGGTAAATTAGCATCACAAATTGCTGCTATTTAATAGACTGACAATTCTGTTAAGAGCACAGACATTTTTCATTACCATTTACCCCTCATTTATCTGTGGGTCTGTTCTAGACTATGACAAAGAAGGAGTTTACACATCAACTCTAAGCCTTTGTCCCAGTTCAGGTGATGCATCCTCCTTAGGCAGCTGCATTTCGACACCAAATACATCAAAGAGTAGCAGGCCTGTCCCCCTTCTTTTGACCGAACTTGGAGGACACAACCAGTGTATCCTCTGCTGACCTCAGTATGCCATATGTATGAAGTCAGGAACTATAACATGGCTGCATGTTCACCATGTATTCAAGTTCGGGTTAAATCAGTAGTAAATATATCACAATAAACTACATCAATGACGAAGCTACATCCGGAGGTAAATAACCTGTAGTATGCAAATGTTATTAGTGTCTACGAATTGTCTCCAAGTTTTGTGCTTTGTTGACTGTCTGAGGGTGAGAGGGTGGTAAACCTAAAACTATATCTCTGTAAAGATTCTCATATATTCAAGTCATATCGAGGAGTCAAGTATCAATTATAGTTTATTCTTTAAAAGCCACTTTTAGTACTTACCTGTCCATCCCACAACAACAGAGATCAAAAGAGAAATGGAGCAGCACAATTAAGACATAAGACTGGGTGAATCTGGTGACTGCTTGTCTTTCTGGGAAGTTACAGAGCTCCTCAGGGGCCACATAATGCAGCTCATGTCAGTGTGGAAATCTGTCCATATGGTCTCATAATCTGTGGTCTCAGTTTTGGAAACTATGATTAATTTAGAGTTCTTTCAGAAAATGCCTGCAGCAAAGACATTTTTACTTACCAGGCTAACCAGAGCTAGAATAATGTAATTAAATAAGCCTAAACAGAATAAAACATCTGATAAAAGAAAAAAACAATATGTTGTTGTTGGAATCTTGATTGGAGACAATTAAAACCAAATTGAAATGAATTATTCCTTGGGAGAATGTGTGTCATATGTGAACTATATTGAATTGCAGGGTTTTATCTGAGTAGAACACAAACAACAGCCTTATCACTCTGTCTGAACCGACAGAAGAGAGTGAGGATAACAGAGATCAGAAGGAGGAGATGGGGATCAAGAGGATCTGGTTGAGAAGGGAACTGTAAGCCCTCATCTCTCTCATCTCTTCATCCATATTTCAACAGGGGTCTAATGGGCTGACATGATCCCTTGTTACAAACAGAGGGAGAAAATGACTGAGGGCTCAGTAAGAGAAGGAAACAAGAGAGAGGGGCTTGGCTGTGGAAGCAATTAAAGGGGAGAATTCCACTGTGATCCCAGGTTTTGCTCTTTTATTTACAATTTTCCTCCATTTAACATCAATTGTGATAGTTAGGGTTAGGCGTTAGGGGTTACGTCCACAGTTAAAGATTATTTCAATGAACACACAGATTTATTTAATTGAAAATAAAATATATCTTTAACAGTTCAGAGCAAAAATAAATAAATAAATAAATAAAAATGATTGCAGCATAAATTTTGCCTAAATGAGAGTATTTTAGTGTATATACAGCAGCCAGTAAGCATGACATATAGTATGAAAGATATCTCTCATCCATACACAAGCTTGATTGCTTGCTCTTCAAACCACATGGGTATATGGCCCCAACTTTAGATTTTCTCAGCACTTTTTGTGTGTCTTTTCTTTCTGGCAATCGATTTTCTCGTGATTGGTTAAGCTCCCTGAATATACGGCTCTAATTGCAGGCATGGCGAGTGGATCCCTGAGCTTCACAGGTGTTTCATGAAAGGAGAACAAACGAGCCAAGAGTAGCACGGTAGATGAATGAGGCGACACAGGGTGGGAGCGAGTGTGAGAGTGAGTGAGACAGAGGGAGAGAGACACTAAGAACAAAAAGAATTATTAATAGGTGGTGATATAGCCATTTGTGATGGTAATTTTCCAGCAGAAAGGTGAAGGTTTCTCTTTCTCGTTCTTTCTCTGTTTACTGTATGCTGATAGAACTGAAGCAGATCTAGCGTCTCTTAATTTCTTGACAAAACCTCATAACATAGCTTTCCAACACAAATCAAAGAGCATATTTTTGACCATGTGCAGTGTGAACTATCATGATAAAATATTATTATTATTATAAAGTAAAAATACCAAAAAGTTGGTGGTTGCAGATTTCTACAACTAAGCCAAAGTGATCTGTTCACATTCTTCCCTGTGTAAGCTTTTATTTTATCTGAGAGATCAAATAAGACAGCCCCATCATTCCCAACCACCTTCCTGTGACTCTTACAGAACAAACATTTAGCACTTCAGTTTTCTTACCACATTGTAATTGGGTAAACAAATGAGTAGTATAATATACACGTAATTTCTAAAAAAACTTAAGTTAAAAAACAGTTTGAATATGCTGCATTTGGAAGACACCTGGTGCATCCACCAACAGACATGAGTGTTCTGCACCTTTTTCATGAGTTTCATCATTGTCATTAAATAATGTAAAAGTGCCTGGTTATGATGTGGAAATTCATTCTGTCTTTGACAGCCAAATACAATTCCTATTGGAATTAGGAGGATGTGTGAAAACATGCCCAATTAAGGCCACACACCAGAGGCAAACATTTATAATTTATCTAAATGCATCTAAATGCTAACATCAGCATGCTGACGTGCTAACAATGACAATGTTAACATGCTGATGTTAAGAAGGTATAATGTTTATATCGCGTTCTTACCATAGTATGTTAGCGTGCTAACATTTTACCAAATTTTGGCCTGATGGTAGCACTACATGAAAAGTCAGGGTGGCTTGAATGTGTGTAGCACGTTTCATGGCACTCCATCCAATACTTAATAGCACAAATATTAACCTCATGGTCGTGCTATAATAAAAGTGGGAACCATGAATTTCTGTACAAAATGCCAAATCTGTCTAATAGAAGTTGAGATATTTTACAGGGTAAGTGAAGATTTTGACCTACTGGTGGCGCTAGCGGAAGTCAGTGGATCCCTGAAGTAATTAGGATTCATCCATCCCCAGTGAATGCATGTACCAAATTTAACAACAATCCATCCTAAAGTTGTTGTGACAATTTAGTTTGGACCAAAGTGGTAAACTGACTGACTAACCATCAGACTACCATCCCTGGAACCATAATTTGGTTTTCGTATTACTAAATACGTATAAACATCTATGATAATGCAAAATTTCAGAATTAAAGGAAATGTTTTTTCATCTACAAAATGGGGCTGTTGTGCTTAAGAGGGGGAAAACTGAAACCTCCAGTGATTTTACTTATTTGTTTTTCCACTAAAATCTTAATTTGACGTTACCTCTACAAGCCTAACAAGACACTTGTAAATACTGCACTCTGTTGTAGAGTCTTAAGAATACTATGTGGCATTTACTGTAACCCACAAATGCTTTACTGTGAATCAACAGAGGCTACTGTGATCCCTGGCCGATGCCAAAGGAGAGAAGTGCTATTGTGGCCTAAATTTTACCTCAGGCTCAGTAGAGCTGCTGTGACAGCTCCCACTCAGCTCTTGCTCTCTCTACCAGCCACAAACACCAAAGTAGTCAATTCCACCTCCCCAAGTATAAGCCACAAGGCACGCTGGATCAGGGATACAGAGTGACTGACAGGCACATGACTGACAAACTGAACCCCTTATTAGTTGGTTGTGTGTGGACTAAAACTCCCAAATCCAAGGAAAATATAACAAACTAAACAAGTTGCAGAAGTTAAATTTTATAATTTTCTACATGTTTTAAAGAGAATCACCTGTGTTTAAGGGTGTGTTGAGGTTGTGTTTATTATACATAATTTTGTTCAGTTTGAAAGCGACTGTGTGTTATCATTATGATTATTATCATTATTAAAAGTTACCACAACAACTATAAAATGTTCTTGCCAAATTCAAATTGAACATGAAACATGAAAATAAAATAATCTGAATAAAAATCACACACACGCAGACACTCGCTGTCTTTGTTTCCTTTGACCTTGCTTTTCTGTTTACCATGCTTCCTTCTTTCAAACACATTATGGGAGGGGAGACCCTGCCTTCAGTACTGCATTATGTCTGTAAATGATTTCTGCCTGGTTGAATTTTTGTGCTTTAATTTTCTGAAATTAAAACACAATTGCACGTATTCAAGTTTATCTGAACCAAATACATTGCTTAGTTGTACATTGACCCTGGGTTTCATCTTATGAAAACAAGCCTTTTATAAAATACAATTATTTGCTGTTTGCTAACTCTACATCCTTAAAACTATCCAAAAAATGAACTAATCTAAACTAAAAGAAAATAGATACAAATACAAAAAGTGGAAGGTTTAACATAGCCCCTTACTGTGAATTTTCCCCCTTTTCTTTCAGTAAACAATGAGGACGTTTTGTCTTTTGCAAGCAGCAGAGTGATGGTGCTCACACACATGCAACATTCCTCATCACCTGTATCCTCCTAAAACCATAATTTTCTATTATATTTTTCTCAGTTGGTTCACTTGAGAAAATTCTGATTGCTTCTGTTGCAGTGAGCATGGAACAAACACAGCAGGTCCAGTGGTTAGTTCACAGGGCGTGCTGAACCCTGCAAGTTCACGTCCCACTAAGTGGTTTTGCCCTGACTTGGCTTTGTTATTTGTTTGCAAGTTAACTTTGTTGAGGAACTTTTTTGTGAAGGGCTCAGAGAGTGAACAAAGTACTTCACCGACGTGCTGAGTCTACACACCCTATTCTCTCACTGTCTCTACTCCAGTCCTTCATTTTTTTGTCCTTATCTGGCTACTGCAATATTAATCCACATGTGCTGCAAGACTGAAATTAAGTCGAAGAAGGGACTCAATAATGCATAGCACCCTCTTCTGTATCGCTACCTTCAGGTGAAGCTTGTACAAAATTAGGACATTGAAATTAGGAGCAAGCTTGGCTGGCTAAATTACGTCTAAGTTTACTTTTTAACTGCATGACTGAGAAAGTTTTAGCCCTGGTGCAGTTGGTTGGAATAAGTTCGTCTTTATCTCCAGTGTGTGTGAATGTTTGGACTGGTGGCAAGTCTCTTGTAGGCATGTCAGCCCAGCAGGAGAGCCAATGTTCCTGTCTTTATTAATTACTACCTGACACAAACACACACACTTGGTCACACATACACGCACTTGCCTTCACATACATACCCAGACCTCCATTAAACTGCTCCACAAAATGCACACAGTTACACTTGGACTCAAACACACACCTGTCTCCAGCAACATCTCCTCCTTTATTTCTGAAGTCACTCACATCTTACCACATGCATCCCCAGATACACACACACACACACACACACGGTAGCAACAGGAAGCTAGTAATTTGTCCCCATATCCCCTCTGCACGTCTACTTACTCATGCTTGGTTAGGCCTCAAAGGGCATTGAAGAGGCAGATGAAGCAGAATGACGAGCCAAGCTGCTAGCCTGAACTAGAGACAGCTAGCATGACCTGCGAAAAACCATAATGCACTAGACAGCATGCCACTAAATGACATACTGTAAAAAAAAAAAAATACAATTCAGATCTGTTCATATTTCTCTCTTTGGGGCCACGTAACATTTTCCTGAAAAGCCAAAAAACATGTCAAACTGTTGTTTTGCTTTGCATTATTCATTAGCCTAGCTTAGCATTGGCATTTGCTACTGTACTGTATATCGCTCCCAACTCTCATAACTATCATTTGCCATGCTTCCAAGCTTGTCCACAGCACTGGCCCTTACTCTCATTTTCATTACAGTCATTATAAGTCAAACTGCCATTCCCTCATTTTAATGTGCCTGATAATCAGCCTACTTGTGAAGGGCACAATGTGAGCACGGCTGCCAAGTCTCCCAGCCAGAATGTTATCTAAAACAAAGTGATAAAAAAGAGGGCAGGGCACTCGCCAATGGGTTTACCTCCCAGACATTAAAACGAAACATTACGCAATGGTACAATAACAGTGCAGTCCTTTTTACATCAGCAGTCAGCCAGTCCTTGGAGCAGGTAGGGAACACTAGGAAGGAAGGGTGGATGCAAGACGCTCTCCTGTCTCTCAGCCATCAAGGTGCCCTTGTACAGGGCATGTAAACCTTAGTGGCTCCAGTGCTGCTGTTCAGTAGTAATTGGTACAAGAGTGTGTCTGTAGTGAGCAGCTCCCAAGTGTGAGCATGCAGCTATCAAACGATAAAGTACAGCAAGTGAAAGAAATTTTATTAAAGTGTAAAATAAAAAATAGGCCTACGTCATCATTAAATGGAAACGTATTCAACAGATATGGTAATATCTGCAATAATCATTCCACTAATGTCATTAATGTATTGACCTGTCTGATTTGAGAACGACAGGAAAAAATCGAGGAATTGTAAGATGTGACGGAAATATGTGCAAAAATATGTGAACCCTTTGCCAACTATTTCAATGAAAAAAACAGGGTTCCTCTTTAATCTCATGTTCCAACTTCAAAAATGGCAGCAGTTGCAAAAAACCCATTGAAACTCACAACGCAGTGACACAAAACTGAAGATGAAGGAACAAAAGAACTTTCTCCGCTTCCCTCGTCATTCCAGTTTGTTTAAATAGCAGCAATTTCAGTATATCTTTTTCTCTCTTCCTCTCTCAGGCAGTTTCATTCCTCTCAGGCTGTGCTCGGGCTAAATCCTCCCTTGAGGCGATGTCAGAGTTCGTGAGGGGACATTAGAAAGACAAGCTGTGTCTGTGTGTCTCAGTATCTAAATGTGTCAACCGCAATGTAAAAAATTTGAGGAGCAGGCATTCAGCATCATCATTTTTCAGGTCTCATTAGGTAAATGATCTGGTGCAGGGGCAAGGCTAGAAACACAGTCTTCTTCTTAATAGGTTTAAGGTATTATTTTATGATTTACATTAAAAATCAGATAATAGAGAAGAAATCAGAAAATAGCAAGCAACTCCTACAAGCCGCAGAATAGATAGCACTGTAATACAGGCTGCATTAGCTCACTGGTTAGCTAAAGCATAACCAAGGTCAGTCATTGCAGCTCAACTGGTTCCATTGATATTAATAGGCACTGGCAGTGACTGCACCCTGTGGGATCGCATCTCTGCAGGTTGGCAAGCTCAGGTACGGGCAAGCACAATATGCACAAATGCACACAAACATGCTTGGACACAAGGACAATGGACCAGACAAGCACAGACTCAGATGGAATAAACAAGCACACGTTCATACCTGCTTTCACAGGCACACAGAAGCAGTGAGACGATGCAACTGTAGCATTAGTAGAAGCATGTTAAATTGAACAAAACAACGACAACAAAATAAATACCCTTTCAATCTTTTCTTATTTGGTTCCGACATAAGAGTTAGAAATTCCCACAAAATTTCTGCCCAGTCTGGTGTCTATTGATTTGTTGATGTAAAGAAGCCTTAAACAAATACTGTAGATGTGATCAATCAAACTTCTCTTACTCTCTCACTTAAAATGGATTAGCAGCTGTTTGTTAATACTGTGAGTACCCTGTAGATCCCCAAATGTCTAATATCAATTAAACTTTAGTCTTATTAAGAACCTTTCATTTGCAGTTGCCTAAAACGACACAATTGATGCCAATAGAAATGTAGGAAATTACACGTATTTAATACCATGGCATCTACTCAATGACTTGCCAATGGCTCAATGAGTGATATCTGTCAAGCTAACACTCTTACTTTGTCTCTTTTTCTTTTACACACTCTTCCATCTGCGTGACTTTGCCTTACAGATGGCTGAAGTTACTGTTACTCAAAGAAATAGAGGAAGAGGCGATGCAAGAGATGAAGAGTGACAAAACTGGGCAAGTGATGAAGAGAGGGAGAGTCACATGTGGCAAGGAAGCCAATTCAGCACATTTCTAGGAGTTACTCACACACCAACAGTGTGTCTGTCTTTTAATTCATGTCCCACTAAAGAAATATCTCCATCTACTGAATCCTTTAGCGTTTAGCTTATTTTGGACTTAATTTATTTTCTCCTGTGTTCAGTTTAGAGAGATATTCGTGGGCTTTAAATAATTACACCAATGTTGTTGATTCTCTGACCTCATTTACACTGTTAACTGCAATCTGTATCTGGATATCTTATAAGGGAAAATGCATGTTAATGAAAAGTGCAAATGTGCACAAAATGCAGTGCAATCAATCAGAATGCTATCTGATCAGTGCCAGACTATATGTGGAGGTCGTCTGGCTGGCATTGTAATTGGATCCAAGCCAGGTGTATGTGTAAATGCAATCTGTACATTTACATAACAAAGTCAGGCTTTCTTGTATTTAAGTATATACTTAATTTATATTAGTTATTTTCTCCATCTTTATACATTTATATATCAAGAAAATAAATTATGATTAAATTAGTCATCATGCCTCCCATAATGCCTATATTAATTTCAGCATTAATGCTGAATGTCTCTTGATAGAGACCTCATGATAAATATTGTTAATGTGTTTTTTAAAACTTTTGACAAAAAATTAAAAATACAATTTCCATTGTCAAAAATAAATTCAATAAATGTTTTATTTTCATCTTTTATCTTTTCTACAAAGAGCACAGAATTTTTCTTTTTAGGAGAATTATCTGTAAATAAAAACTACTAAATTATTATTATTATTTATTCGAAAATGCAGTAGAGTTTTGGAGGAGACTTCTTTCAGCCCTGAGTAGTGTCTGCAGGTCTTCCTCACTAGCTACATACAGCCCCAGTGACCTTCAACTAGAACGTAGGGCAACTTGTATTTTACCTTTAAGGCAAAATTCTTAAATGCTGTGAGTGCACAGAAATAACTGAAGGCAACTCAGATGAAAATTTTAACATTTTAAACAACTAGGATCTTCTCCAATCTGGATTTTGGCAAAAAAAAAAACCAGCAGGCATACATCAAGGTAATCCCATATACAGTATGCACAGATCTACATAAACCACCAGAATCTATGAATTAGATGTCTGGTCTATAAACCAATATAACAGGCAGTCACACACTGGTACTGCCTGGCCTTGGGACTGAACAAGGTCCTATAGGACTGTGGGCACATTCTGATCAATAACTTATTGAAGCACTAAATGATGTGGGGCCATGGCCAGAAGGGTGATGGTAGGTTTGAGGTGTGTGTGTGTAGTGGGTGTTAGTAATAAGATGAAGGGTCACAGCATATTCCATGTTCCTGCCACAACTGCAACAACATACACGTTAAATGAGCACACACACGTGGCCACACATCCGAATAACATTTCACAGTCAGTCCAATGTTAATTGTGACATACAGAGAGAATCAAATATTGAAAGAGGATGAGGGATGAGGAGTGGGAGTGAGAGAATGTGTAAGTGAAACAGATGGAGTGGAAACAAATGTATTGTGATAACATCATTTAAACAGTGCTTGGCTCTCTGAGGGCCCTGGCTGCCTTTGCACTCACACTCGTTTGACTGGGAAAATGGCCAAAAGGATGGGCCAAAAGGACACACACTCTCTCTCTTTCTCTAACACTCTCTCTCTCCCTCCCCTGCCAAGAGACTAAATTGTACAGAATTGTGCTGTCAAGTCTCATTTGTGAAAGAAATAGCACACTGGTTATTACTTGAAGACAGCAGGTTGTTTGGTGAGTTCTGATGAATCATCTTATTTCTACGTGTGTAGGTTTAGATCGCAATGTATGTGGTCTTGAGTTGAGGGACAAAGAAAATGTGTGTATGTGAATGCATAAAAAATTAGCGACGGATGTGAGTTGGTTTGTGCATATCCTTGTGTGTACAGCACACACAAACACACACTCAACCACACACAACTGACTCTAATAGGAACCTTAATTGAGGTTATCAGCAGTCTTTAGTGCAGTAGGATGCAATAACAAGAGGAACACGAGGTGACATGTCAGCCATTTTGCCCAAGCAAAAGTGAGGACAAGAGGTCAGCCAACTGAAGAAACTGTGGGAATGAGAAAAACTTATTTTTTGCTTTTTCTACATAATATAGGGTTAACTTAGAGGCCAAGGTTAGATCAGTACTGGCTGAGTTTGACATTGTAAAGGAAATAAAGGAGGGGGACTGTCCAGTGGCAGTGTTCATTTTGTTCAGTAATTTATTTTGCTTTTTCTTTCCAAGTTATTAGTCCACAGCATTTGCATCAGGGTCCCTGTCACTACCAAGGATTTTCACCAACATGCAGAGATTCCCACTATCTCCAGCCCTATTTCTCTAAAGACATGCCCTTGTAATAGGATGCTCTGGTTTAGAGGCACAATCCCTTGCTGGCTTCCCACGTGAGCTACTTTGTCTTGTCCAGCTACCATTTCACATGACAAGCATATGAAAATATCATGTTTTTTTTTTCCTCTCCCCCTCAGGCATTAAGATTTATAAATGAGGAGATGTGATAAGATATAGGTATCTTATCACATCTCATTTATAATTCTTCTGTAACACCTTACATTCTTTCTTTTGTTTCACCCTTTTCTCCCCCTTTCCTCTCCCTCTTCTCCCATTGAACAGTTTGTCCCTCTCTGAGCTGACATCACTTGAGCTTGTTGCAGTTATGTCAGTGAGTCAGGTGCTGATTCAGTTACATGACAGTCTACAGAGTTTTAGAAGAAACGTACCAACTCAGCTACTTCGGGAGTATGTGTGTGTGTGTGAGTGTGTGGGTATAAGTAAGTTTAAAGCGGGTCTTTAATGACCTAAGCCCCAAGGCTAATTTGAGCTGCAGATACCAGCAGTCAACTAATGTCCAAATATCTGGGTGGTCACAACACACACACCCACACACACACAGCACACACACACCACACACACACACACACACACAAACCCCATACACAAGGTGTGCTTTTATCATTGGCAGACGGAAAAGGGTTTTAGCACCCCGCCCTGACCCGATGCGCCCACACATCAACACACACACACAGCACACACACACCAAGCTGGGGGAAAACATTGAAGAAGGATTTAAAGCTGAGTATGATCCATATATGTGCTAACTATATGCTGAACAGCTAGTGATCTATTATGTGGTATATTATGAGAGTGAGAAAGAGCGAGCGGAGTGCGTATTGTTTGTGTGTGTGCGGTGGTGGGACAGTGACCAAAGCCAGGGCCATTTCTGGAGGTCCCTAGCGGTCACTAACGCTTTCCTCTCTCTTTCTCACCTCTCTCTATATGTCTTCTTTCTCTCTGATGCTCCCTCTATATAAAGCCCCACTGTCTTTGTTTCTGTTATTTTCCCCTTCCCGTCACGCACTTCCCCATCTTCTTTCTGTCTCACTCCCCTTCCAGAGCTGACAGAGCAATAAGGGAATACGCCCAGGAGAGAATGAGGGTCACTGGACAGAATTTAGGGAAACCGCAGGGGTCAAAATCAAACCTTTCCATGAAACACACATAGAAAAAAAGACATTCAAAATGTTGATTTAGAGAATATTTTTGCTATATGTACATATGTAGAGTTTAACAGACATTGATATATCTTTATTGCACTGCACTTCCCATTGTCAAATTTTTGACAAGTAATGCATTAGTACAAAAATAATTAGTTATTATTTTGTTAAGAGAAGACAAGAGGCAATTTGGGTGCAGCAGATAGTTTTGAGTCCAACATTGACATATCATCTTTTAAGTTTAAGATACTGTTAGCTTAAGCTGTTGCTTACTTACACATCCAGCAGTTATGGAGCAACGTTATCAGTCATTTAAAGTTGTGTTTCTTGCTAACTGGTTAATGTAATTCGATTATTTACTCTTTTTAGCTCTGTTTTTGGTCTCTACCAGCTCATGAGGGAAATATATATCTATATGTACTATAGCCTGAAAGCTCTGCTACAGAAAAAAGTGTTAACAATAACTGTTATGGTCTGTGGGTCAGTGTCTCTTAATACGGAACAAATTACTGACTTTTACACATTACCGCATCATATTTGACTTGATATCCTTTTGATATTATATTGGTGAATTGAGCTTATGCAATTTAGACAGTATAAGTAGGGGACTGGGAATTTATCAAAATTAATGAGATATATTTTGAACCCTATTTCAGTCCCTGTTCCACACAGCTCCTCCCATGTTAATATTAGATGCACACAGCCATACAATGTCAGTAAGGCATATTCCCTCGTACCCTATTTGGTGCATGATCTCTGTTATTTGTCTGTTTGAAGATTTCTGTGTGGCGCTCAGTAATACATTTTATAACATTTATAACATTAACATTTAGTCCCTCTTCCTGTTACTAAGACCTTTTGTCTTTTTTTGTCCTGATCTCAGTGTTACTCTGCCCTCCCTCCCACTCCCTGTCTTTCTCCCTTTCACTGTGGAAGAGGTCTGAAGTTGCAGTCACCAGAGCAATTAGAGACTTCATGTTCCTCCTCACTGTCAAGAGGAGGCAAGGATACACACATACACACATGACGCACAGGCGCGCGCACACACACTCACACAACATCCGTCCCCTGCCGTCTTCGGTACTGACAGGCACTGGGCAAAAGTTCACTCTGCCACTGTGCTAACTATCTCCCTTTCTCTTCCTCTCTCTTTTCCTCCTTCACACTGTCTCCTTCTCACACGCTGCCTTTTCAAGGAAAGTGCCAACTAGCAACCGCTCACTTCTTCCTCTTCTCTCTCTCCAAGGGCTATCATCCGTCTCTTTCATCTCCATCTTTTCTCTTTCCGTTTCATCTGTCTTTCAGAGACAAGTTACAAGCTTGTCCTTCACTCAATGTCTTGCTTTTGTGCCTCTCACTAACTCTGTCCCTCCCCATGTATCTGTACAATGATTACCCCTTCTCATCCTCTATCTCCATCTTTCCCTCCCCTCCCCCTTTGCTCAATTGTTTATCTCTCCCTGCTCATACTTATTTCCTCCATTTTCAGTGCCACATGTACACATCTGAACTGCTCATTTTGCCAACTCTGATAGTTCTGCTAATACGCAGACTGCATCCACAAATCACCTAAACTTTACCTACAATTTCCAATGTGTCTCTTTCTTTGTCTTTTTCTTGATTCAAAATCAAATGAATAGAAAATGCATCAACTGGAAAGGGAAAAAGTTAAAAGTTAAAATTCACAATTCTTAAAGCTTCTTTATCATGTCAATATTGATCCATACAATAGACTTCCCCTTGACTTGCATGCTCATCTTAGACTTTTCTCCAACTATTAGGCAGTCATGAAATTATGCCTCTAATATTAAAGTGCCTTGAGGAAATTAAATTCCTCCATCTGTCTGCCCTGTGAAACTCGCTTTGATCTCTCCCAGGTCAACACCAGCTTGGCCATGAGCCTCCTACTCTCTCTTCATCAGAGGGGCCTCAAATGGCAGTCTTACTTCACCACCATTGTGGTCTTGTGGGCAGTTGTGTCATTCATCTCCTGTGAAGTGTGGGGAGGGCACCATCACACATGACAGCTGGAGGAAGGTGAATCACAAGCTACTTTATGCAAACTGCCTGCTGACGTTTTATGTGCACTGATTTAAATGTCCATCACCACTCAAGGAAACTCCATTCACACTCCTGTTTGACCATTTGAAAGGTGTGAGGTTTCCATGAGTTTGCCTCCAACATGTAATGATGCATTGGTGGGGGACTCATCTGAGCTTGGCATAATTGTGACCCATGAATTAGTAACGTGATGCTCATGTCACATATAGCCAGAACACAAAGACAGATACTCTACTCAAAGGCACTAAAAGGGCATGTGATCTGCTGGTCTCCTTGATATTGTAATGAGTCTTCTTGGTCTGCTAATGTGCTCATAAGTAATCATTACTGAAGGGCAGACCTCAAAGCCTGCGCAGCAAGTGGGCAAATGGTTCATGCTCAAACATACTGATGATCAATCAAAAAGCAGAATATTCATAAACATCCCTTAGTGACTCACGCTATCCTCACACTTCCCACAATTCTACAAAATTGGACTGGAAGTGTTGCCAGGGTTCATAATAGCTGTTTGTTCTGCTTTATAAAATGTTATGTTCTTTGACAAAACCTCACCGCCTTTCTTCTGCATTCAGTGTCAGAGCCAGGTTTCATAATTACCTGAAGTTTATCATTCTATCGCTTTAAGTGCAATCTGCAAAAGCTACCCAGAAAGTACTATAACTACACTCTAATGTAATGATCCATTTGGTTAAAGGCTTTGCTTTCCTTCCTTAAATCCTGAATATGTAATTTTAGAATTAATCTCCCTGTATTTGTAATTTAAAAAAATCTACGTATATATATACAGTAATACTTTCTTTGGAGCGACATTTTTAAGTATGCAGTAAAGTTTCATTGTTTATAGCATTAGCCATAGGCAAAACATGGCAGAATGTATTCTGAAATGACAAAATGTATTCTACAAAGTAAGGACAGACTGTGAGCTGTCACATTTGATTTATTAGAAATTCTGTCTGCTGGCAGTTTAGCTTCCTATAAGACAAGAATATTTGGAGTAGAATAATTATTGCTTTGCTTATCTGTAGCTGTCTTTACAGCTGCCTCTGGTAATAACCATATAATTCATATTCAAATTAATAACATGTAAGCTTTTGTTGCTTTTCTTCAAATCCCTCTGTTTCAAGGACGATGCCATGGAGAGTTGCCCTTCTGTTCTGAAGTCAGAGTGCCTATTACGTATTTTATTGCCAGACCTGAACTATCTTTTACTCGAGACTAAGCACTGGTCTGTCAGCAGTATATTTCCATATTGAAATTAGTAAAGTCTAGCATCATTTTAACCAGAAAAAACTTTTTTACTCGATTTACTTTCCAGAATGTTCAGTTTGTTAACAGGATTTGCAATTCAGCATTCAGTACAGTTTGTCCTGCATATCTGTGCGTACTGTACACACTTGCACATGTACAAACACACAGACACATACACACTAACCCTAAGCATAGTACATTCACATACAGTTTTTACAATTTTTGCCAAGGATAAACTATGGTGGGTGTGAAACTCGTGAAAAATGTGAAAAGCCCTAACTACAGCCAGTGTTCTGGGCTACTGTAGAAACATGGCGGTTCAACATGGTGGACAGAAGAGGACCCACTCTCTCCATAGATAAAAGAGAAACCTCCCAGTTTGTATAGTGTGTGAAAATGCAGAACTGTAAACTCTAGCTAAAAAATAATAGTGTGGCAATGCACATGTATTCCATGGTATAATTTAGCTACAGTCCCCACTGTGAGCTGCACTCCACTTGAGCAGAGATAGGAAGGTTGGTATAAGGACTTCAGCAGAGATAAGGACAATTTATTGGTCTCACACTTAACTCTGATTTCTGCCACAACTATGTTCTTAAAACACACACGACCCTCCTTAGCTGACCATCACTATTACGAGTCATTTATGAATAATTAGCCAAATATCACTTTGCCTTCACTGAAGAGTCTGAGAACTAGCAAATGCTGTTTCTAACTTGACCAGGCAGCTAGTCAGTCATCATCGCCTCATTTCAGGCTCATCATCGTGCTCACTCTAACTTTCTTCAATCATGTACCCATATTTTTGAAGAAAATTTTGAATCTGTTCAGGAGAGTTTTTAGGAGGTCGGAAGCAAAGAACAGACTCACTGCTGTGCAGAATGACTCATACAATTTATGTAGCACTTTGTGGATAATAGATGAGAAATAGCAAACTACAAAGCACTCACTTGGATACAATGTACCCTGCAGTTAGTGGTGATGGAGCCATTAAATGACTTATTAAATTCTCTCAAGAGTCCCAGTTTGTGTAAAGCAATACATCTGAGTTGAGTTGACATAAAAAGGAAGACATAATTCTTTTATAAGTTAAAAAAGAAGGCAGCAAGAATGTGATGGGAAAAGGCAGAAAACAAAAGGAGAGGAAAAAACACACTTGTTTTGTATGTGCATGCAGGCTTATATTTGTGTATGTGTGATTATGTGCATGTGCTTTTGTTTGTGCACCTCTGACATTTATCTGTACGGTTTATCCAAAAGCAATCTGCCCTGCTGTTACTGAGTTCAGACAAATAGGCAATGCTGTCTAAGGTATTGCTGCAATATACAGGACAACATATAGTATAACACAGCGCAGACACAGTAGGTGGATAATGTCAGCCAGCTATCTAAATGTAATTCTCTTCTAAAAATGCGACATTGAACTAACCTATAACTCAATTATGGCTGCATTACAAGAAAATGGTCTACATAATTCAACAGTGGTGGATCATAATGCACACACAGAAGCATACTTGCACACATGAATTGATGCATGCATATAGTATGTGGACATACAGTGCATGTACACACTGACACTGGCAAAAATGTCAATGTTATTTAAATAACAATCATACAACCTGATTGATAAGCAGCAAGAAAATTAAAAATGAAAAATAAGGCACATCCAGGCCAGCTTAATCTAAATGTAACACAAGATGTATGTACATACACACCAACACATTTCCTAGCTATTCCTAGCAAATCTAAATAGTCAATAAGCGCATCTAAACCACAGAAAGAGTGGTTTCCAATTTACTGTTTCCATGATGACTGTGAGACTTCACGAACACACTGCATGTCAGTGAAGAAGAGCTGGACTGAGTTGCCGCACTGTGAAGCGGAGTTTGTGGTAAATTCACATGACATTATATTAGCTATGTAAAAAAAATCTTCTGAGGAAGGCTGGTAAGGCAAATTTCACTCTAATCGCCCAATCGACCGTTAAAAGATTTTCAAAGAGAATGGTTTTTAGTCAAAGATTCTTGGAAAATCATTGCATTTGTTATGTGAAATTCTGGTGTCCTTTAGAGTACAAGGAAATGGGATGAACAGAATGAGAAGAGTGAGTAACATAATGTAGCATTACTCACAGTATCCCTCTTTATCATTTAACATTTACAAGCTGTGAACTTCAAGCTGCCATAGTATGAAAAGCACATGTTCAGTGCAACTGAACTACTACAGAGGAGTAATGCATATGAGAGGTCATACTGAGTGTGTATGCACTGAGGCTTGGTACTACTGTAGTCATTAGAGTCACTTTAAGCCCTTCATCTCTTCCCCACTGTTTCCCTCTCATCTCTTCTTCCTCTCACAGTACAGGCACTAATGCAGTTTGGACTAGACCTGAGGGAGAAGAGAGAAGGAGGAAGGCAAGAAGAAGTTAGAAAGATTGATGAGAGAGTGGGGATCATTAGAATCAGTATTGGTACTAGTATTAACATTAGCAACGGGATTTATTTTGGAGGCATTTGACATTAGTATTCTAATATGGTTTATTTATCATTAACAGAGGTTTGTCTAATTAATGTTTGCACCTCTTTTATAAAGGACACTTTCCCCGGGGTAAAAGGACAACAGTTCATACTTGAAGCAAAGGCTCATTAAAATAAGTGGAACACTCAAATTATTGCACAAGATGAAGGCACAAATGGAAATTTGGGAAGAGACAACATCTTAAGGAAGGGGGAACTGGTGTATGGAGGGAGTGATTTAATTTGTGAATGAGAACAAAACAGAAAGCAAAAAAGAAGAAATGACAGAAATCAGACAGGAGAACAAGCAAAGGATAAAACAAAGACACAGAGCATTGCTATGAATTAAAGAGACTTTTGATGTTCTTTAACAGAACAACATCTACCCACACACACACACACACATCGAGTGGCACACCTAACAGCAAGTGTCATTGCAAATGAAAAGACATTTACCATGTAGCCCCACAGCAACTTTTCCAACTAGAAAACAGAAGGGCACAAAGCAAAAGTTTAGAGAAAGAAAAAGAATAAGGAAACCAGAGAAAGAGAGTGGGTAGGTGAGAGAGAGAGAGTAGGTGATGTGTCCCAGGTGTGCACTCTATCCTCAGCAGTAGTTAAGAGCAAGGCACGGCAATGCCTCAGCCATCCGTCACCATGGAGATAACAAGCTGTCAGGGCCAGAGAGGATCATGGGCCACAGAGGCCGGTCACTCTGCTTGAACACCACAGGAGCCAATCAGAGGAGAAGGGTAGAGGGTGAGATAATGTGAAGAGAAGGATAGATACTGGCATTCAGCTCTTCAGTGGAAGAAGGAGAGGAAAAAAAGGCAAGAAACCAAGAACATAGAATTGACAAAAGAGGGGATGACAAGAGAGGCGCAAAACATGTGAGAGTGGCAGGATGGAGTGAAATCCAGAGGCAGAAAAAAGAAATAGAGAGGAAGGAGTCAGAAAATGTAGTGAAGTGCATGCAACTGTAATGATGTTTGGACGAGGAAAGACAAAAGACGGCGCCCTGAGCCATACATCAGTCAATGCTCTTCATCTAAACAACTCATACACACATGCCAGCACATTTCCTTTTTGAAATGCCGCATGCTGCAACTAATTACCCTGCAAGCACAAGCCAGGCCAGTACAAGACACCAACAAGATGAAGTGGATGAAAAACCGACATCTATCTTCCTCTGTGTTTCTAGCATGAGTAACTGTTGACAGGTCAGGTTTTACTGAATGTAGTTAATTGTGTTATCTGAAGTTTGAGTGAACTGACATGTTCTTGATCTTGATCTGTAGAATAAAGTGTTGATGAGAGATAGTCCTCACCATGCATACAGTGCAACAGACGGGCAGCATACAGCATACTGTGCATACAGAATTATATCCTTTTCTTTTCAGTTAATAGACTGATTTCAACTGTAGAATTTGTGGAAGTCGATGCTGATGAAGTGAGGAACTGAAGAGGAATGAATTAAAAGCAACTGAAATTAAAGCCCCATTATGTAACTTTTCTGCCTTGAAATAACAGCTTCAAATCATTGTGATGGTACACTGACTGTAATAGGGTGAATGGTGCCTCTGTCATTACCACTTACATCCCATTTGCCTGTTCTTGCACTATGCAGCTTTGATCTTTGGGTTGGGACAAATGCGTAATACGTTACTGCACAAAGTCAAACACCACCAACTATGTCACTGATTGTGGTGAAAATGGATCACATTTTATGAAGAAAATGCAGATGCACACAGAGAGCCGAGCAGTTGGCGAGAGCTTTGTGAAATAAAAGGCTGCAGGCAGACGGTGAGTTGACCTTCTTGCTGTTGGACTACAAAGTAATAACAAATACCAAATCTTACATAGTGCTGCTTTAACCCATAGATTCTTCAAAAGAGTCAAATTTAACATTGAGAGGGCGGAAGAGCTACTGATGCTGCCTGCACACTATTATGTGTGCATGTATCTGTCAGCAGTGGTAGAACAATTACTCCTTTATGAAAGTAAAAGTAGCAATACCACATTGTATAAATGCTATTTTAGTCCTGTATTCAAAATTTTACTCAAACGTAGTACACGCTTTTTAACTGGTTATGAAACAGTCTAAATTTAATACTGATGCTTCTATATGACCTACATGGGTGAGATTCCCCTTGAAATCAATTTAACAAAGTTCCTTGTAGAGGCTCTATGTAAAAGTGCAGAAGTATCAAATTAATGCATAAAAGTAAAAGTACTCAGTATGCAGAATGTTCAAATTCCAAATAATATATATTATTGTACTGATTCTGATAATCGATCCTTAAATTTGTACATCGCTTTAATGTCGCAGCTGTTTTTTTCAGCAATTTGAGCTACAGTAGTTCGTTTGTTGGATTGGACCACACGGGCCAGCCTT
>NW_023339696.1:9523943-9525707 GCF_004916995.1 Morone saxatilis | reverse complement strand
CATTTTTCCTGCTTCTAAAACATCAATTTTGAGGACAAAATTTTCACTTGCTGCCTGATATATCCCACCCACTGACAGGTGCCATGATAACCAGATAATCAGTGTTATTTACTTCAACTGTCATTGCTCATAATGTTATGGCTAATCAGTGTATATACCCAATGAGGTTGGGCATTTAGAATTTTTGAGTAAGCATGTTCCACTTGAAGGTGGCATTATGATTTGATTTATTTCAAATAATGTCACCATGTAATGTTGCCTTTCTGTTCTTGTACTACAGGAGCTTTATTGGATGTTGCTGATCATTGTATTGCTATTAATAAATCAGTTTAATTATTGACATATTTTGTAATATAATCAGAACCTGCAAAGTAATCAGTAAATAAAATAATATAAAGGACAAATTTGTGTCCTTCAATGTACAAATCCATGAAAGGTGAGTGGGACTGCACTGGGACGAACATTTGATCTGCTATCAGTCTTGGCAGGAGGGAAGTAACAGCTGCTACAATATAAAGCAAGGCAGAGCCGAGAGCAGACCTCCGATTTCAATTGAGGGAAAATTCCTGAATAAATATATAAGTAGAAAACAGGGAAAATGATTGCAGATTTAACACATGACATGACGTGTATTTCTATGTAAATACAGATATCTGACTATCACAAAGAGTGAGTGGAAAAACAAATTGGCAGGTGTAAGGGTGGGAGAGGAGTGACACGGAGGAAGAAAATAAGGAGAGGAAAAGAATTGAGAGGGGAGCAATGCAGAGGAATGGAAAAGAGGAGTAAACAAGGACAGACCGACAATTAACTTAACTTTGTTGTAAGAGGATAGTTATGAAATCAAATAAACCTCATATCAGATATCAGTATCAACTTGAAAAATGGGAATGAGGTGGGATCATTACAGTAAAATGAGTTTGAAAACAATGAGAGACATGGATTAGGGTTTATCTATGTTGTATGGTACGTATAGAATGTGAGTGTGCGCTCTTTACAGCAAGAACAATAGGGAGAGGGAGAAGAAGTGTGTGGGGTGCAATATAGAGAGGTGCTCCAGGTGCTGTGCTGCAGGCAGGCGTGGGAGAGCATCATTGTGTGTGTGTGTGTGTATGTGTGTGACTGTGTGTGTGTGTGTGTGTGTGTCACTGAAGGCCTTTCACAGCTTCTGTGTGGTGAAAAGAATTATTGATCTGCAAAGAGATGGTAAAACAACCACTTATTGCCCCCTACATACACATAGACAAAATGCACTTCAGATACAGTACACTGCACTGAGCATGAGCAAAACACTATTTGATTCTGATGGTGAAATGAGGCTTATCTTTGATGATCATCAAAGTCTTCAAAACAAAACATTAATGTGCACTACATATCTGTATATACAGTAGTCTACTTTAGTACGATCAATACAAACACTGAAATGGGTACAAATCGTTGCACCAAACATCAGAAACCAGTTTAAGTCCCACACACACAGTAGATGATACACACACACATCCTCATAGTCCTACAAAGCCTGTGAATATACTGCCATCCCACACACGCAGCAGCACTCACACACACACACACACACACACACACACTTCAACAAGCTTCAAAACTGTCTAAACTAACGTGGTCACAATAGGCAAAAGTAACACTTTACTAACCAGCACGGTGACTGAAGTGTGTGTTTGCGTGTTTTCTAGGCTCTCCAGTTGATTCCATGAGAGGAAAATCACCTCAACTACTTCCCTCAAACCACCACACACACACACACAC
>NW_023339696.1:9516361-9523792 GCF_004916995.1 Morone saxatilis | reverse complement strand
ACACACACACACACACAGGGGTGTGTCTCTCTGTGTTTTAACACTCTTACAGTTTCAGCCACCAAGGGTGTCCAGCAACCACTGAGCTGCAATAGGAGCTCAGGCGATGTGAAATAAGATTTTGGAGTGTGTGTGAGTGTGCAGTGTGTGTGTGTTTGTACCCTGTGGCGTGGGGCCAACTGAGTGTAGCAGAGCTCAGCCATTAGCAAGCAGTGTAAAATCCTTCTGAAACCTCTTTTCCTCCAAACATCAAAGATGGAGTCTGAAAGGCAAACAGAAAGTCCAGTCCAGTTTTGTCTGTCTGACTGCCTACACTCTCCCTCTGTCTTCCTGGTTTTCTGGCCACCCATTTGTTTGTCTATAATTGAGTCTCTCCCTGCTGGGATACAATAAATGCATGGGTTGAATATTTATTAAAACTCAGCCATTTCATGTGCTTTTTCTGTCTTTGTGTCTATATTCAGACCTTTGCTCAAAATCAATTTATTTAACACAGCCTATGCCCATCATCAATTCCCTGTGAATGTATGTGAATGCACACATATAGTATTTAATTTCCTACATTCTCACTACTTCTACCTACCATTTTTTGCAGTTTAATAAGTGGTGGAAAGCCAAAGCCTTCTGTGATTAATTTAACTATGTACAAGTTATAATTATTGCCAAAGTATGTTCAACAACAATGCAGGCAGTTATTAGGAAAGAGAGTAATCCTGCCAACTTTAAGAAGCTGACGTCAGCATGAGAAATAGTCTCTCTGTCTGGCACCACACACTTTAGATAAACACTGCATGAAATATTACAGATTTCAATGCTTCTTTAGTTTCTGGAATAAAGGTGTTCATCGGTTTTTGATGAATTAACAATACACATGCAGTTTTAAAAGAATGGTTGCATGGTGTTTTCTGGTAGGAATAGATGTATGGGGAGTGGTCAGAAATAGACTGGATGAATGTTTGCATTATGATATACTGTTGGAAAGTTCTACTGTCACACTGATGGCCCAGAGGTTTGTCATGAACATGCTGTACGAAAGGTTGTTGCAGTGTGTCACATGTATTCATTAGTTGCACAGTGTTCATTGTGCTTTTGCATTCCAGGCCTGAAGAGACACAAATAGTGAAGAAGAGAAGGATATTAATTTTAAAAGACAGAACGCATTTGGAACTTGATAAAGTGGTTGTGTAGTTTTGCTCTGAAGAACATACAGTTTCTTCTCCACAATGTAATTTGAAATCATTTGAAGTAAACAATATTGTTTAAAAATATACTGTTGGCTCAACAGCAGTGAGTGAAAAAGCTTGAGAGTCTAGTTGCCCCTAAAGGCTCTGCTATTCCTTACACATTTACACATGACAATGATAAGTCATGTGTTCACAGAGGTTTGAACTGACCGACTGACCAAGCAAGCATCTTACTGCCATTACAATCCTTAGAGCCCTGCACTTCGAGTAGTGGGAGTAAATAGGGCAACAGTCATATTACACTTAGATGTACACACACTCACACACATTCCTGCAGCAGTGCAGCAGGCAGCCCAGTGTGGTCTTGTCTGTCCCTAATGTGAAAGGATCATCCTTAGTCCCACCGCCACTGTCAGTGTAGTCAGCAAACTGACAACTTCTGGTTCACACGCAAGCAAGCACACACTCACAAATGTACACATTCCATTGTTCAAGCAGTGCAATGATGATCACTGCAGTTGTAGCTGTATAAGGAAGTCAAACACACTTACTTTGAGAAGATTCTGGGATGTCTGATGTACTGTGGTAGCAAATCCACAAGATAAAGGAGGGTGAGGGTGGATGGGAGAATGGTCAGAGTCAAAATGGTTGAAAATGTATCAAAAGATGAGAAGATGAAAGACATCACAAAGAAGGGAAATTGTGATTCTGCAAAAGTGGGTGACTGATAAGAAGAAAGAAAGCAAGTGGATACAGAGAGGGAGGGAAGCACCAGTGTTAGATGAGGAGATGAAAGGACGAGGTGGAGGAGTAAAGATGACTGAATGCTTTATGAAAGGCGTGCCACTGAACAGAAAAGGTTAAAAATTAGGTTAAAATGGCGCGTGCTTATTTTTAAACAGATACCATGTAAAGTTAATTGCATGAGGATAGCCTCATCTTTGCAAGTGAACATGCACTTTGAGATGATATGCAGGTGAATAATCAGGGTAAATGGCAAAGGTTAAATGGTTGCGTAAAAGTTATCTTTAAGGTTAAAGGGGCCAGTTCCACCAGTAAATGAAAGGATATGGGCTGGAGACCATACGGATGCACCAGTTGCGAGGACAGGTGGTCTGCTTGAGGCAGAAGAAGACCACAGGCGCCAGCTCTGGGAAGGGCACCACAAGGGTGCTTAGGTCACTGCCGATGCTGACATCATCTTCTGGACCCACTTCCTCAATGATATCATCAGCGTGCGCCGAGCCGTATTCCTCACTCTGCCCTGGCCCTGCTGAGGAAAGGCTCCCCAGCGGCACAGGACACTCCTCGCTCGTCATGGCAACCCAGCTGAAATCTGAAAGACAATGTGAATTGACACTGGGATTAGAAGAATTAAATAATTATCACATTGTTTGACGTATTACACTGACTTTAGATAACAGAAAACGCCTGCTTTGATTTAATTAACATGCCGTATTTGCACCGCAGAAAATAAATATAATGAATAATGAATATGTTTATTTCATAAAAGTTGGATTGGACAAACAGGCTTTTGGCTCTGCAGTCATTTCGACAGACCACTAAATCACCCCCATGTCATAACATCACCTCACAACTCACAGATATTTATTGCTTGTTGTTTTCCAGCCCCAAAGGCCCATCAGTCTCTCGCTGTCTCTTTGCCCTGCAAAAGCTAATGCTCTTATCGTAAACTCACTTGTCTGCATAACAGAATGCATTGCTTACTGATAACAATCACCTCTCACAATCAAACAAACACAGAGGGGTACTACAGCGGAGAGTAAATCAATGTCAACAGTCATTGCACATTCATTGACGATTCATTTAGCCCCATCACAGTGTTGTGCAAGAGGAAATGACTTCCCATCCCCTAACCACTTAGCTCATGAATGGATTTACTTTTATCTGTGAATATAGCACACATAAACACACACACACACACACACACACACACACACACAGGCACACGTGCACTATTTCTGAGTGATCCACTGTGCAATTTTACACATACCTGTTTTTTTTTTTACAACAAAGAACACAATCCTACTTCTAATTTTGTTTTGTAAAAAGAAAGAATTGTGAGTGTTCACTACTGCTGGCAAAGATGTTCTTTTAAGGATTCAAAGGCAAACAGAGGAATCATACGAGAATAAACAAAAGAGCAAAGAAAGACATAAACTTTGTTGTTTTGGATCAGCTGGTCTCCATGTCAATTCAACCCGTAAGCCAGCTAGCAAGTTAACTTTTAGCTGCCAGAGTGAATGCATAATAACATATTGGACTTGGTAGTTCTCTTGCTTTAAACAGCCAAAGGAGGCCGCCAGCAAGAGGCATGGAGCCAGGCAAAGGCCGGACATGTGCATAGCTGGACATAAGGTATGCACAATCATGCACATTATTCTCTGGCTGTACCGGCTTGCAGTAATTTGTATAAGTAATATTAAGGGCATGTTTGAGACTGCTGCATGATTAATTTAAGCTGTGTGATCATGAGTGAATTTTCATCTTTAGTATCACCAATGTGATATTTGTGTATCTGTGCTACAAACGCAAGCAGATAACATGCGTTGGTGTGGTTTCCTTTATGTGCATGTGTGTGTGCATGAGTAAATGTGTTTGTTTGCACTAAATCCTACAGTAGGATTAAGTGCCAGTGGGAGAGCAGACTTTGTTTTTATAGGATAATGATATTAAAGGCTATTCATTACAAGCTAAAAAAATAGGACAGTGGTGATTTAGTAGCCGGTATCTTTCACAGCTCCAGAGCTAATCCTCTGACGAGATGTTAAAACCATGTGGAGATTTCAAAAACATGAGAAAGGGGAAAGTCAACCCCCCACACTCAGCGACAGGCTGATATGTTGAGTCTCTTTGCCTAATCATCATCTGTTAATATACCTGTGTATCCATTTACTATCTCAGTACAAATACACTGTCTCTCAAACCAGGCTATTTTTTTGCCTTTCCAAAACTGGCCTTTTAAATTAGCTTTACCATGGCAACAGCTGCTTCCTGTGGAGGCAGGAAGTTTATTCTTACTCTGCTGTGTTTTATTTCCCATGACAAAGCTTCTTAGAGAGATCCTGCAGCTATTACCGGCGACTACAATTAAGCAGGAGACAGCTTTGCAGAAATGGTTGGAAGTGTTTCCAGTGTGTTATGTGTGTGTGGGTCTGTAGTAAAGACAGTGAAAAAATAGCCTCACTCGCATATTTGTTTGCATAATAAAATTATTTCATCAAAGTTTTCTGGACCATAATATTGCTGCTCATTCTCCAACACTCTTTTCAGAATATTCCTGCATGCTGGGAAAGCTTCCACTCAGTGTGTGTTTTTGTGTATAATGATGACGATTAAAGAATATGTGTGTGAAAGAGAGAGAGAGAAATAGAGAGAGAGACTTTGCACACTGCTGTGTTAGCACTGACACACACACACACACAAACAAATTCACACTTTCTCAACATACACACTCTCACACATTAACACCCTTAATTGGGGTAGCGGATATACAGTCACCTATTTAGCTGCACTATGAGCTAAAGGCTGTGATGAGCCATGGAAAAACTTGCTTTCCCCCTCCCACACACACTCACTGCGACAGTCTGAGACAGACACAGGAAGAGGCTGGATGGAAAACAACAGTGAAAACATACTGTGGATCCATGAGGAGTTTTGGGCAACACATTCTTCATTTCAAGCGCTTCATATTGCCAATATGAATACAAAAAAGCTGTGAAAAGCTGCATTTTCAGTCCTCGCTGGGTGTTTACACTGAGATCAAAAATCTGATGTATAATACCCGAGGGATACAAGTCATTCTCAGTGAGTCATTGACTGAGCTCAAAAGTGAATGCTCCAGATAATGAATTTGAGGCTTAAAACAAGAAATTATGTGGGTCCCCAATGTTCTCAATTCTGCTATGAATGCCTGTAAGCTATGCACTTTCAGAATCATAGATTACACTTGTAATGTACTTTCAAAGAGGAATGTGAATTTGTGTGGTTCCTTAAAGCTAAAAATCATTTTTTTTTGCATGATCAGCACTGCGAGTGTCATTGTGGTGCATCTATGAAGTTGTTTCACCTAGCTGTAGTTAAAATGTCACAGGCTGACCATGTGTCATGAGGTTTTTCCACATGGGTGTGGCAATATGGCTCGACAGCTGCCCCTAAAGTGCAGCCCCTGCGGCACGTTTCACCAATATGCATGAAAATTAGAACACACGTAGATCATGCCCAGACTTGGACCCATACCCCAAAGTAAACAGGAAGTCGGCCATTTCGGATATAGTTGCCATTTTGGACATTTTACACGCGTTATATTTGAACAAACTCTTCCTAGGTTTAAGTTTTTGTCAAAGGGCGTGTCTGTGGCATGGCGCCAATTTTTAATGTATCTTCAGTGTACTCTACTTCAATCTGCACCAAACTTAACAATTTTCTATTAATATTTTTTTTATATTTTATGAAATAAATAAAAAAATGTTTTATTGTTTGCTGGCTAACATGACACATATTCTAGAAAAAAATGGCAGCTATTTAATTGCACGAGGTTATCTCTTTAGGTACTGAGTAAATCAACTGTTGTACCATCAACGGGTAGCAGGGGTTAAAAACACTGTCGCCAACATTAGAAAATAAGCCTATTGCTTATAGTGCTATACGTTTACTATAGTAACAATTATTGCCTAATCTCATTTAAGGTAACCAATAAACAAGTAAAAATATGCATCCTATTATACTATGCACACGACTAAAGCCAGTTGTGTAGCTTTGGAAGGCAGCCCAAATTTTCTGCTAGAAAAATCAGGACATCTGGGAAAGAACTGATACCGTATTTGACATATTGCAGCACATAATCCTCAGTTTCTACAGGGAAAAGTTATTAAAAGTGCCTCCCTGTAATGGTGCATTATGAGTTTCATAAGTTATAAAGATTGGTGTGGAAAGTTGCAGGGGAAGATGAGTTTTTTTTTTCTCAGCAAAAATACACCTGGGTTAGAAGTGTCCATGATGTATGCATGTGTGTGTCTACGTGTGTGTCTGTCTGTGTGTCAGGTGATTTGGGACAATGCTGAGCCCAGCACAGCACTCACAGACAGCCAGGGATCTGTCTGTCACACCAACTTAACACAACAGCCCGCTCTTAACGTTTCCTAAATTCTTTGTCTTTCTGTGTTAAAACACAGTAAAGGACACATAATATTATCTATTGAGAACACACATGCAAGTGCAGACGTGTGTGTCAGACTGGGCTGAAAAATGAGCATGAACAAACACAGGGTAGATCCTTGATGGTCAGTACTGTCCCAGAGTGTGTGTGTGTGTGTGTGTGTGTGTTTGTCAGAATAAACATAATGCACAATTGGACCAAGTGGCTAATGCTATTTGAATCACCTGAGGGCAGGGATCCCTTGAGAACACAACTTAGGCTACACACCCCATGTGCAAACACACATCATCACAACACACACGCTCACACACACACTCCCTGTCTCGTCAGCTATGTCAGGCAATGCTTCATCCACAGACCTGAGACAAACTGGCTTTGACACCTATTGCTGAGTGATCAAAACAACACATAACTTTGTTACTGAGACTATCAATATATTCAATGAGAGAGTATAATGTATTTATAAACCAGCCACTGACAGGGGAGCCAAAACTGAATAAGATGGCTGGCTTTTTGACAGCACTATAAAATAGCTTTCTAAAATGTGATAAATGTGACTCTTGCATAACGGAGAAGAACATAATTCCCACTCTGTAACTTTGCCTTGACAATAAACCTAAATATGTCTAGTTTGGTGCCATTGTAATATTTAAATATGTCAGTGTAAATTGGCTTTTGAGCATGATGAAACATCTTTATTGCTACACTTTACAGGACAGCTCAAAATAATCATTGCCTTGCCTTTAAAGTTCCTTGTTTATTATTAATTCAGCATTTTGTTTTCTTTTCAGTTATGTCCGTTTTCTACATTTACACAAGCCTGGCTCTATGTCTTCACAGCACTAAAAAATTAGGACCCATGTTCTTCACTTAGAGTAAGGCTATGTTCACAAGACTATATTTTTTGGCTGTTCACGTTATTTTTCAAATGTGGCCCATGTTAGATTCCAATGTGAACAAATGTTGATCTTGAGTGACGTAAAAGTCACATGAATCCTGATATGAGTGTTCATAATGAGGTCACATTGCAAAAACATCAAATCTGTATCTGATTTTGACTACATATAA
>NW_023339696.1:9513600-9516334 GCF_004916995.1 Morone saxatilis | reverse complement strand
AGTGGCCCAATCAGAATTGAAAAGATTATGTGATTTGTCCCATTCACACCATAATGAAAAAAAACAGCAGTGCCGAAACTCATGCCTGCAGTGTAATCTAAAGAGGAGGAAGAAAAAAAAGCTAAATGAGTATAACCATCTGGCTCAGCTATTGTAGCTGGAGCAGGACACCTTTCTCCTAAAAAAGGAAACCAGGCAGAAAACATGCTGCATCAACACTATCTGTGACAGGCTGTCACAGGGCAGCATGCACAGGCTTCAGTCATTTAAAAGCTCTGAGGTTTGTCAGATTTGAGCTACAATCAGAGTGTGACGGGCAGCATCAACAACACAGACATCAGAGCGCAGTATCAATTTGCTGATGGATTTGAGCAACAAATGAGATGACAATTATTAAAAGATGAATCAAATAGAACTGAACTGAAGACATAAATATATGTGTTTTATCTATCTTTAGGGAAATCTGCTCTATTTTGTTATTTTTTATATTTAACTATAGTAAGCCCTCCAAAACCCTCTGATTAATCATGCTGTTCTTCATCGGCTCAACGTGGAATAAATATAAAGAAATCTTATGGGAAAACCCACTCTTGATTGAAGAAGTGTTACTTTTCATCAAAAAACAAGATAAAACAAATTATCTAGGCTGTGACCTACCAAACTTAATGCTGATAAATGTTGCCTTTTCTTTTTTGTTGATCTGTCTCTGTTAAATTCTTTGATACTTGCTTTTAGAAACAGACATCATGGATAAGTTTAATTGCAACAGACTTTTTATTAACCAGTTCTATACAAATGTATGACTAGTTAAACCCAGGAAATACTAAATCACCACTGTCACAGTATTATACGGTGTATTTTTCAATGTTGCGTGAATTTTCGTCATAGAATGGGTTTAAATATCCACAACCACTGCAGTGGGCTGTTAACCTGCAGCCACAGCCACTAAGGTATTTCAGTTGGTAGGTGACATATGGGTGTCAGACCCATCTTCCGCTTCCAGCAGCATTATCCTGACTCTGCAGAATAGCCAGATTGGCCCAGACATTTGTTATGGATCACAGACCAGCCGAGGTGGCAGATTTACCCCTAACAGCCATATGCTCTGTCAAAATAACACTTCATTGATCCAATGATGAAATCAGAGGTTGTTACATTTATATTATTATGACATTTAACTTTTTTGTATACTAACGCTTCATCAAATTACTTCCATTGAGTGTTGATCTTCAAAAACCATCCACTAAAACAATTCCACTTAATATGAGATCCTGGCACATTTGTTATTACAAGCATAAATGGTGGTGAACTTAAGCAGACACGTGCCTGGTCATAAAAGTCAAACATTTAGCAAGAGAAAGAGCACTTGATGGAGTTAGAATGCATTGTCCATCCATCGTGCCTTCAATGTGTTACATCGTGCCTTCAATGTGTTAATGTGTCGACAGGAAACGTCCCTTCAGTCAAAACAAACTTGACTTTGAAGAAGGTTTTGAATGGAAATGAGAGCCCTGTAGTGTTATCAGATACAGAGGTTTTGGTCTTAACAACAATTAACTTTATGATCTGAGGAACGGATGAAAGATTTGCTGTGATTCTTATTGAATCTTGCATCTTCTGTTTGGAATTTTAAATTTACAGTTTCCGTTTCAGTTTCTTAATCTTTCTTGATTTTATCCTCTGCCTCCACTTTATCTCATCTTCTTATTCCCTCTGCTGCCTCTTTCCCTTGCTCACATTTTCTTTCCCTTTCTCTCTGCAGCCATTCTACCCCTCTACCTCTTTCTCTATTCCCTTAAATCTCTCTCTCTTAATCACTCTTTCTGTGATGAAGATGACACTGAGCTCTGTGTCAGAAATCATCTTTAAAGAGTGCTGCCAGTCGATTACACTGTAGTAGTAGTAGTGGCCCCATCAGCCTAATCTGTTTTAACAGCATTAGCTTTTGCCAAGCAGCCGGGACTATCCTCGAGCATGTACAGAATGAGTGGATATCAAGCACATCTTTGTATCTTTAAGTCAACATGAGGACTCTGTTGTGTAAATCCACTGTGACATACTATAACTGATGAAAAGGAAAGAGTCTAAATTTCTTAGCATTAGCATAATGCTAACAGATTTTAGAGTGTTGGTCATGCTACAGTTCAAGTGTACAGTAATAATATGAATTTATTGGGTTGCAGGAGGACAGACAGGCGGGAAAATGAGCCGAAGTGAAGCCAGTGGAGGCTAGGAGCTACAAATTGGATTATGGCTCACTGCACAGAGAACGGAGGCTTGACGTTGAACAAAAACATAGCTCTATTAAGAAAATACTTTAAGGGACAAGCCATACCACAATGTGTTACCTGCTGATCTTACTTTTAATTTCTCCATTTGACTGTAAATATAATAACCGTATATATAAACATATAAATATAAGAAAGTTTTATTGTTTTCCAATGTTATTTCATTTAACTTTTCAGCAATTTGAGGTACAGTAGCTCGTCTTTTGGATCGGACCACACAGGCCAGCCTTCACTCCCCACCTACATTATTGAGCCTTGGCCGCCCATGACCCTGTCTCTGGCTCACCACTTTTCCTTCCTTGGACCACTTTTAATAGGTACTGACCACTGCAGACCGGTAACACCCCACAAGAGCTGCAGTTTTGGAGATCTGACTCAGTCGTCTAGCCATCACAAATCCTCACGCTGCCCATTTTTCCAGCTTCACATCAACTTTGAGGACAAAA
>NW_023339696.1:9496717-9513500 GCF_004916995.1 Morone saxatilis | reverse complement strand
GCCATGATAACCAGATAATCAGTTATTCAAGTTATTTACTTCACCAGTGTCAGTGGTCATAATGTCATGGCTGATCGGTGAAAATGCCCAATGAGGTTGGGCATTTTTAATTTTTGAGTAAGCATGTTCCACTTGCAGGCAGCATTATTATTTGATTTATTTCAAATAATGTCACCATGAATGTTGCCTTTCTCTTCGTGTACTACAGGAGCTTTATTGGACATTCCTGTCCATTGGCTCACTTCTTTTTCTCCACTCATGCTAGCTCTGGTATTGTTGGCCAACTGTATCAATAACAGACCAGTGTTTTGAGATTTGTCTGATGTTTTTCCAAATGAGTCAATTTTCACCAAAAAAAGCTGCCAGAGGACACATAAGCTCTTTCAACATGATGCACGACAAAACTCCCCAAACTGCAATCACTAATTTAGTGGTGCAGGTCCAAGTTTCAAAGCATTGTAATCAACCTAAAAACAATACGATACAAGGATGTCATTTCAATTTTTTTTCTGTATATACAGCCTAACGTGATTCATAATAATAAATGTAGAGGACTGCAGAGGACAGGAAGCAAAATTGACACCGCGGGTGATCCAGACAAGAAAAACTCAACTCCTTTCACAGTCTGGTTATCAGCACATTTATTATCATCTCTGATGTGTTGGTGTGTCTATGTGTGTGTGTACATGTGTCAGTGTAAGTGATGTGGTCAGGGGGTTTGCGCTTCCATGCTTTGTGAACGTTTCTGTGCACACACTAGTGTGTTATTGACTGATTTATAGCCCCCCATCCCCCAGCTTCCCAACACAAATCCATATTGGCGAGGGAGGGGAGGTCCAATAATGCTGCCAATGATTTACTATTAGAGCTCTTGCTGTCATTCTTTCACCCTTATAAATGACATACATTCTCCTCCGGCTGCCCGTGTGAGAGGCAGAGAGAGCTCATACTTGTAGGCGTGCCAAATAAAACAAACGGTCAATCTTATAGGCTGTCGTGCAAGTGTGTCTACTGCGGCTTGTCACTTTTGGTGAGTGTGTGTGTGCATGTGTGAGTGTGTGTTTTCGGCTCCAAACCAGATCAAGCAGTTGTCTGCTCTTTGCTGACTACACTGACAGTGGCAGAGGGACTGAGGACGATCAATTCACATTAGGGACAGACTGCTGCATGGCTGCAGGTGTTTGTATAATATGCGTGCAATTTGTCTGTGCATGTGTGTTTGCAGTATGTCTGTGTGTGTGTGTGTGTGTGTGTGTGTGTGACATCCTCCTTTCCATTTTTTGCTTTATGTGTCTGACACATACACACACGCACACACACACACACACACACACACAAACACACATACATAAACCTAGGCAGCTAGTAAGTAACAGTAATGAGGACAGTGGGTGCTATTATTGTCACAGGTGTTCTTTAATTGGCTAGAAGCACTATTATCTCCCTCATCTTAAATGCGAGAGAGGCCGTGCGACTGCACTTGAGAAGCTTTGTGATTTAATTCAAGAGTGAATCCTTCAGCCTCCCTCACTTTAAGTTGACTTACTTGTCAACCATATAGCTATTTGAATTTTACAATATCACCGTCTGTGGGGGGCTGCAAATCTATTCTGTTCTGTTTTGTTGGACACTATTTAAATTTACCTAAAAGCATCATTGCCTTAAGATCAAAGGAATTAAGTCAATTCTGTTCATCTTGAGCTTTACAAGTGATAACAAGAAGGGGAGGAGAAAAACAGAGAGTAGAGGCAAGAGGAAGTGATGGAGGAGGAGGAGAAGTAATGACAGATCCATTCCTCTTTCTCTCCTCTGCGGGGCAAAAAGCGTGGAGTTGAACATCTGTCAGCACTCCTTATCTCTCTTCTCCCCCTGTCTCTTCACCGTCTCTTCCTCTCCTTTTAGAAATCTCTTTCCCATTGCTTTCATGCCCTGACGGGAAGCTGCCATCCCAAAGTTTGAAAACTCGGGGAGAAATGGCGCGAGGTGATGTGCATGTGTGCAGGCATGTGTTTGTGTAGAATTTTACTGTCTGTGTGAGAGAGAGCATGAGACAAAGAAGGAGCGCTGTGAGAAGAGAGAAAGAGCAGACAAAGCCTCGATATCAAGCCTGAGGAGGCGAGCCTGAGAAACGAGAGCTGGCTTGGCAGTGCACGTATGCGAGTGCGTGTCCATGTGTATGCATGAGAGGTCTCATTTCCTGCTCTACCATTGGAAATTATAGTACGTCTATGTCTGAGTATGTTTATGCTTGCATGTATGAGTTTGTGCGTTTCTGTGAGTGTTCTCTACACACATCTGATTAGTGATAACCCTAGTCCAATCTGAATCAAGAGAAGGAGACAGTTGCGATAAGAACAAGGAAAGCAGACAGAGAAAAAAGGAAAAAAGGCTGGTTTATATGACAGCACATTATACTGTAAGCAAGAGATGGAGAGGAAAGGGTGAGGGCAACAGAAGCAGAAGGTTGAATCGGAAAAGTGGAAAAACTGATTGAATAGCAGAGGAAAAGAATGTGGATTAAAAAAAGATCAAATAAATCAGAGGGCTAGGCAAAATATGTGTGTGTGTGTGGGGGGGATGTACTGAGGCGAACAACTCAGAAGAGATAGAAACAGAGAAGGACAACATCGCAAGAGGAAAGGCTGTAAGCAAGGGAGACAGAGAGAAGGTAGGAGATGAGAAGAGATGTGAGGAAATGTGAGAGAGCTGAGGAGGAGGAGGAGGAGGTGGAGGAAGAAAACAGACAGACAAGGCAGGAAAAGGGAAAAGAGAAAAACAGAGGGCCGAAGTGTTCCAGGACAGTTGTGGCTGTATCTTATGCAAAAAGAGAAGAGAAAGAGAGTGAAGTGAAGTGAAATATAGGGAAGCATATTAAACTGCACTCTCACACACACACACACACACACACATAAACAATACTTTAAAGGGAATATGTAATAATATATGGATGTGAAATGCTGATGCGCACACATACACACTCACAAGCATTCTTTCAAACAAACACCAAAGCCTGTATCCTTATCCGTCCACTTCCTTCCTCTCTTTTCTCTCTTCACACCTCTTCACAAACCTTAGAGCTCACAGGGAACCAAGCAGCTTCCTAATTATCTCATTTGCATAAACATGCACATTGTGCAAGATGGAAAGAAGGTGGAAGGTGGAAAGAGAAGGAGGGGGACAGAGCTTCACCTGGAGAAAAGAGGAGGGAGTATAAGGTTGAGAGATGTAATTTTGGAAATAGAAAAGAGATTGAAACAAAAATATGAAGCCTGCAGACGATGAGAAAACCATCACAACTTATGTTCCTTCCCCACCCTGTTGATATTGTGCTTTCTCACCCCTCTTTTTGTCCTCTCTCCTTTCTCCATCCTCATCTTCCTCCCTTTTTAGATTAGGCCGTGTGCTATTCATTCCTTTCTCCCTGCCTTCCTCTCTCTATTTTGCTCCTTTTGCCATACTGTAGGTAGCTTAATGCCAACAGCCATTATTCTCTTCCTCTCCCACGTCGTGTCCCTCGCTCTCCTCCTCCACTTTCGGCGCTGTCTTTCCCATCATTTCCTTCCCATCTCTCACATTCCTCCTTTCACCACTCTTCTCATTCTTGCCCTCTCTTTCTCTTCCTCTCCTCCTTTTCTCACAGAGTGCTGTGTCAGGTCTTTTCACCCTCAGTAGTGTGAAATGAGATTTGAATATGGCTCTTGGAGCGTTTGTGGCTCGCCTGCACCCCCACCCTCATCCACACACACACACACACACAGACAAAGAGAAGGCCACTCGTAAAGATAAAGGATTGTGACGCTGCTCGAGTGCATACTCACATGTCAAGGGAAAGGAGTGGATGAAGGGAGGAAGCTGAAGGGGGACAGCGGGGACGGTGAAGGTGGGGACGAGAGGGAAGGAGATGTGAACAGCAGAGGAAAAGCAGAATGGGCTACTGTAGAACCATGAATATAAAGAAGGGATCAACAAGAGAGGAAAAAATGAAATGGATGAAAATGAAACACAGATAGGGGATCAAGTGGAGAAAAATGGACAGAATGGAGAGACTTTCATTTAAATGCGCTAACCTTCTTGTCACTCGTATTTTTTTTATTGCATTTTGAGTGGAAATACTCCACAGAGGGAGTGAGAGAGGGAAGAATGGAGAAGAGAGCCAAACTGAGCTGAGCATTAAATGGCCATGAAGTGTCAAGTGCTGGCCTCTTCTCCAGAGACAAACAAGGGAGAGATAAGAAGGTCCCAGCATGTGTTTAGTGTGTGTGTGTGTGTGAGAGAGAGAGAGAGAGAGTTCACATTTATGCTTGTATAATGCTATATTTTCTTTTAGATCTTATTAAAGAATGTAAAATGTGCAGCTGTGACAGTCTGCCAGAGGACATGTCACATTTTGAGTGTTTAATTTGTGTTGTGTGTTCTTATAGCCACCTTGTAAATACAGTCATAAAATTGTGAGATACATAAAAGCATCATATTTCATTCAAGACAATTCTTTCTGAAGCGCCACTCACATTGGCATTGCAAATGCATATGTTAGACATGCAAAGAGATTATCTTATGGAAGTAAATGTGTGAACAATTCCTCCTGGAGTTGGTCAAACAAACACACCAGCTAAAGACGTTTCTTACTTTTTTAAGACTCCAAAAGTCCAATGTCCAATGTACATCAAGGCAACAGCAAATAAATACCAAGTACACAAAGCAACTAAGTATCATAGAAACACATAGGAGTGAGTGAGTGGTTTGCAAAAACCCTGTAAAGAAAATAAATAATGGGGCACTACAGAAAGGTGGCTTTTGACCTGAACACTCAGCAAAGGAAGGAGGGGTGGAGTGATAGAGAGGTAGTGAGAAAAAGAGGAGGGGAGAGAAAGACAGAGCAGCTGACAGAAGGGAGATGGGAAACTTTTAGGTTTTATTCATTTCTTCTCCTCTCCCTTCATGCTTCTATTATTATTTTGTTCCCTTCCCTTGCTGTGGCCAAAATGGCTTCAGTTGCTCTGGGAGTTGTCAGCTGCTTTAGCAGGGGAATAAGCCGAGGAAAATGGTTGTAATACACACACATTGTAAGTGTGTGCAAACATGATGACTCTTGAACACACATCAACACTACACTACAATGCCTTACGCCCATATGCACACTCAGAAAACACGCCTACAAAAGCTTGAAATGCATCTTGGATGTGGCAAAAAAAGAGCCATGAAACAAAATCTGTTTTAAGGAGTGCATTAATTAAAAAAGGAATAACATGTTAATTTTTAATTGCATCAATCACATTTCGCTGCACATCTCTCCAAGCACCAGTCCTGCCTTTTGGGGCTTAATGGCTACCACAGCATTCTTAATTAAAAACATTGCAGAAACCCATTTTGTGTGCCTGCTTACCACTGCACATGATTTCTATTACTATTATTCCTTCCTCTCCAAGTTTTTGTACTGCCAGCTTTGTTGCCACATGATGTATGAAAGGTGGAAACACACGAAGATCCATTGTATAGTTTTTTGTGAAATGCTCAAAAAATGCTTTTTTTTCCTCAAAAAGAGGAATCAAAATTTACAAATGGGTCTAACAGGTTTAGATGGACCCCACGTTAAATCCTAGTGAGCTTCTAGAAAAGAAAAAAAAGAGATGCTGGCACAAGGCACTGACAAAAAGGCTGCTCAGTCAACATGTACTAGATGTATCAGATCAAGTCTTTCTGTGGCAAACACACACTTCAAAAATTTTTACATTGTGTTGAGAAAGCAGAAAGTTCTAAGCTGTGCATATACACTGCATCAGCACTGTGTGTTTGGATGTATGGGAAAATGCAAATTACCACATTTGCACATATTGCTGTGTAGGAGGGAGGACAAAATAAAGTGTACGCATTTGTTTGTGGTTGTGTTGTACGTGTGAGTGTGTGTATCTGTGGTGTAGTAAAGTGTAGAGCTCTGCCGAGGGAATTGCAGCTACAGTACAGTCGGAAAGCCAACTTTTTCATGTTTTTATTAAATATTTAATTGTCCCCTTCAATCCACCATTTCTCCTTCTCCACTGCGCTCAAGATTCAAGGTTATTCAAAGGATGCTGAAGGAGTTTTTTATTATCAGATCACCAACAATGTTCAATTCCTTACATGGGGCAATCAAATGGTATAAATTGACTAATGTATTTAAATTACAGATTTATTTTCGCATTTAGAGAGTCTTGACCCACCATGATGATGATGATCAAGAAATACTTTAGTACAGTATAATTACTAATTACTAAAACTGCTTCCTTTGACACTGGAAAAGATTCTGGTTTTGCTTGGCCGGTTTGTAATTTGAATTGACGTGATGTGGTTGTCTACCCTAGGTGGTGAGGTCATATTGGTGTTAATGTGGCACGCAGGTGAGATGGAAGTGTAGGGGAGTCCTGTCAACAACAAATTGACTTTAATGCCTCCAAATTTGCACCACACATTACTCTTATTTACATTTAGTAAATTATTTATTTGCTCTCTCTCTCTCTCTCGGTTATGTTTCCCTCTCTCTCAGCTCTTAGCAGGATCTACTTCTCACCTCATTTTACTTTCTCTCTCTTTCTCTCTCTCTCTCTCTCTCTCTCTCTACCATTGTCTTCTCCCATTAAAGCTCTTATCCATCTTTCTCTGCCAATTGTTGCTTTTCAATTAAAAATCAATAGAATAGTACGTTGAAACTCTCCGTAGGTGTCTACCTCAGTTCCTTTCTTTTAAATGGATAGTCTTGGTCATTACTAAGATATTGCCCAATTAATCACGATTAATACCTTTAACAATCATTGATTTATAAAGTAATAATCTCTACACTGTCTCACTGATGTATTGTTACAAATGAGCTCTCCTATGACTCACAAACCAAAGTTCTTCTTTGTGACTGTCATTTTATCAGAAAGCCAGAACCTCATTTCGTAGATAATGTTGTCATGATGATGAACTCTATTGCATGGTCATTCAACTCCGAACAAGAACACATATTGTGTCACAGACTCAATGAATTTGAGATTTCTAATCAGATTTAAAATTGTCCACAAACACTGTGTAGGCAGTTGTAAGGATGTTAGCATATTAGCTATCATAGTAGACTGAAAAGATAGCTATCAAATAAATGTGGTTTCATAAAACTTGAGGGGAACAGACTGTGTCTTAGTAAAGATATCGTAATAAATTGTAATAAAAGACCAATTTCCATCACCATCACTGCTGTTGTGATGTGACTCCAGAAGAAACTGTGTATTCTCTCGCTTTTAGAGAAGTCAGCATAAGGGTTAGCAATGGCTATCTGCACCCTTAGACACCATAGCCATTTAACTGCTTGAGTGCTTAAATAGGTGTCTTCTAGATGAAGGTATGGTATCACGTCTCATATTGTCCACCTGCTGCCCAAGCAGGTCTATACTTGATTATAATCAGCCTTCTGTTTGAGATCGCTCCATCTCGCCACACAGCTTTGATAATATGAAGCAAAAGATCTCCATCTCTTTCTGCAGACAAGAGATTGCCTTGCTAATTAGCTAAAGGAGTTAAATCAGCTAAAATGCTAATCCCACTAAATCCACAGAGTTGTTTTCTCTTTCAGCTTCTTGCAGGGGTAGTAGCAGGAAGCTACAGCCTTCCAGGAAGAGAGTGAAGGTCACATTAAGGTGGAGGAGAGAGAGTGTGTGAGAGAAACGGAGAGAAGCTGAGCAGAGATGGAGATGAGGGATCCCAGCATCTCTTGAGAGGGAAGGATCAAAGGCAGTGTGCCACATCGTGGAGTGAAGAATACTCTAGATGTAAGAGACAGGGGAAAGCTCCAAAGGAGGCCGGATGGCGCACAGCTTGAAGGACTAGGAAGCTTCTTGATTATTGAGAGAGGCCTATTTGATAAGGTTTATGTCACTGACTCTTGCTTAGAGAGTATGTCATGCTGCCCATTCTTAGTCCAGTTTTATCCTCAGCTGCAGGCTAACAATTTAAACAAATTTTATAGACCCGGTTAGAAGAAGAAGAAGAAGAAGAAGAAGAAGAAGAACATATATTTTACTGATACCCTAGGGGAAATTGTTTTCCTCACTCTTTTTAGCCACTACAACATTATGAAAACGGTTTTCAATTCAGTCTAATGAAACCAGGCATTGACTTATCCATAAAATGAATAGTGAAATAATAGAGGGCTTGGTTATCCCACCAGAAAAAAATGTCATTTTAATATTTACACTTTGGTTTTTGCTCAAAGCAGTGAATCACATTTTCTCATATTGCAGATGATGCACTAGATAGAGAATTTGTCTGTTCTTTGCGCTTAGCAATCTTTTAAGATGGAGCCTTGAATAAAAGAACATGAGGACAAAATTAATGGTGTTTAATGTTACATTCTTCAGTTGTTAGTCATTCAGTACAACTTAATTGTTTAAATTACAATGCATCACCTAGCACACGAAGCTGCAGAAAAAAATATGTTTTTGTCTTTAGAGCAATTTATGGTATTATTATGTGTCATATGTGGATTTCATCTGTTCCCTCTAACTACTTATAATTCCACCTAACTTTTACTAAGCCACAATCCTCAATGTAAGTGACGGTGTTTCATGCTCAGGTGCTCATTTAGATGAATCATTCTTGCTGTGTGTGTGTGCTTTACATAACTTCAATAACAGAAAGGCTGCTGTGGATATTCAAATAGAGGGACTCAGAGTCAGAAACATAGTGAGTGTTTTTGCAGTGTCGATGAGCTGAACATTTTTGGCCTACACAATTATTCCATCGATGTCCAATTGACCAAAAGTTAACTGTCAACTTGAAAATCTCTTTAATGCTACACTGACTTGTAATAGTGTGAAGGGTGCCCTGTCATTCTCACTCTGCACCCAGTACGCCTGATCCTGCACTATGTTGGCTCTGGGTTGGAAGTGCGTAACGCTTTAACGCACTAAGTCACACACCACCAACTATGTCACTGACTTTGGTGAAACTGTATCATATTTTATGGAGAAAATGTTTTCTGGTTTTTTCTCAAATGTCTTCCGGCTGTTCCACCTCAACTCTCTGTGATTTACAGAGTTTCCTGATGTTACATTGGTAGCACATGAGTTTTGGACTACTAGGAAGAGGATGTTTTTTAGGCCTGGGATGGGGGGCAGTGCTGAAATACAGCAGTGCCGTGCCAGGCTCGAGCTTGGCAGCTTCTATGGACAAAGTTAATGTTGACGGAGTAAGCTAAAAGGAGAAAAGGGAGAGTGAAGTTGCAGACAGATAGCTGAGAGCCAGCCTTCTTGCTGTTGTACTAAGGGATATTAACTGGCTGCTATGTCTTGTGCACTCACTCACTGATGTTCGGCTTTGTTAGTAAAGTTGTCAACTCGCTAGTTTTTGATCATAAGTAATGTAATCATAACAAATGCACGTGTACAGCTGTCCATATTTACGACAGCGATATTGCAACTAGAGGCGTCAAATCGCAACAAATACCAAATCTCACATAATGTTGCTTTAAACTCGAAGTGTCAGTGGAAGCAGAGAACACAGAGAAGCAGACGGAGTGACAGGAACAAATAAAAAAAGACAGTTAACTAGAAAGGAGAGTTTATAGAAATCAAGAGACAGACAGACAAAAGAAAAGTTAAAAAGAATGTTGGGAGAATAACTGAAAGAAAGAAAAGGTTGAGAGAAAGACAGAGATATTGTGACAGCAGGCAGAGAGGCCGTTCTACACTGTCAGGCATCAGCTCCCGCAGGAGTGGTTAAATGCATTAGGCCTGTCCACTGGGAAGCAGTGAAGTGATTAGCTGTACTTCAGCTTCAAGTCGGAAGCTAGCGAAGATTCAGGGCACACATCCACACCTTATAACACACATGTGGATGTGCTGATTGGATTCGATTAGTTAATAAACTGATAAGACAGCACTTGACATTCTTGACAATTAGGAAAGAAGGGTAAGAAACACACACACACACACACACACGTTGAAGCTAGTATATTGAAGTATATGAGATTGCATTAATCAACTGTATAACAACAACTTAATGTAGAATTAATAGTATGAAGCACGCATTGAGATGCTCTAAAACATATAGTTATAACTCCAACAATCGCATTCAGGCAGCGAAATAGACTTTTTGCAAGGTATTCTGCTGACCAGTGAGTTTACTGTTCATTACAGTTTTGAAAGAGAAAGAGGCATAGAAGGGTTACACATCAAGGAGTTGGGAGTCAAACATGTTCTGTGCCCAAAACCCGTTCAACCTGTTCAACCCTGGATGAAACAAACTCCTCCAGCCAAACACGTCGGATACATAATTCCAACAGTAGAATCTATTCAAAACAGCTCAAACAGTATGCATATATGTGTGAAAAGATCAATAGAAATATTAATATTGAGAACATAAAATCATGTCAAAGTGATAAAGCAAAAACTCAAGTATTCAGAGCTCTCAGCATTGCAACCATATTATCATAAATACATATGTCATTTATTATTAATCACCATATTGTCAATTGCATATTGTCTCACCAAGCACTCAGGGCCCATGGTCGTCTGGGGCATGTGGGCGTGTGTTCTGCATGCCCTGTAAGTAATCCATCGATGGCTGTAGGCAAAACAGCATCCAAAATTCAATTACCCCAGACTTGGCAGAGAAAACTGTTGAGCAATGACCTTACATAAATGTCAAACTAAATGTATGCAGTTTAATTTTACATAATATTGAAATCTCTGAGAAGACCTAATTCATCATGGAGCCTATTTGTCAAAGAGCCCATGGTAGCTATCTGGAGTAAGTATGCACATTGCACATGTGACCTTATTGTCTTGCATGTCAGTGACCACTACAGTATGTACCACCTGATACAGCAGAAAGGCACAGCTGTTGTGAGGCTTTGTGGCTTTGGTTATAAAATCTCCTAATCTAACAATTTAAGCATTCTGTTGCAGTGTTTCCTAGAGGAAATTAATTTAAAGATCCAGTGTGTAGGATTTAGTGGCATCTAGCAGTGTAGTTGCAGATCATAATTCCCTCCTTTCACCCTCCTCTTCCAAGCATGAAGAAAAAGAATCTATGGTGGCCCTATCTAGAGCCAGTGTTTCGATTGTGGCTTCCAGGCTGTAGAAACATGGTGGTTCAACATAGCGGACTTCATGGAAGGCAACCCACGGCTGTAGATATAAACGGCTCATTCTAAGGTAACAAAAACATAACGATTAATATATTCAGTTGATTAGAAACATATGAAAACATACCTTTAAATATTATATTCCATTTCTACCAATAGAGCCTCCTAAATGGTACACAATGGACCTTTAAATGTTATTTAAGATTTAAATTAATCAATATTTTAAAATCTATTCATTTCTCATGCAGTTTTGACGTGTCAATACACTGGCAAGGATTCTACATTTGTAACCCCAAGCTATCGACTCCTGTCAGCCATGCTGCGTGATGCGTGCGTGGTCTGCTAAGATGATTGATAACTGTATGTGTTGGACCATTCAAACAGTCCCCACGTGAACAAACACAGGACAGGACTTATGTATAAACATGTCAAGGAAATTCTCAAAATGCACACACACTCACATATAATCCACTGTGACTGTGTCAAATCATCCACAAAGATCAGGGCTGAAATACCCTTTGAAGTTTCCCAAAGGCACACATTAGGCTCTTATATGTCACGCTGCTCTTTGACATGTGAAACATCATGGTGGCAACAGAAAGACTGACATATGGTGGTTCTACAAACATGGACACAATATAGTAAATAGATGCTTACTATAGACTGCTTAATTGCAGAAGTAGATGTGACACAAACATATAGAGGTCTTATCTATCAACATTTGAGTAAGTTGTTGTCTGTTGGTCATGTGTGATCAGCCTCTGGTTTGTGCTTATATCATTTGCTAGAAGAAGACTTTCAGCCTTAAATACATGGTTTTAATGTGTCCCAGATTGCAAAGGGTGAAGGATGCAAGCACAGCATGTACAAACACACGCACAATATCACACACAAACACCAATGCTGAGCCCCACAATGAAAAGCCGATGCAATTATCAAGGGAATGATTCACCTGCTGATCTTCAAAGGTCTCCCTTCATTTCAATACATCTCTCATTTCTCTCTCCCTCTGCATCTCAACCTCTTGATTCATCTGCCACTTCCAATGTCTCTCTTTCTGTCTCACAGTCTATCCCATCTTTTTCTTTCTCTTTTGTATTTTTCTTGCCACTCTCAGTATGATAGCTTTTTGTACCATGGTAGGTTTTCTTTTCAATGTGACATTAATAATAGTGAGAGAGGTGGGTAATGATTCAGTTGATGTCATTTTCCTCCGTCTCTCTATGCTTTTCTTTCTCACTAGTATTTAGTTAAAGTTAGAGCCACCTCCTACTGCACATTTTCTGCTGCAGCACCTCGTACCACATTTGTCTGTTGTCAGCCTGCTATTGATGCAGCATCACCATCTCAAAAATAGAAACTATTTCTTGAGATAGATTTTCCCAGCCTTTTTGCCAGCATGTCAAATACGAACTGACTTACTGACTCAACGTTGTTAAAATGCAGATGCACTGAAGCATGCATCACAGTAAAATAAGGAGTGAACCCATATTTCTCTCTTTTTAACAAAACAATGATTTTAAAATGGTAACATGAATCAACCAGAAGGCCCATCCATAAATGAGTTGCAAAATTTGAGTTTTTGAAAATCAATAAATATTTTATTAAAGTAGCTATAATCAACATTCCTGTACCAACAATTAATAAAATGACTGTGTAATGTGGAACTTGATTGTGGTCACAAATCCCTAGTTTTACAATCCGACTTTGCAGTTTCACTTAACAGAGATGAATAACTTCCTTAAAGTGTTTGTTAACAAGTTCACCAAATGCGACTTAAAAGGTGCAATATGTCAGTGATATGTCTACAAAGTGTTTTTGCTGCCCCCAAGTGGCCAAAAAATAAGTTATTGCTGGTTTAAGGTTTATATCTTCACAGTTCATGTAGTCCAAGAGTGGTGCATATCTGGGCAGATCACAAAACATCAAACTTGAGCGAGATTAAAGATCTTTTTTCTTTCTTTTTTAAATTATATTTTGCCATTTTTTATTTCTAATGCGATACTTCAAAATGCGCAAAAAATACATTGATAGAAACATGGCTAACACATGGTTAGATTAAGTGAGAGGTACTGTAGGATGAGAGAGAAAAAGCGCGAATGAACGACGCGAATGTGGCCTTGGCTCAGTTTCATTGTTGGCCTTAAGTAAATTATAAGACAAAGAATAGATACTGTATAACTGCCAACATCACCATCTGGTTTCATAGCAGTGCTACAACAATCAGGTGAAGCCTACGCAAAGCTATAAATTACTCCTTTCAGCAACAGGGTACTTCAGGTTTGACTCATTTTTGCCTCCCCCTTTTCCCCCCTTTTCTCAACCTGTTTCTGACTGTGGGTTTAAGGATCTTCACTCTCTTCCTCTTCTCTCGTCTATTCCCTCTCCTTCTGAAGTTTTCCCCTCTCCTTCTGTCACTCCCCCCCTCCTCACGTCCTCTGCTTTTCTCCCTAACAAGCGGAGCAGACTAAAAGACAGAGCGGGAGAGAACTTACCATTCACAAAACACCCTGTTTTCTGTGAAGCTAACGGGGCTAAAAATACTAATGCTTCTCTGTTCCATCTCATTACTCAGAAGGTCTCCAGATGCAACCACATGCGCATGCACACGCACACACACACACAGGCAGGTTGAGCACTAAAGATGATGTCGACTGAACAAGACTTTTTTTTAAGGATTGTGCCTGTTGGCATTCAGGTACATATCAGAGTATTTTTGTAGATAAAACCAGAAGCTTGATGTGATGTCTCACTGCACTAGAGAATGACCTTTGTCTTTTTAAGAGTACGGCCCATGTCGAAACACATTAAACCCTCTTTATCAACATATACACCCGCCCACCTCCTCCCTCCACACACACACACACACGCAGACATTTCTCTCTATGTCACAGGCCACGCCAACTGAGCCTCATTTTTATGTGAGAACCCTGAAAAATCTGACATTGTTTTAGCTTGAAACATTTTCAAATTACAAAACACTGGGTCGTTAAGAAACATCTGACGAGTGTCAGCCACCATTGCCTGGTATAGAATTATGCCTGTAGGGTATATGACTTTTGTAAGTTTGCCTGTAATCTGTGTGTAGTTCTGTGCAAGCCAGGGGTTGCATGTGTTTGTGTTAATGTTTCGCATGTCCTTATAACTCAAGCAAAATTGTCTTGAAGCCTATAAATTAATCAAAACAACATCTTGATTGCCTCTTAATCTGTTTTGCTGCTGCCCACTCCAGAGACCTACTATAAGAAAAAAAGAAAGAAAATGCTGGCGTCCATCACCCACAATCCACAAAGTTGAAGTGGCTCATTTCCAAACACAAAATGAGGCATTGGGTGAATAGCATAATTTCAGCTGACTATAGGGAATAGAAAGTGACAAATACATTACACTCACAATATCTGCACATGTTCCCAAAGCAAATTCACGTATAGACATACCCCTAGTGTATTTTTATGTCCTCAAACAACCATGTATAGCCTCCCAACACTGGGTGCACATCTACATGTGAGTGTGTGTGTGTGTGTGTGTGTGTGTGTAGGCAGCAGTGAGAGTGCCCCAGGATGCTAGCTGCCTCTCCAGGGATGAGAAGTGTCGTCAAAAATAGAGAGGAGCTTACATGGTCTAGTTCACTGCTTGTGTCTGCATCCACAACAGATTAAACCTTCTTCCTTAATTGCTTGCTCCAGTTCTAAATAGTAAGAATAATTTAAAAATATTACATGAGGTCGTCTCCATTATTGGGGCAGTGCATTGGAACCACTTGAGCAGTGAGCAACTTATCTACTTTCTCAGTAGACCAGTCTATCTCTCTATCTATCTATCTACCTAGTATATATTGTCTGTATTTTTCTAAGTGTTCCTGCTCTTTCTTCTGTGTGTGTGTGTGTGTGTGTGTGTGTGTGAGCTAGTGACAGATGGTCTCTGGTCATAGTCCCAGTGGAGTATACACTACAGATGCTGCCGTCAAGCAAGGTGTCAGCAGTAGTTTGCTTTCTCTCTCTTTCTCTCGTTTCCTCAAGATATCACGTGTTATGTAATAATAATTGTCCCCGATGACCTTAAATGGTCACTCTACCCAAGTTACAAAAAAACAATAACACGTGTATTGTTTCACTTACACTTAGTATGACTAGTTAAACTGTAGAGAGTAATTCCAAAGCAAGCCAACCATTTTAAATGCTATTATTTACTTACACATTACTGTAACTCTATACTTTAATATGATGAAAGAGAAGAGGTCAATATGAAATGGAATAGTTCGACATTTTGTGAAATACTTGTATTCACTTTCTTGCTGGGAGTTATATGAGACGGTTGATGGCACTCTCATGTTTGCACAGTAAATATGGAGCTAGAGCCAGCAGATGTCTAGCTTAGCTTGGAACAACACCTTTAAACAGTAGGAAACAGCTAACCTGGCTCTAACAAAATCTGCCTATACCGGCACCTCTAAAGCTCACTTATCAACCCATTGTATTTTGTTAAACTGTACAAAAAAAAAGAATACAAACTAAACTTCCCGGAGTCAGACAAGATGACACAAGACCCCCTGTAAAATGGCTAATTGTCATTTGTACAAATGTTACATCTTGTTTGTTTATGGGTTAAACAAATGAGGTGTTAATTTTAGTTAATTAGTGAGATTAGAGGTGCTGGTAGACAGATTTTGTTACTTTTCGAGAGAGCCAGGCAGGCTGTTTCCAGTCTTTGCTAAGCTAGTCTTTGCTAAGACCATAAGCCTAGGTGAAGTCCTTCGAAAGTCAATGCTTTACGCATTCATTTTGTTGCCATGATTGCTTACGCCAGCCATTATCACACTGCATGTATTGAACACACGTGGATGATCAACTACTGTAATTTCACCAAAATGCCTCTCTTCAGGTGCACCAGCACTTTTAACCCTGAAGAGAGCCCAGGGCTGAAATGTCAGTGTCAATCAGTGTCATGCTTTTCAAAGAACAGCATGTGGATTTTGATGTACTCGTCTTTTCTCCCTACGTGTCTGCCCTCAAACCTCAGGATGCTCACCCACATGCAGACGTTTCGACACGCTCACCTCCATGTGGCCCACCCATCCATGAGCACTTAATATGCAGCTCAACTGTCATACCATGCAACAAGGATGCATCCCTACTCTCTCCTTTCCCTGCATTTCGTCCTGACAGAACAGACTTAATAGAATTCATAAAACAAAGAAGGGATTGATTGGTAAATGAGGCGTGTGAAGGGGGGCCAGCGTACAAATTAATTATTAGAGCGGCACAGTCCCGGCTTGTGATCAACAAGCGTGGACCTGTGGAGCTTTCTGTGTGTGTGCGTGTTTCCAATTAAATGCAGTGAAATTGAGAGACTTGGCCTGTAGGAATCTAATTACCAGAATCCTTGGGGGGAAAGAGGACAGAGTGCCTTCAATGTGTCAGCACATCTTGCATGGAGTGTGGGTGTGTGTCTGTGTGTGTCTGAACGAGATGATGTATGTTTATGTATTTATGCCGGTGTGAGTGTGTATGACTTAATTAAAATATTTCTGTATCAATGATTGTGTGTTGTTTTCTGTGTAGTTTTGCATGTGACTTAAACATCCACTAAAGCTTCAAACTTACTGATGAGACGAAAAATGGAAATATGAATGAAATTATTTTTTATTGCAGCTTTTCTGTGAATTTGGTTAAAATTTGCATTACATTT
>NW_023339696.1:9450030-9496698 GCF_004916995.1 Morone saxatilis | reverse complement strand
TGGGGGCGCCTGTGGCTCAGGGTGCTACATGTCGAAGGGTCCTTGTGCAACATACTGAACCCCAAAATTGCTCCCAATACTGTGGCATCAGGATATGAATGTGTGTGTGTGAAATGAGTGAATGTCACATGTAGCATAAAGTGCTTTGAGTGGTTGGAAGACTAGAAAGGTGCTATATAAGCGCAGTCTGTTTGCCATATTTAATTTTATGCCTGTGTGTATGTTTGAGAATCCACTATTAAAGCGTGTGTGTTTGGTAGCTTTATGAGTTTGCCAGGGGTAATGAATCAGGGTGACTGGGAGGTGCTCAAAGGAACCGCGGCGTCATCACCATCAACAACCACAATAGCTCCATATGTCTGTCAGCCCACGCGCTGGTCCTTAGAATACACGGCTGGCATTAGAGAGCGAGATCAGACAGGTAGAGAGGGAGAAAGAGAGTAATAGATGGAGAGAGGAGACAGACAGCAGCAGACAGACATATAATTTAGCTGTGTCATATTGTGCCTTTACCTGATGCTCGAGAAAGATAAGTTATTTTCAGACCGTTTCAAAGGCTCAATAAACAATTGACAAATATTTAAGTCATACACCCAATAAAACACACAGATTTACGTTTCCAGCAGAGACTGGCCCAGCACTCTAAAGACATTTAATGTGCAATACTTCACACTAACATGCAATAATAAAATAAATAAATGCAACTGTGTGTGGACTTCCTGGTCTACATTATGAAAAGGTCAATTTTACATAGATTGAGAATTTATTTGATATTTTAACAAGACTAAAAGTCTACAGCTAACAGCTCTGTGAGGCTGAACTTAAGGTCAGAATGACAACACCAACATGCTAACATGCTCGCAATGCTGGTCGTCTGCTAACATCCGGATCTTTAGCAGGTGTAATGTTTTAAAAAAACTAAATTTCGACCGTATGGTGGCACTAGAGGAAAAATCAGGAGATCACAAAACTCAGTAGGATTCCACTTCTTGCGATCTGAGTGCCTGAATCGAATTTCCCAGCAGTCCATCCAAACGTTTTTGAGATATTTCAATCTTGACCAGGATTTAGGACTGGCATTGCTACTCCTAGTGCTAGGCTGCTAATACAACTCAAAAACTGCCCTGAGTAGTTTTCTTGTAAACAAACAAAAGTTGTGTGCACCTTCCCCTTTACAATTCACTGTGTATATACTTGGTGGTATATACACAGACAAAAAAAATGTGTTGAATGTATTTCCTTCCTCATAAAACATCTGTAAAGCTGGTCTTTTTTAACGTTTCAAATCCTGTCTTGTCTTGCCTTTGTTGACACGTTACCACCACAATGAGACCATTATGCAATACAAAACCTCTGCAGAAGTCAAAAAATTTAATTGGAAATAAAATAGGAAGGATGTTCAACAGAGACCTAAAACAATTTCAATAATTTCTTGTGGGGGTATCTTATTTTAGTTTACTTCATTAATTAAAGTTAACTAAAAATACTGTGGGTAATGTCAAGCATAATGAAATGTCTTATTTTTCTGGATGGGATAAAATTCTTAAGCAAATCACACTCACACACACACACACACAAGACAAACATCTCTGAGGACATTTTATCACTTCACTTTTAACAATGATTAAGTATATGCGGAGTCTTTACTGCCACCTATCTAATGTAACATCACATACATTTTTTTCTATGGCCTTGAAACATCAGCACACACACGTATACCCAGCTTTCCAGCCTTCTCCTTTCTAAATTCCATCAGTGTCCTCCAGCTGATGTTATATGTCATGTAGTATGACCACAGCAATTACTCATATTCCATGACTCCTACTTCACGTCATAATGATCTTCGACTAATGTATTGTAACATGTCAGTGACACTTAGGAAGAAGCAGCACGATTCAAATGTCACAAGAGGGATGACAATGTTTCCCGTGTGTGATTTGACAAGCTGTTAATCACCAAATACTTGCACTGTGATTGGTGGCTCAGACTTAATAGAATCTGTCTTGATACACACAAAAGAGTGAAGAAGTGGAAAGTGGAAGGTAACTAGTGGATATTTATATTGATAGATGGAGAGGCATAACTCTAAAACACTAAAATCAGTGACTACTGTTGTGCAGTTGATTGTTTGCGTACTCTAACACTGTTAGATAGGTGCGCTAGTGCACACACACATACACACACACACACACATACTCACACAAAGTCCACAATCAATCAAATTGATCAACAAATAGACAGACTGAGGGCTGACATTTACAGCCCTGCAGTTCTCAGTTGTGTGTGTGTGTGTGTGTGCGTGTGTGTGTGTGTGTGTGAGTGTGTGTCCCCTCTGCCAGTATGATGCAGAAGAAAGTGCAATGTGCAGGTTTTCATGGAGAGACGGTGGGAACATATCCACATGATATAAAACGTGAACGATTGTTCATTATACTGTTTTCTGGCTCTAATGTCAATAAAGGCATATTTAAGTCCCTCACACTGGTTTGATGTTGACAAACAGAGTAAAAACTAAGAAAAATAATTTAATAAAGCAACCTTTTACTTTTGGGTCTTATCCAAAGAGCAGGAACGGGGATGAACAAAGAAGATGAGATGGTTATGATTAGATTTATTTCATAACGACAGTAATGATAATTACAACGATGATGATGGCAGTAACGGTGCTGATGCTGCTGGTGAATTTGATGGTGGCATCATCAGTGGCGATGATGAGGATGCTGTTGATGAAAATGTCTGATATGATCATGCTCCTGTTTTTAATCATGATGGCAAAGAATTACCTTTTTTTTTTTTACCTCCTCTAATATGGGAGTCTCAATACAATATGATGGGATAGACAGGTGACAGTGTTTGGTAACAAACTTTGTTACTTTTTATGGCACCAACTGAATTGTTTGGATGCTATCGAATATCGAAACATGACTTGTCATTCGGTACCAAATTTCGATACCTAAGGCGTAAATTTCATCAGGGTCAGTGCACCAATACGCATGCAACAGGCTGGCCAACATTACACACTGTAGAGGCATGCAAGAAAAACACTAACCCTATGTTCACAGATGAAACATCATGCTGCTTGTTTGCTAGCCAGTGCAGCTAACCTGCATGTGTTCACTGGTGAGTCCGAACCACATCATCCACCAGGATGGAATCCCTGTCTCATCTTCTTGCCACCGCGGGAATGGATAAACTGGATTTAGGAACCATTTCCTGAATATAAGTCTTTGAACAGCTTGAGTAATTGCACCAGAAAGTGCAATGTAATTTTGTTTTGTTAAATGATACCGGTATCATAGTGAAGGTATCGATATCAAAAACTGTAAACGACACCCAGCCCTAGGTGAGTTGGATGGCTACTGAAAAGAGAGAGTGAGAGTGCGGAGATGAGGAGGAGGGGAACACTGTGGAGTGAAAGAGTATAATGGGCTTCTAGCCAAAAGCAAGTTTGCTTTGTTCTCCCCTCCTCTTAGATGTCTTTCTCATCTGCACACACACACACACACAAACACACACACCCTTTAATTTACAAGCAACTAACAGAGAATGCTAGAGAGATGGAGAGGAAGCGTGTATGTGTGTGTGTGTGTGTGTGTGTGTGTGTGTGTGAAATCAGATATAATTGTATTGCCTTATGCTCATTTCTCTGCAAAATGCAGCACTCATCAATATCTGACCAGTTATCATGCATGTTCATTTCAACTAACTATTTGTGCTGTGAGTGGAAAATAAATCGAATTGGTGGCGTGTAGATAACAGCTACAGATTTGTCTGCGTTTGGTTAAGTCTAGATCAAAACATTTTTTTCTACATTGATAATTAATATGGTATGGTTAGGATAGGAAAGGGGCTTTTTTTCTCTATTTTGCAGAATAAACTATTTTCTGCTTTACATACAAACCCTGTGAAATATCTTTACTCAGCTATAAAACTGCTGACCACAGCTGATGAACCACAGCTGCTTTTATGACTGCCTTTAATACTTTTAACAACCTCTGAAACCAAAATGCCATCTTTAGCTTTGGTAGGTTTCTGCCTCTTGGATCTGTTGCTATATTAGATTCTTTAGCTTGCATGTAGGGTAAGAGAATAAGAGATAGAAACAGATAGAACAGCAGAGAGCTGTTTTCCAGAGATAACGAGTATCATCGAGTCAAATGTCTCCCTGACTCCAGTCAAATGTGTCCCTGGGTCTCCAAACTGCTTACTCAGAACTGTTGCAGTTTTAACAGACTCTAGAAAACTGTTTGGCGTGAGTCCTGGTGGCAGTTTTTTTTCCTCTCTTAGGTTGATTTCACTGATTTAATTGGCTTAAGGCACCGAAGCAAAAGCAGCACTGCGTCATGATTAACTCTCACCCCACCCTTCTTTGTTGTTAGGTATGACAGCTAAACTTGGATTTACAATTTAACAATGTAAATCAAAAGATGTTGATTATTGCATGTCTAACTATCAACGAATACATCCAAAGTTGAGTTTTTTTGGCAATTTTGTCATTTTATTTAGCTAATTTAGTGCTTTTCTTTAAAAGAATGAGTGAGAGCCACTACTCAGCGACAGACACTCGAGCTAACACAGTAGAACAGAAAGGCCAACAATGGCAGAGAGAGGCAGGGGGTTAATTTCAAATTGGGGGTTAATGTTGTTGCCTAGGGATGTCATATGTGTGTTAATTCACTAGTGGCGAAAGTGGTCTTCTCATCACTAGTGTGGGGAGACTCCCTCACACACTGCACACACACCTGCACGAATATACCGGTAATTGCCAGTTGCTGGCTGATGGTGGCTGGTTGGAAAATGTTGACATATTGCTTAACCCTGTAGTGGAGAGTCTATAATGTTATGTACAGGGGTGCATCTATTAAATCCTAACCCGCAGCTTATCTTTCAGTATCTCATGAAATATAAAATGTAAGGGACCCAGGTTGTAAGAGTTACTGTCTTGCTGACCAAGAAGCTAAGTCACTTACTGCCCTGTACAAATTACAGTAATTTGGAACCAATTTTGCTGTCAATCATTACGTGTGACCAATTTTTTTTTCACAGAACAGGTGAGTCATTTCTAAGTTATCATTTGCTTGATAATAACAATTTCCCAGAAGATTTTAGGAGCTAAATTATTCTACTACAGTATTACTCTACGTATCCCTCCCGCGTGCTAAATAATCCATTAATCATGCAATCAACCATGCAGAACATCATAAGACAATAACGCTAAGGAAGTGCCACTCTGACTCCAAAAGGTCACAAATCTTCATGGCGGGGGTGCCGTTTGTTCACATCACTGAGCAGTGAGCAGAGTGGGGTTGAACGGCGGGATGTGGTGTCCGTCAAAATAGCTTAGTGACGGTAGAGCAGGCCTGAGATGGCCTTACTTACTGGTGTCAGCCCTGACAGGTGACAAAACAGCTGTGGAAGAAGCTCGCCAAGGGACCGCGTGTATGACTGTGTGTGTCAGAGAGAGCAAGAAAGAATACGTGTGTGTGTGTGTGTGTGTGTGTGTGTGTATGAGAGAGAGAGAGGGAAAGAGAGACATTTTAGTGATAAAAGAGATATGATTCAATCAAGGGTGTGTTTTTTCACTCTCAACGCAGTGATCTTATTACACTACTTACTAGTTGCTAAATGTCAGTGACATCATATCTACATGTTGGAGATTTAAGGTACAAATATTAGGCAACATAAGATAAAAGAGAATTTTAAAGCAAATGAAAATGGTGGAATAGGGTAAGTGTGAAAATTTGTGTCAGGGTAATGTAGCTGATCATTAATGTGATGTGGAGAGCAGGTGTGAGGTTGGATGTTTCTGGGACAATAGAACATACTGAGGTTCCTTCTGGGGGTGTTGTGGTCCAAATTCAACCGAACACCAATGAGGGAATAGCATACTTCTACACACACCCATGTTTTTGAAAAGGCACTCACTCAAAATATCTTAACTCTAAGCTCCTGAATTGTGTCACATGCTGTACAGCATAGCTGGAAAAACAAATTAACTCAACATGACAGGAAAGCCATTTCTTGGCAGGGAATTGTGAGCATTTCAGGACTGGTTTTCCAAATAATTATTTCACTGCATAAGTGCTGATATTAAAAAAATTATAAAAGTGACATACAGTCTCAACATACATCGATCAGCCATAACATTATGAGCACTGACAGGTGAAGTGAATAACATTGATTATCTCATCATTGTCAGTGGGTGGGTTATATTTGGCAGCAAGTAAACATTTTGTTCTCAAAGTTGATGTGTTAGAAGCAGGAAAAATGGGCAGCGTGTGGATTTGAGCGACTTTGAAGGGCCAAATTGTGATGGCTAGATGACTGGGTCAGAGCATCTCCAAAACCGCAGCTCTTGTGGGGTGTTCCCAGTCTGCAGTGGTCAGTACCTATCAGAAGTGGTCCCAGGAAGGAAAAGGAATGAGCCGGAGACAGTGCCGTGGGTGGCCAAGGCTCCAGGGTGCCTAGGTGGTCATAATGTTATGGATAATCGGTGTATAGTTTAAATCTAAAAACCACAACTTTGCAGAAATTAAAAACAACTAGAAATTAGCTTTCTTGTCCAACCATCAGCACATTTAAAGCTTGCTAACATGGCATATCTTGTTTATTTAATTTATAAAAGTGTAAAAGTGAGATGTGATTTCATTAGGGTTATATGTTACTTGTTTCCCCTGTTCTTCCCCTGTGTTTGTGCTAAGCTAAGCTAACCGCTGCTGGCAGCAGTTATGGCATACTGCTCAAGTTATTACTATATATTTAGTTTATTAAAAGTTTGTAATTGTAATTTGATTTTATATATACAGTATATTTAGATCTAGACTTAAACACATTATTGTGTATAAAAAAAGACTCAGTTGAGAGAAGCAGGAATGTGACTAATTCAAATCCCTCTTAAAAATAAACATGACCACCAATGCTTCAATGCTTTGCGTTAACATTTTTAGAATAATACAATAAAGTAAATCAGGACAATGACATCATTTTGAATAGATTTGAATATTCAGTTACCCGCTTGCACAATCATATAAGATATCAAGGGGAAATCTCAATTCTGAATTCATCTGAACAACTTTAACCCTCATTTCCTGTTTCAACAGCACATTTTATTTACAGAGTGAACTGCAGATTAACCAGCACAATCACCTGTCACGAGAATTCAGAGGACTGCACAATAATCCCTGACATGACAAACACATCATTTTAAATACATACACACCCAGTTACCATAAATCCACACCCTCACATGCTGTGCAGCATACAATCATCTATAATTGGGATGTTGTGCGATGGGGTGACTGCTGCTTGTCAACAGAGATTAGCTGTAGACATGTGTGTATGTGGGTTTGTAACCATTGTTGCACCTGAGCACACTGAGTGAAAGCACCTGGATTAAATATGAAACTGTAAGGACACACCACGCGTATACACTCACACAAATCTGTCTATACATAAAAAAATGATGAAACACAGATGCCCACACATACACATTCTGTTCTCTTCTGGCTCCAGGTGTCAGATTACAAAAAAAAACTGGCTATTTATCATTTTGTTATCTTACCACTGTTTTGCTTGCTTGCCCCTTCATGTAAGGCCAAAGTATAAATAGTCACATACGTCAATCATCACAGAGAGTGTATGGTAAATATTTATTGTTTGTTTCAGGTTATTGGACAAAAGCTAGCAAGCTGACAATCAAACACTGTCAATGCAGGTCCACCAAAGCAACCGAGCTCAGTCAGGGAGAGCCTTGAAGTCCTGATGAAGCCAACCAAAAGCCGTTGAGGAGGGGGCAGCTGCTGTTCTTTTATGAGGGCAGGCCCATTAGAATTGAGTGGGAACAGTGTGATTGGCTGAGCACATACATGCAACTTTGTGTCAGACAAATATGCAAAGATGAGTAGTAAAAGGACAGGGCCACACTTTTTTCAAGTATGACCCATATGTACATTGAAGTCTTTGCATATCAAGAAGAAGATTCCATCCTAATATGCCTGCACCTTTTGATTCCAGCCTGTTACCTGACTCTGCCTTATTACCTCCCCCTTGCTGAATTGTTGCTTTATCCTAATTGCTCACCTGTGTACCAAACCTCCTTTTGGCAAGTAAAGACTTTTGATCCAAGATTAAGTTTCAGAGTCTTGCATTTGATTTGATTTGTTGTCATCAGTTGTAAGAGCTTTAAATCATTTTGATGCTTCACTGACTTGAATGGTGCCTTTTGTCCCACCTGTTCTTGCACTGCTCCACCTCAACTCTATGTGATATTCAGTGTTTCCAGATGGACAGAAAGCTTTAGCTTTACTAGTTGCTAAAGTAATTTAACTGCTAATCTAGTTAGCTTAGTCCATGCTGCCTAAACTAGGAGTGCAAAGCACTGGAGGAGTGTTAGTGTATTTGCACTGCTAGCAAAAGAGCTCTGGACTATGTAACCGGGCTCAGCAGCCTCTGCAGACAGGACAGAGGCGAAGGGACCTAAGAGGACAATGACAGAGGAAGCTAAGAAGAAAAAAATAGAGAGTGATCGAGCAAGAAGCCGCTGGACAAGAGTTAATCTCAGACTGGTTTTTAGTCATTGGCGAAAGCTTTGTGTAACAAATACCAAATCTTACATAATGTTGCTCTAAACGGCCGGTATGAACTGCGTTCTTTTACACATTGTTTTAAGACAAAACAATTGGGAACCTATCCTTTAAGCATTTATATAATGTTAATAGCTCTGTATGTAATTTGTTGATCAGCTATTAATTGTCTGAAACTATGACTCTTTGCAACCATCTTTTGGCACATTGTCTAGCCTGTGCCCCTTGCATTGTTAAATAATTTTGTAGCTTTTTTAATGGCTGAATTATGTATTTTATTTGTTTGGCCTTTGGACAGTCTGTTAAAACTGACGTCTATAGTTATACTGCTTTTAAAGCTGTAACATTGCCATTCAAGTTAATATGACTCACCCGAGCAGCTGCATTTGTAACAGTGATTTAGTGCTCATAATGAAAGAAAAGTCCGTCTTTGAGAGGTTTATATTATTTTGTCAACCTGTGTATCTTTTTCTTTGACCTCCCATATTTACGGTTCTTTGCATGCCATCTGTCGTGCACAGATACACAAACACACACACACCTTTGGTCACAATCACGTTCAGTACGAAACAATAGCAGAGCCTGTGGGTAAGTGTACATGAGTCAACAGCCTTGCCTGCCCGTGGCATTCACAGTGACTCACATTTCCAGGAAGAGAAGTGTCTCTTTCTCTTTTTTTTCTCTTTTTCACAGAAAGAGAGGGGTAGGTCTAAAGTCAAGACCATCTGATTTATAATACTCATATTTCAAGCAGACCAATGAAAGCCACTGGATATCGTTTCAAACTATTACTTGTGCTTTATTTTTTCAGGACAGGTGCAGATAAATTCTGAGAGTATCAATGAAATGGAAAACAAGCTGAAAACTCATACACAACATTTCTGTGATTCAGCTACATAATGACGTACGCAGATCAGTTTTCTCTGACATTTTTGACTTCCAACCATTTTCTCTTGCAATTTATGCCTGTCTTATACTCTCTCTGGTGTTTGTCCCTCCACCCATCACATTTCATCTTTCTTTGTTCTTCATCATAGAATATCGACGGTCACAGCTACCAAACCTCTTCTCCACTCTCTCTCTCTCCTTCCCTCCCTCTGTCTGTCAGTCTCTCTCTCTCACTTCCTCTGGCCTTCACAGGAGGCTCTCAGGGCACAGTATGTGGCTGCCCTCACTGCACAGTTGTCGAGCATAAACCGATCGTTTCACCTAACTGAATAATACCAGCATTCACTGCAGACCCACTCCCATCCCGCTTGCTGTCCCTGTCTCAGTGCTCCCTCCAGCCCTTTGTCATTTTCATCCCTCCCATCTCTTCTTCCCTTTCTCTCTGCCTCCGCTAACATCTCCCATGATCATTACATCTCCTGTACCTTCTCCTCCTCATTTTTTTCACTTCTCTTTTTCCCCCTACTCCGCTCCATGTCCTCTTTTCTCTTTTTACTCTTTTTACTCTTTCTCGTCTTTTCCCCCCGATCTTAATGTCTTCTCTAAATGTATTTTTCTTCCAATCTCTCTTCTGCTTGTTGTTTCATCTCATTTTCTACACACACACACACACACATACTTTTTCCTCCATTTGTGCCACCCTGTTACTTTCAGGTCATTGTAGGCTTCTGCTACAAAATAACTATAAATGCCCTCTCTCTGCCCCCTATGGTGAACCACAATACCAGATCTCACACGGTTCAAAACCTGGCGTCCATTTTTGTGTGTGTGTGTGTGCTCTTATGTGTGAATGTGTGTGTCTGGGCGTGTAGGCAAGAAAGTATACATGTATGTAAGTGTCTAGGGAATGACAAAACACAACATCAATACAAGGGAAGTGTGTGTGTGTGTGTGTGTCAGAGGGGGGGTCAGAGTTCACTTAAAACAACTGCCGTTTGCTGGCTCTCATTGTGTAGCTCCAGGGCATTTCATTATTGTAAGGCCATAAGAGTGACTTCAGCATTAGCAGGAATTCTGCCATTATCAGCATGGACAAAAAGATTCATTTCGGGATGGCAGATTGGAGATCTAATTCCTCTTCAACGGGGAGCAATATAGGGGCAGTGTGTGTCTGTTAGCGCAATCAAATTATATTGCGCTGTGGACTTTAAGATGGCAGTTTTATGCGGAGTCACTTACAATGGGTGCAGCAGGAGAGTGAGCTTACATTTCTAGAAAAATTACAAGCAGCTTCTGTTAGAGAGTGCAAGAGTCCGACTCAATTTGCCCAGACAATAAATATGCAATAACAAATGTCCCTTTACCCTTAAGTGATTGCGGTTGGATGAAAGAAATCTGTTAGAGCATTATCCAGTACTTGGATCTACAGCATCTAGTTATTTCAGTCTACATTTGGTGCAAGACACACTAATGAGGTTTATATGGCAGCAAATTTTCTCCATCAACAAGAAGATGAGGAGAGGAAAGAGGGGGCGGTTACTCCAGTGAGATCATGGTCTGTCTGATCAGATGTTTGCACCACTCTCTTAACTGAGCTCATTTTCTTTTAAAGTTTAAGCAAATAGAATAAATAAAATGTCAAAATGTACAGCAGTGGGCTCTCTCACGTTACAGTTTGTGAGCGCCCATTCTAGGCTGCATCAGGTAGTTCTTCTTAATTTGTCCAAAGACATAACACAGGAGGCCCTCAACAACTTTGTGTGCATCAGTGCATGTGCCAGAATGCTGTTCAGCACCATGGACAGCGTCGGAAATTTGAAAGCAAAATGTTGCTGTCCTTTCTGGTTGTTTGCAAACTCAACCAGAATACGAAATATAATAATCAGAAATAAAAAAACAATCAATTGAATGAATCATGATACTGATTACGTCGAGTCCATTCAATATTGATGTTTGAAAAACCCAAAACGCAGCAAAAACGCTATCGTCTGACTCTAGTCACACAGTGAAAATGTTTGTTTTAGTTCTAAAAATAAATAACTGCGCATTTAAGCATCCAACATTTTGTGGTTATTTTCATAGCAACTTGTTTTCCATTTCATCAGATCACTTGTCGGATCAGTTGGGCTACTGGTCTAATAAACAAGCAACACCTTTGCCTCATCTGTGCGCTTTTTTTCAGCTTTTTCTAAAAAAAAAAAAAAAAACTATGTAACATCAGGCCCCATGAGCACCCCGGTAAATACAGCAACATGCAATAAAGACTTAGAAAATAGGCCAAACTTACCTTGACTGACATTAAAAAAGGTGTGTCCAGGATTTACTGAACCAAACCGCCGAGGTTTCGCCTTCTCTGAGACACCTGGCCGGTGAACACCATGGAGAGTCAGTATCCACTGGCCATTTATGGAATCGGTGCATACGGAGGCATTTCGGCGAGGAAAGGCGAGACCGTCGTTGCGATGCTGCGGTGCAAAGTCCGGTTCCCCGATGGAAAATTGGGTTGTGCGTTGCAGCCTTGGCGACTCTGCGTGGTGCGCACTGGTCTCCACTGGACTCACATCTCCAGAAATCCAAGAAGGAAATCAAACGGCAATTCTCAGAGTGTTTATTGTTTTTTTTACCCACCAAGTTTTATTTAGGGGCTCCTAAACGACCATTTCAAGGCAGTGAATGTCAAACATAATCGATATTTTGAGTTCCACTTTAAGCTGTATCCGCTGAGGAATTTGGGAACACTTTTTTTTTTAAACCACGGTCACGTTGACTGAGCACACTGCAAAAAATCCTACGAAGCAGAAGAAAAATATTTGTCCGACCTAGCATGTTTTATCACCGAACCTATCTTCTTCATTTTCCACTCCCCGCAAAAAAAATTGGCACGAAGAGGAACATTTCACATTTTCTCAGACCATTCCGAAACCAATTTCACAGCTCAACTTGTTATTCCCCGACGTTGTATCCAAAAGGCGTGCCTGGTTTCAAACCCAACTGCAACAGTTAATCACCTGCAGGCTGAAATACTAAATTTTCTGCGAGAGTGCAGGCTTCACTTCATCATGCGCCGAGTCCTCCTCTCGGTGGAATACGCGATGGAGGGGCGCCACTGTCAGCCAAAATATCCCATGGAGGTTCGCTTCAGACCAATGTATGGGTTAAAAAAAATGTCTAAAGACTGCCTCCACTTAGAATGATCAGATCAGATGCAGAGAAAAAAAGATCCATTCTAATTATTCCCACGCTCCATGGGTTTATTAATTTGGCTCCGGTGTGTCAAAACCTTGTCTATGGTTGAATTCTCAGTGAAGAGTTGTGAGTGTAAGAGAGAGAGAGAGAGAGAGAGAGGAGAGCGAAAGAGAGAGAAAGAGAGTCACATTTAGGGAAATGGGCAACAATAGGATGTTGAATGAAAAGTAGCACAGTACTGATTGAGGTTCATGCTCCTGATTATAGAGGCAACACTCACATTTATTTAGTCCCCATCTCCAAAAGTGCTCCTGTTACAGCAGTAAATCACTCTCTATATTTAATTGAATCTAATTGAATTAAATTGAAATGAGTGTTACACTATTTGGACAGAGAAAGGAAGAGGAGCTGGACTCTGTGAGTGCTTGTGCGTGTGTGTGTGTGTGTGTGGGGGGAGTTATGGCAATCTGTGGGAAAATGGTGTATGGCGGGTTAAATAATTGATGAGGCATGCCCATGTCCTTAGAACCAGTTCACACCGGCATTGTGATTTGAGACACAGGAGTAACGTAGCATAAGTACGCGCACACACAAATAGCCCAGACACGCACACAGCGGTGGATAATCTGGTTGAGCGTTTCATGTCTTCATGAGATCGGACAAGCGAACGCACCATCGCAGCGTGAACGCGAAAGACTCACGCATGAGCAACTTCGATTCAAACACCACCGGGCGGCGGAGGGGCGGAAGGGTGGATGGGTTGGTAGGCTGGGAGGGGAGGGGGGATGCACTGCGGATCGTGTTGGCAAGTGGGTGGCAATACCTTGGCACATGAAAAGATGACATATTGTATATTGTATTAGCAGCAGAAAGTCGGGTCAACTCTCGAGAAAGAGAGAGAGAGAAAGAGATGGGGAGTCGCCTCAAGAGGCGCTTAATGTAGATGGAAAATCAGCTGGGTAGGAAAATCTTATTTGGAGGTCGGAAGCATGACTACACACACTCTCTCTCTCTCTCTCTCTCTCTCACTCTCTCTCTCTCTGTACAGAAAACTCTTATTCCTTAGTGCCCTATTCTCTACTCTTTCAGCACCATGGACAGCTACCAGGCGAGCGGGCTCCTTTCGGCGCTGTCCAACGTGCTGAAAAGTTCTCATTTGGAAAGACTCGCATTAATGTAGGCCATTGCTCTCTTGTTCCCTCCATTTATCTGCCTTAACCTCCTCCAAAGAGGGGTCAGGGCACTCGGTCAACTCTCTCACAAACTCTTGAGATGTTTCCTTGCATGGGTTTTAATGTTGTTTTACCATCTTTAACCACCAGGACTCATCATATTCAAAATTATCTTTTTTGTTTTGTTTTTCAGACTTCAGACTAGACTTTTTCCAAAATAGTCTGAGTTTTTCTCATTAGTTGGCTTGAGAAGATGTCTTCCTCCTCGTGCCCTCACTGGAGAGACACATTTTATTTCTATTTTATACCCCCCTTTAAATACTGCATAAAATAATATGTACACTAATAAAAAGGCCTGCAGCAGCTAATTTGGGTATTCATTTTTTCTAATTCCATGGAGGTCATAGCAACTGTTCGATGATGGAGGTCCAGTGCCTTGTCACAGAGTTTAAGTTAAAAACTTTATTTATTGTTTGTTGGTCATTAGATATAACGCTGATCCATAGAATATACAAAGTGAGGCTGCAGAGATTTCGGATCAATTAGACATGACTACATTCCTCCATATGCCAGGTCAGTCACACTGAAAGAAGCAAGGTAGTTGCTTTGAAGCTTAAGTATATGGGATAGTTTTAGACACTCTCTACATGTATTGACAACAAAATACTTATTATGGCACTTTTATGTGCCGCACAAGGAAAAGGCTGGAGGCATGAAAATTGTATGTTTTGCTGTTGTGAGGTTATGACTAATTCAAGACACCATGTGCAAAAATACCCCCACTTGCCAGCTTGAGGTAAAGTGCGTTATTCATAAGTTTTGAATAATTGAGGTTTAGGGAGCACAGTTGGAACTGAGGGGGGATATTTGCTGACTGTGTGCTTTGTCTGGGTTGGCACTTATAAGGAAATACAATGCTTGGGTCAGGCAATTAGCAAGAAGAACAAAGAAACAAAGCTAGGTACTCTGTGTGTTTTAATGATCAAGAATAAGCTACCAAACTATCTAATTTGGATATTATTACCAATGGATGTGTCACTGACTTGGTGTTACCACTGCTAAGAGCCGCTTTGGCATGACAGTGTTACAACACTCATTAGGTTGCATTAGTTACAGTGTGGGAATGCCTGAAAACATGCGTGAATGATAATTTTGCCATTATGTTGCATGGCATCACATCATGTCAACTAGTGGTCACATCATATCCAATCACATCAGGTCACATCACACCAAGTCACTTGAAACGTAATAAAACAAAGCAATAACACAGGAACACGAGACAGGGAAGTAAGCATGCATAATGTCATGAGTCATATGGTGGCGTTTTTATTCAGGACATTAGTGCATGATTAAAAATAATTAAGTAAAAATGATTAAGTCAGATGCTTTTTGTGTCAATAGCAGTATTAAGAAGCATCATTTCACCACAATGTTTATACCACAAACATGGCACCCAGTTGTGCAGGAGAGTGATGCAGAATGAAAACATTTACTCACCCAAGACAAAATACTCCCACTACTGACACTTACTGAGAGACAGTGTGCACCTTTTATGGCTTTGTTGTTGGCATCTAAATGCACCTGCAAAGCTTTGTTCAAACATTGTAGTCTAATTATAATTGAGATGACCGTTCTTTATTTTCATATTATATTATACTTCTATTTGATTTACACAGTTATTTCATGTGCACCTTCTTAGGTTTTATGCAAAGTGTTTCAGAGTGACTTAAACACCTCCTTGGCTTACGGCACATTGACTTTAAATCCAAAAAGTCCAACTTCAGCCTCCAGTATAGTACTAATGCAGTGCCTTTGCATTGCTTAGTGATAATATTAAAATGTCATGTTTATTGTTTTAGGGTCTGGTAGGACAAACCAAACATACCTGAAAAGTCATTTTGAACTTTATTTAATTCAGGGATGTCAGTGTGGATGACCATGTTGATAGAGCTTTCCACAGAGATGCCAGTTGTGCACAGCCTCTGGGGCTGCTGGGAAGAGATAGGCTGCCTCCCAAGGTGTGTGTGTGTGTGTGTTAGAGGTTGAGTCTATGTGTGAAAGCGTGTGTTCTCACCCTCTCTGGGCAGAGATAAGGGACAGTCCTGGAGGTACCTGTAGCATGGAGGGATCTGGAGTAAAGTGATTAGTGCCACAGGCTCAAACCACACTCTCACTATCTAAACTCTGTTAAAAACAACTGTCACCATGAAGGTGACATGAGAACATATACTGACTTTAATTAAAGCTTATGTACATACCTGCAGGGACTGTTTGTACACCATAGGCTCAGGAGTACAGTTTGGAGATTTCACACTTCTCTAGCTGTTAGCATGTAAACTGCATCCATCTCTATAATCTCATGTGACGCTCCTCCTCTAATGCCTTTATGTGAAGCACTTAGAATTTCCCTTGTGTGCCATTAACTTTCTTTGCCAGTTTTTGCCTTTCTCCCTGCACACACATAAACTTTCTCTCTGTTTTACACACACACACCCACACACACACGCACACACACTGAAATATGAACTGCGGCCCCATGTGTTCTTATGAAACATTCAGTGTCCCAGTTGACTGGACATGTGTTCACCTTTGAATGTCTCTGTGTGCAGTGTGTGTTTCACATCAGTCATGTTAAGGCCACAGTGAGGCATCCTTCCAGAAGGGTCATGTTACTCTTACATCTGTCAATGCCACTGGAGAAAGTAACTGGCTGAGAGGGAAAATAGTGGAACTGAAAGTGCAGAATTAAGAAAAAAGGGGGTCAAAGTGCCTCTCCACTTTGAGAGGAATAAAGACTAAAAGATAGGGGAGAATCAGGGAGGAGTACAAAAGAAAAGCAAGAAAGTCAAGAGGTGAGAACAAAAAACAATAAAGTCAAAGAAAACTCATAGAAAAACATTTCACATTTAAAATGTTCACATTTAACAGGCCTGGGCTGTCAAATCTAAACACAGTCACAACAAAAGCAGTTCACACAACAACTCTGCTTCCATTAAACCCCAACTGTGATGTTTTGCCCAGTGGACTGATGGATTGTTTGTTTAGCTGTGTGCTGTTAGCTTTGTGCTTTGGCAGCAAGCGTTTTTGTCTCAAATAAAAATCATACAAAACAAAACAATATTTCTAATTGCATCATTCTAATTGTTTCCTGTCAGATTTCAGCAGGCGTGAATATAATCTCTTCGAAAAGGGTGGTTTAAGCATGGACAGCAGTCATGAAAAGTATTTTGTGCTAGAATATGTTGTGTATTTTTACTTGTACTTGTCTTTATTGTACAAACTGTTGTTGAACATACCTGATAGTGTTACTATTACTATACACCAACTTATGAATTTGTGCTTCTAGACATGCCTTTAAATGGAAAATCCCTGATGTCTTTATGGAGAGGAAATATTGTAAAAAGACATTCTTGACGTGTTTGCAAACACATATTTATAGACAATTATGAACCGAGAACTTTCTCACTCCTGCTGTCCTCAGCCACACTTATCATGTGTGGAAAAATCCATTTACCTGACGTTGAGACAGCAGCTGAAAAATCTAATCCAATTTGACTTAATTTCAAGTCTATTTACAGTATCTCCCTTCCCCTCGTGCACAAACATGTACACACACGCACACAACCGTACACAGGAAAATCGTGCACATACGTCTCTGACTACAGTCTCATTTCACAGTCTGCTCTTTACCTACCCAGAACCCCCCTGGAGGGATTTAGTAAATAGAAAGCTAGTTTGTACTTTCCATTAGAGCCTAATTCTATTACGCAGCCGGCTCTTATCGATCCAAACATTCAGGGAGACATGCAAGAAAAGTAGCAAGTGGAGCACAGCGGAGGCCACTGTGGTTTGAGGATGGAGGCGGGAAAAGGTGGGAGAGTGGGGGGGTGCGTTAGGTCGAGGGATGAAAAATAGAAATAAAGGGTTTGAGGACAGGGGGAGATAGAAATAAGAAAGGAAGAAGAGAGCTCTACTGTGTCTGCACCCACCTGTAAAACATGATCCAGTGTCACACTCACATTGATAGCAATGGCATTGTTCTAGCAATTAAAGAAATGTTGTCTTAATTTGTTCATGTAACAGCAAACATAGGCAAAGTTCATAATATAGTCTGCCTAATACCTTTGGTTGCATTATTTATGAAAAAAGGTAAGCTCAAAGGCGCAATATAAGATGCTCATGCTTAGGTACATTCACACTTACACACATACACAATTTTATCCTGTAAGTTTCAAACATTGTTCTGATGCCCCGAGATTATACATACACACTCACTGTGTCGGTGTATGAGCTCAACGACACAGTGATACAAATTGACGGCGTGCATATAATTTGAGCAGTGCAGAGACCTCAGAATGCCTCACACACTTGCATGTGTACGCACTCACTCTGATAGCAAGGTGACTACAGCAAGGTTGGTGTGGGAGCAAGAGCTGGGTTGATATAAAAACCCATATCTGAAAGAGAAACCCTGGGAATGTGTGCTGTACGGTGTAGAGATTGGAGTTTGTTGTTGTTTAGCCCAGGCAGTTCTTGGAACCAGATATGTGGTCACACCTGACTAACCCTGCCTGAGGGGACGAGCGTGAGTAAACCTGAAGAAAAAGGGAGAGATTATGAGGGACATTTCTGCAGAGGCGCCGGTAGATGGAGGGTGAGAGAGAAAAAAAAGGTGTTGGCGAGAGGCAACGGAGCGGATAAAGGAAGAGATGAGTTCAGAGAGGGGTGTGAAGGAGCCGGGGTGGGATGGGGGGGTCAGGTAAGGCATGGAGGGGGGAGAACAGAGGTGAACGGGAATGGTCAAGAAACCAAGAACATACAAAAATACACAGTCGTCACTGCTACCCGGATGATATGTATGTCCATTCTGTCAGAAGTAAAACACAAACAGGTCCTGAGCAGACATAGGCTCAGTGACCACAAACTTTCGAAACAGGGGAATATAAAAAAGCACATACCCACAGAGAAGATGGAACATGAGATCAGAGTATGAAGAATACAATGATCCATTTAGATGATCACTCTATGATAGAAAAAACAGCAAAACCTCTCTTACCTTACTAAGAAAAAGAACTTAAACTCACAGCATGTTTCACAGGAACACAGGAGACTGTCACACTCATAGAGCAGCGTATAGCTCCCTTGCTGTGCATGCATGCACACACATACTAGAGAACATTGTGATCGAAGAGACTTATAAACAAAAGCAACTGGGACACAATAAGGAAGACATGTGTATGCAAGCTGTTAGACAAATCTAGCCAAAGTTGGATTAAACAGACAGATGGGGAGGACGATGTCAAAGAATATTCAGTTTTGAAATTCTTTCCCTATGTTTACAGTCAGCAGCAAGCAAACTAACACGAGTGCTATCTGGATTAACACCACAGTGGAGCTTATGGCTCCTTAAGCTTATTTTATCACTGACGCACACCCACAATCACAATGAGTTTCTTGTCAGCTCCGTCAGTGTCATTTAGAACAATGTTTCATTTGACAGCTCTGCTCTGACAAAGTCTGGAGACAAAAAGTTTATGAAGCATCTTCTTTTCTTCCTGAACTGTTGGTATGAGGAGAACCTGTTTCCTCTGGATGAGGAGTATATTGTTTGTTCTTACAGACACATTTCAAATATGAATCATACAACTCCCACAATTTAGCCCACAATTTACTTAATGTTAAGACCACATTGAAATCCCCAGAAGATTTGGAACTATGAGTCCTAGCATGAAGTAAGCACTCAGTAAATGTAACTCTCCATTCAACATAAATAGTTACCTGATGGGCCCTATAAGTTTAATTTACTGCCATCAAGAGGTGGTCAGATTCAAAATATTGTACCATCATGACTGTGCTGTCCAAGTTTATGGGGGCATTAAATGCTAAATCTGTTTTAGGGTGGACTTGGCATTTAAATTATGAAGGCAGTGCCTGGATGTGACTCATTGCATGCTTACTACAGGTAAATTTATGTTTCCATTGGATTGCACATAAAAGTAGAACAATGCACTGTAATGGAGGCTTGACTTACAAAACCATTACTTGTGTTCTACAGTCTCTGCCTCAAATTAAATTTAAAACTTAGGTGAACACATTTATCCAAACTGACTTTGTAAAACAAGTAATAGTTCCTGAGGCATCAATAGTGTACACTGAAAAAATTCTAAATTCTAAGCGCAATGAAACCAGCACATTCACTGAAGAAAAGTGAATTACCAGGTGTACAAAGAAATGCACATTCAGTAAAGCATACAAATCTATGACTGTATTTACAGTATAAGACCTGCAGTGACTTGGCTGAGCAGTCAGGCCACACATTGGTGGCTCTGGAGGTAGAGCGGGTCGTCCACTAATCAGAAGGTTGGCGGTTCGGTTCACAGCTCCTCCTGCTGCATGTCGAACTGTCCTTGAGCCAGATACTGAACCCAAAATTGCTCCCAATGCTGGGCATCTGTGTGTGAATGGGTGAATGTGTAATTTAGCGTCAAAGCGATGGTGAGTGGTCGGAAGGCTAGAAATGAGTTATAGAAGTACAGTCCATTTAACATTTACACATTAGAGCACCACTCTGGTGTCTTATAAAAATATAGTGTAAAATCTTGGTTTCAACATTTTCTTTTCTAAGATTACATTGTTCTGTCGTCTTGTAGAATACGTAAAAGTAATCTTATCGAAATGTCCATTCTCATCTTTATTTGCATATTTGGTTTGAGGTAACCCAAAAGTAACATAAAGTAATGTTACTTTGATATTGTGATACCTAGATTAGGTTACTGACTATATTATAATATAATATAATTTAATTGTATATGATCACATTTTTAGAGTAACCCTCACAACCCTTTCTGATATGATATGTCATTTTAGCCTGAATAGCATCAAACCAGTGGACCTGATGTTTGTATGCTTAAGATTGATATTTAAAAGTCACTGAAGTCACACCAGCCAGGATGTCGGTCCATGTCTGTTAGCATCACTATGGTGATGAGCTTCATTCCAGCCCAGGAGACAACTCAAGAAAACAAGATAAGTGACTTTGATGCAATATGTGAGGCGCATTACAAATCTGGAGGTTATAGGTGATGAACTGCATCATAGGAGCATAGTCTGTGTCACACACCCACACAAACACACAGTATACAGTGAATATATTTTTATGCATGCAGACACAGAGATTGCAAATGTATTGCTTTACTTAAGTCCCCTAACAATAGATATGCATTTTACAATCAACAACTCAAATAGTGCCTTACCTATTTCACTTAGCTGTTTCTGCAGGCAGGTTTGATAAAATTAGTTTTCCTAAATATGTGCAGTGCAGCTAGAGACTGACAGTTGGTGTTTGAAAGGACTTACTATGTGTAAAAGGTCACCTGTGCTGCTGACATGTCTGCACACATGCATTCACACACACACACACACACACACTGTCACTGTAGGGCAGGTCAATGACAGTGTACTCTCCAAGCTGTCAGGGCTATTATGCGGTTTGCCCAGGACAAAGCGGAAAGTTCCCTTGGGCTTCTGCCTTTGCAGATTGACTGGTACATAGTATTTGTCACAAATACAAAAGAAAATACAGAGGCCAATTAAACATAACCAAACATTTTCATCTTCCCTCCAGCACAAAATTCAAGGAAAAGCAAAAGCAATCCATTGGATTCCAGTAAAGACATTTAGTGTCATCAGTTTGAGCATGTACAAAATATCTTTTTCAGTCTGATAGATATTTATATAGAGACATTTTATATGATACTTTTCTGAGAATCAAGCTGTTTCAGGGTCACAGCTCAGCTCAAGTTTTATCAGCCACAGTTCTCGACCAAAGAATATCAATGTCAGTCATTCCACTTTGAATATCAGATTGCAGATGAGGAACTGCAACATTTCTTCTCCACGAGACACTCATTTTGATCCAAAACAGAGAAGCAAGAGGCTTTTATAAGTCTTTATTAGACACTAATATTAATAAGAAATAATAATATAGTAATACATAAGAGAATGAGTAAACATTTGAAAAATGATGACGATTTGCAGTTTGATTCTCATTCTACTGGCCTATAGAGTATAATGAACACTTTTACAATTGGCTAATGCATTTCTGTCTGAAATATGATAATTGAAACCTGAATTTAAGTTAAATATCAATGAAATTCAATATCTTTCTATTCATGGATTCCCGCAAGATCAATTAATATGGAGTTCCACAAGGCTCCATTCTTGGACATTTTTATTTCTCATTAATTCATCTTTTTGAAGATGATTATAATTTAATTCCCCATCTAAAAAACTTATATCTAATAACAATCAATTGATGATAAGGAATTTTTCGGGTGCAGTCGACTTACCATTGACAGTATACTACATTGGGATAATAACAGATAGTTGGTAGGGAAGGACAAAGACAAACGGTTATTAATGTTGTATTACTGTCTTGTATCATTTTTCATATTGTTGTTTGGCATATACATTTCCAACCTCTCCTTATTAAATTTTATGTTGCACAATACAGTCACCCACCAACATAAACAAACATTTTTACAGATAAATGTCTGATGGTGTTTTGTGTTTCTTTTATCCTACTACCCTAAACCTCAGTTGCCTACCATACACTCATGACTTTTTTTGTCATTGTTTTTGTTTTTATTGATGTCTTTTCTTGATTCTTACAGTTCAAGCCCAACTGGGTTTCTGTCTTCTTCTGCACAGCCATTATGTTTTGTATCTCTATGTTATGGTTTCTGTACAAATAAATAAACTATGAGCTGTATTTAAACTCCCCAAGGTAACACTATCATGATGCTGTAACCCAACAGGTTCAAGTTTATGTTTTATCATGTTTCTAAGATAAAACCAAGCCTGAGGTGAGGCAGGCATGCAGAACATGAATCCAGGACCGCAGTCAGCTTAGGACGGGCCCACGCACATCTCAATGTGTGGCTGGTAGCTGCAGAAATCTGGAGTCATGCTGGCGCTAAATATAGACAAAGGTTTTATGTAAGCTGAGGTGAATCATTCCATTCCACACATTTCAGCACATTTACTCACACACACGCTGAATAAGTGACATGGCATAGGTGAAGGAAACACAGGGATTCTTTAAAAATCCGCAATACTCATCACATAAAATAGATTTAGTAAACTGACAACACAAAATACGCCCGCTGTCTGCCTGTTGAAAACACTCCCATTTGAATAGATGAGTGTGTGTGTTTCTCCAAGGCCTACCATGAGTAAGGTGATTGGAAAATGTAAATCAAAGCCCTAAAGTGATAGGATACGTGTGGAAGGGCTGGAAGGTTGTCCTTCACACAAGAAACCTCAGGAAGAGCAACAGAGGAGTGGTCTGTCTTCCAGGGTCGACAGACATGCAATAGATGTTGTGTGTACAGAATAGATCAACGTAAAATTACATAAGGATAAGGATAAGGATAAGGATGATAAAATTATAGATAGATTGTAAACATAGTGGAGAGTCTCGAGCCTAAGTGGATGCAGAACAAACACAAACACATCTAGTACACCAACCACACAGCCCTGGATATTGATCTTGTCTGCCACAAAGTAATGAAGCGGGGAAGTGTTAAAATGAATTATTTCCAATTAAGAGTGCGGGAAGAGGGATGGGTAACAGCTGAGGAATGACTGAGATAGAGGGAGAATAAAAGAGACAACTAAGCAAAGAAAGAAAAAAGAGCATGGGTGAGACAGACAGAGATACAAGGAGTGGAGAATAGAAAAAGAGAAGAGGGGCTCAATTGTGGTCATCATGGCAACCAAATGTGCTCCTTCTCCTCCTCCAGAGAGAGCACCTTTGACACTGCAAGGTAGCTTCAGAGCGCTGATTACCTCACTCACACACACACACACACACACACGCACCCACACACATGCACCTGTATGTCTTGGAGATATCATGTCAGAGTGATAACATGCATAAAGCCACAAACACACACACTCATGTTGTGCTACTGTTAATGACTCCTGACAAACAAAAGAAAAGGAAAGGTCAGCCTACATGATTCCATCAGCCTTTATGTTGAAGGATCAGAGCTTGGGGACCTGTTCACTCTTTTCCTTACTTCCTCTTCTCTCCTCAAATCAGCCTCACACACATTGCCCTCTGTTACATCAGATTAGATTGGAATAATACTCACGAGTCTCTGACACACACACACATACACACCTACACACACACACACTACTGCAGAAATGTTCTGATTTTCATTTTCACCTTTGCCAGTTCATGCATGTAGAACACATGCTGGGCATTAAGAGATCAGTTATAGAGCTGATAGAAGATATGATTTTTGTTTAAGATATCCCTTCACTATCTTCTTTACAGTGTTGACGTGGACCATCTTTTGCACGAGTTTTGAACACAGGAAGTCTTTCAATGTACATCTACAGTATACCATTGCAAGACTGTCAAGAAGCTGATAAAATAGGTTTAATCAACATGGAATCATAAATTCAGACCCCAGCTAATGGCAGAAAAAAATGGTCAGACAACTTCTGTATGGATACAAACAATTTTACGGAGATCATACTTCATTTTGTAACCAGTGTAACCTGAAACATTTTTCCCACAATCTTCCTATGAATTGCATCAATATAGCAATGGTGACATCTAGTGGCTAACATGGCTAATTGTCTTTTTCTTCTTTTTATATTTGACTTTTTTATGAGTGACACAAAACAGAAACAATTTACAGAACAAGAACGGGAACTGCGGTTAAGCCTTGCTGAGTCATTAAAGATTTTCAGCTAACTGTGTTGAAATTGGATTCATTGCTTAGGGATCCATGTCTTGTTCAGTAGGAACACCTTCTGTTTTAAAAAAAATCATAGTAGGAAAATATTAGCTCAGCCTTAGTTGTTGCAAAGAGGTGGTCGCAATATTATTCTATGTATGTTGAGTAATTGTCATGTGGCAGTTCAGAGCCAGGTGGTGTGACTGTTTTACTGCACTAAAAAAAATGAGGGGCAAATGTGTGTGTTTCACATAATATTTTCACTCACAAGGAACCTTTTGATAGATAACATGTTTCAGTGGCAAGAAATCACCAAAGGCCATGTTTATCATAAAATGACGTTTTAATACATGTTTAAAACAACAAGGCAAGCATTATACTCAGTTATAAATCTGGAATGTCTGGGAGGGAAACAAGAGAGCATGCAGCATTTCAAGGCACCTTAAAGAACACATTTTATGTGGTACTTTTCACACTGAAAACTACAAACTACAAAGCAAATAACATGGGCTTGAGATTTTTTTTGGGGTGCTTTTCAGTCAATAGTTCTGTCAAGTGTGCAGTTACAATATTTACTTTTCTGTTTGTCTGAGTATTAAGACTTATATCACATCTATGCATCTTTCTGCCAATGGTTGCTTGCCTCTGCACATGCTAACAAGCTAAATTCTTGCATAATACATTGTGTGATGCAATGCATGTAAGGCACTACTGATAGCACATGTATTTAGGAGCTTAAAAGCTATGGCTAGTTGACCTTATGCTAGACAATGCTGAAAAAACACAAAAACAGAATTTCAATCTGAATATTCCTGGTAAAGTTGCAGGTTTATTTGATCTCAAGGCTTTTGATGCGAACATCCCCAACAAAGTTGATGAAGGAGTACTTCTCCGCACCCATGCGGTTGGGGAAATGGATTGTAGAGCCATCTGATAAGGTCACCAGGAACTCTGTAGGGGTGAATTCAATGGTGATCTTGATTGTAGGATGTGTGCAAGATGCAGGTAGAAAAAGGGGAAGAATATGCAAACAAGGTTACATATTGAACTTCTGCTCCATTCTCGGACAAAGTATTTAATGGTGAATATGTCAAACTAAACATCTCTTTACCAGTTCTATGTATTTTTTTAACATGGTGATTTAATTAAAAGTAGCTGCACCATCATTAAAAACACCTTAAAATACATTATCTGATGAAACATTCCTAGATATAGCTTTCACATATCTCTGCGAGTTTCACATATCTCTTGCTGCTCAAATCATGATGGTGAAGTTATCAGAGGTACAGTGACACACATCTTCCAACAGAGGTCACTAACAGAAAGACAGAACCATGGGGCAGACTCCATGCCTGCAGACACACATGCAGGATGGAATAAGTACACACACAGGACCTCTCACCTTGAATTCCTCGCCCTGTTGGAAAGGAAAGCCTCCCTCACGGTGCTCCTCACACCATTTGCCTCCCTGGTAAGAGTTGCAGACCACCACATTCTCGTCTCCACAGGCGTTAAAACGAGCGTTGATATGCATAGTAATGTCCTTCTCATCTGGGCCAACATTCACTGCAAAACTGCGGAACAATGTAACACAAAGATTTATTACACTTATTAATATAGCTCCTTATATTCAACATCGGTAAGAGGACGCCAAGTGCACAAGATATTGAGACAACCTTAACCAGTTTTCATCTGCTAACCATCATCTTCATCACCCCCACATTACTGAGGGGGAGTTAATGGGTAGTCCCTGACAGCAACTGATTATAGATAGATTATAGATTCAACCTCAATCTGTGTGTTAGTGTGTGTATAAAGAATGGCCCACATGTTGAGTTCAGTCTGCATTCCACAGGGAAAATGGAGTAAACACAAAAAGCGGAGAAAGAATAGGGATAATTGGAAGTACGTGTTTCATCAGTTAGACTATTGAAGCCTCATCCACCTTCTGGGATGTAACTAAAGAAGAGAAACAAGACTGAAAAAGAATTTAACTTAATTTTTAAGAAAACCTTTTTGAGGGAACAAGGTCTTATGTTTTACCTTGCTAAATTATAACATTTTCAGAAGAATACATTTTATTGGCCAAGTATGCGTATACACACAAGAGATCTGACTCAATTCACTTGAGAACAAGAACAAGGAACACATAAAGGTAAAGAATAGACAGAATGATTAAGTATGTGGGAAATGGTGTATATATATATATATGCAGTCAGTGTATGACAAGGTAATGTTACATGTGAATGGGAGACAAAAGTAACAACAACAGTAATCAAAATATTTGAACAAAAGAATAGTATTCTATATAACAGGCATGAAAGATTGTTTGTGGAACCAGTTGTAAACTCCTGAACACTGAAAAGAACCAACAAGAGATTTTAAATTTTATTGTGAAAAACTTATTTCAGATATGTAGATAGTGTTTTGTATTAGTATTTACTCTGATGCATCCGGCTTGGCGACTCCAACAACGGTCATGGTCTGCCCGACCTTGAAGGACATGTTTTTTATGAGCAAACCCTGTGGAGAAAAAGAGGAGAGGGGGTAGCGAAACAGTACGTTATTGTGTGGAAATAATACTGGATTTTACTAGAGCTCATTATTATTGCGGCTTCAGGCAAGAAACATCACCAGCAGTAGCCTCAGCCAACTCCCAATCCTCATTTCATCCTTAGAAATTACAAAACATGTGTTTTCAATTATACTCCCATTGGCAGACTGGTCAAAGATTCCAGTACTTTCCTGCTCTGTTGCCATGGCCCTTTTCCTCTAGATACTGGCGGACGCTAAAAATGTTGAAAAATGATGGGGAACTGCCGTTGTTAAATTGAGTAATATTTTCCTAAGTGCAATACTGGATGGCGAGTCCACAGTGGAAAAAAAGGCTGAACACAGCAGAAATCCTCAACTTGGTTGCTACTGTACATGTGGCGGGGGAGTGAGCTGTGCCACGAACAGGAAATTATACTTGGGCAATCTATTATTTGGTTGTGAAACACAAACCACCCCTGTTTAACGTGTGATCACTTTGTCAAAGGATTTATCTGGGGAACTGTTAACTGTCACCAGGGCAATAAGTACATGAATAGGAGCCCCTTTGAGGATTTGCATTTTTTTATAATATAGTTAGACATTAGGTTATGAGATATTTGAATGGACACAGTAGAAGCAGCCTGAAACACAAGCTCCCAGCACTTTGCAATAATTTATATTCTGGCCAGAAGAATTTTGCAAATGTTATTTTTACTTGATAGCAAATTGCATTTCATCAATGCCTTTCAGGGGACAGGAGCAAGAATTTTAATGACCTGTGTGAGTTGTGTGCCCTGCAGCTGTTGAAATCCTTGCAAATATTATTATCGCAATAATCTGGAGTAAAACCAAAATATTGCATCTGGAAGATCAACCAAACCATGAAATGAAAGGGAAGGTAAAAGGAAAGAATGACATGGGGTACGAAATTCTTTCCATGTTAGAGTTCAACTGTAAAGTGCGTGTATAACACGTAGCACTGGGGCTTGAGCTGTGTGGGGCTGGGCTGAGGTCACAGAAACAGAAAGAGCCATGGGACAGACTACATGCCTGAAGACTGCATGCCTGGGGCTGGGCCGAGGTTGGACCTGTCTGACTTGCAGACACTGCTGTCTAAGGGAATCTGCATACTGTGCTGGATAAGGGAAATCAATTCATTACACCTCTCCCTGACTGACTGGCAAACACTATGTACACTTTAAACACATCTACCACATAGAAGGAAATCCTTTTAATGAATTATTTGACTCTAATATCTTGCTGGAATCTGATATGAATGCAAAATAGGCATTTTACAGTGCAAGGGACATTCCCTGCTAGAACGGCATCACAAAGAGCTTCCACAATCTGCTGCTGACTGCTCCAAGAGTAGCATCTATTTTAACCTCCACATGATGACTTTATTTCATTTAATCATATAATGGGATTTATACCTGCTGCCCCCCCTTGATGTGCCCTTTCTAACCACATGTGGCTCCAAGAAAAACCCAGAGTGATACAAGGTCTTATTGTAATCTACTCGTTTATGAGTCCATAGAGACCAGAATGCATTCCTGGCTGTGCTGCTCTAGAACGCTCTAGATAATGAGAGATGAATGAAATGCACAAATGTTACAGCAAGCCCTTCTGTTTCAGTGTAAGTCAGTTATTTTAGGAATTAAGTAACAACCTAAACAGCTGACTTCTTTTTCATGCATTGGATGACCATGTATGTGTGGTCTGTGGTGAATGTTTTGACCATAAAAGGCAATCAAAGAAATTTGAGAAGTCCAGACCTCTCAGAAGCACACGTTACAAAAACACAGCTAAAGTGGTTTAGTTAAAGCATAGTTAAAGCTGGTTCAGTTTCGTCTGTATGACATGCAGTAGAGTGAGCTGGCACATGTCAACCAGCTATCAGTTCCACTTTTAAAATATGACCTAACACTACTCTTCCATCTGAGTCATAACATACAAAGAGTAAAAGCAATGCAGGAGCAAATTATTATTGTCATGTAAAATTGTACTTACATTAAACATGATTGCAGATGTAGTCAGTCAAGTACAGCTGAGGAGAAGTGAGTATGCTGCAGGGCCCTGCCTCTCTGCACTGGCAAATTATATTATATTACTGTGTGGGAGGGTCCTTCTACTTGACTGACATTTCAAGCAACAAATACAATCAAGTCACTGGAGAACATTAACCAATGAAGTCAAAATGTAGTTCCTGACAATAACTAAATAAATTTAGTGCCTTACAAGCAATTGCAGATCTTAGTGAAGTGAGGATAATTAGTGACAGGTTATTTGTTGACATAAGACTGTTAAATTGTGACCTGGTTGTGTTGAGTCTGACTGTGAGAGGGAGCACAAGCCAGAGTGCCAGACAAAAATAGCAATGTATTTGTTGCCAGGGAGACAACTAAATATTTGGCACAACCAACAGCCTTAATGCCCACTTACTGTATATAGCTTGTGACTTCCTGTGCGATCAAATGACAGCATGTGAGATCAGTCTGCTGGTCGACTAAGTAAACTTCAGTTTGGGGAGAAATGGGCCAAAGTGAAATGTTGAAACAGAGTCAAATCTCCAAAATGATCTTAACCTCACGATGACTCACAGCAGGACTCAACAGCAGCAGTAGGAAAGACTTTCATCTGCTGACACACGACTGACACAGCTGCTGTGACAATGAGGGAATAAGCCACTTACACTGCGGTGTAATATAAGCTATGTAATTCAGATTAAAGGAGGATAATATATTTCTTTGTTTTTCTACACTATTTTCCCTTTTGTATGGTGGGATGATGGCCTGAGTAAATGGGGTTAGGTCTCTCTTAGGAGGTACATTCAAATCTATCTTGCAATCATTCTGTGCAAACAATAGCCTTTATATTTGTATGTGGAAAAGTTTTGTTACGAAGCAGTATCATACTTACTTACTTTACAAATTTATCTGGATGAAACTTTGCTTTATGCACCCACCTCACTACAAACCGACCAATTCTTTTATTATGTCTTCATTATTGTTTTTATGTCATTTGTGCACCAAAGAGGCTCGGATCCATTTGCTGATGAAGAACATGAGTTGAATCTGGAAGGAAATCTTTATAATCGTGTCTGCTGCACTGATAAGCTGTAAGTCTGCTGATTACTAACACCACATCTGCTTTTCACTGACAGAAAAGCAGACTCACAATTACACACTGACTTGCAAGTGCAAAACCGTGGAACTTAGTCCAGCTGTTCTTTTTCAGTGCTCACTGTCACACAGTGTGTGGTTTGTTCTTATCTCGAACCAGCTCGAACCAGCTGGCTTCTATCAGTCACCCAAGGAATTGGCAGTGTCCAGGGCAGCTTAAATTGAATTTACCTCCTCATCCACAAACAAAGAGTTATGATGATGATGATGTATCTGAGAAGCTATATTATTATGGGTTGTCACCAGGAGACGTGGTTCTTGCATCAGAAGTATGTGGCACAAAGATCTAATATATTTCCTCCTGCCCCAAGACCCAGTCTTAAGACAGTCAGCAGATCTAATGACACAGAGACGTCTCACATAAACAGAGGAAGAACACACACACACACATACACACAAACACATAATTTATACAGATTTTTATTATTATCATTCAATATATCAATAAGAGAATTAATTACAGTCATACTGTGCTAATGCATGGCCTGCAACAAATACTACCTTTGTGAAGGTTGCTGACTCTGGCTATATACTTTGCAGTACAAAGAAGCAAGACTTCTGTGTAGTCTTCTGTCCCTTTTGGTTGTTTTTATGAGAGTTCAGACTGGAGTCAGTATCAGTGTGGTATTATTCTGTCGCCTTTAAAGCTAGTTGACGGTTGACCTGACTGTATTTAGAAACACGAGTGTTCACTGCCATCCAGTGGTCAACGTGAGGAACTACAACAATACAATGATTCAATGGCTGAGTATTGTGTAATGGTGTAAGTCCCTCTCCACTCAAATGTTATGTTTTTCTTCTTACAGTTGGTTGTTTGAGATTTACTGTGCAGAATGATGTATGTGCAGAGTTTGACTGTAAAACAGGGCTTCCCAAAGTGGTCCAACATTAGGTTAATGCTCTTTAAATTATAAATGACTTTCGATGATCAACTTTTGGTAAGTCAACTAAGGGAACTTGGGATCCTATTTTGCATCCTAACAATACAATACAATACAATACATGTTTGCTTTTGGCTCGTGGCCCACCATTAAGTTTCATTACGTGTTTGGCCCTCCAAGGGAAAAAGTTTGGACACCCAAGTGGAAAGTTTCTCTGCGATCATTGAAAATCAGATTTTAAGGGGAGGGGCCTTCGAGAATGAATTGTGACATCACAAATAGTTTGGAAGTCAATCCCGGTCCAGTATGTAACTGGCACACAACTTGCATCATGTTTTATTGCACATACACTGAGAATGGACTTTTGAGTGAAAAAGTGAAGGAGACATCTTGTGTATCCAGCAGGAAAACTTAGAATTAAATTAACCAAATTTGCATCTTTAATGAATTATCAGCTTTTTAAGGATTTCAATGTGTAAATTACACTTTTTTTTATTATTATACACAAACAGACTATTGCTATATGTTGCAATACATGTCTGGATCTTTGAAATAAATTCAGATAACAAATCCAATGGATTCAAAGGTCATGTTTCTCAAGTTTTCAGACTTCACTCAGAGGAAGGCTGAACAACCTCTGTTGTAATCTTTAAACATGACGCTTAAATTTGAGAAATAAAGACACATTTTAAGGCACAATCTGAACCTGAATCTTAAAAATGACTGAACATCTCTACTGCACTTGGAACAAAGTCACCTAACTCTGTGTGAAAGACACTATGAATTGGGTTGAGTTGTATTTAACTGTGTGAGAGCTACCAGGGAGGTGTTCACAAGAAAGTCGAGGACTGTAATGAACAAGAGACAGCTGTTAATACACAGTGGTTTTTGCAGTGGTGATGAGGATACCTCTCAGATTAAATTAAAAATATGACTGCATTTCCTGTCCTCAGCAGATTATTTTAGTTTAGATTCTTTCTTCATTTGCGGTAAACAATTGGTCTGAAGAGGGAAGAGTTGTGCTCACACTGAAATGTTCAGGCTCGTACTTTTAGCTCTTGGAATAGACACAAGAAAAAAATAATTAACAATCATTAATGATTCATAATTGTTAATCATTAGTGTTAATTGGATTATGTTTGTATAACATGCTTAGTTTATCTCAATCATTACAAGTTAAACAGCATTTCCCATTGTTAAAAGAAAGAAATCAGCATTTTGCTTCAATCTGTAGCAATCTTGGTGATGAAGGATAATTAAATATTTCCATGACTATAAAGTAAATAATTTGAGGATGCCTATTCTGTCACTAATTTTAATAAAAAGCATTACTTGCTTTAGTCACCAACTTTGGTCAAACCATTTTGCTATAATTAACTACACTATCACTAAAACTTCTAATATTTCCTATGAAACCTGACTGCCCGGTTTGTCAATACACACTTCAACAAGGAGACAGATTAAGATTTGTTTTATAGGAACAGTGAAACACGACCTATATTTTTACGATAAAAAACTATGTTAATAATAAATTGCCCAAAACAACATTGCATTACATCAGCAGAAGTGCAGGAGCATTACACTGTGGTTACACCATCACACAAACAATACAAAGCCCAGCTGCCCGATGAAGGACTGGTCCACCTTGTAATCATATGAACGACCCCCTCGCTGGCATTGGTCCACTTCTAACACATTCACAGTGACTGAAACACCATTGGTGAACAGAACGTGAGGAGGGCGTGCTCACCCGTACCTATGCTCATTAATATTGATGAATTGGTGGCAGTTTTATCTTTAAATGGCTTCAGTGCACACAGACGGCATATATATATACATGTAGCATGTTACTGTAATGTCAGCTAAAGTGAGGTTATACACTTAAGGCCGTATCTGTAAGCGTGGTAGCTAACTGACGTTAACGTGAAGAGCTCGGCGGTGTACTGGTTTGGTGTGTGTGTGTGTGTGTTTGGTTGCCAGCTTGAAAATTTGTTACTGCAAGGCTGGCATAGAAATGGCATCAATAGCAGCGGCGCATGAGCCAGGTATAAGCCCGGGCTCCATACCGCTGGCGGACGCTTTAGTCCCCGCGAGTATATTTGCTCCAGACCGGGGAGGATGCGGGGACGACACCGGGGACGAGTGCTTCGACGACGGGGACATGATGAATGGCGAGCCCGAGGACCGTGGGGCTGACTTCACCAACAAGGTAAAGCTAGGCCCTGGATATTAAGGCGCTGTCAAGCTAACACTTGCTAACGCTTGCTGCCATTAGGGATGAATGAATGAAGCAAATGCTGTGTGTATTGTATGTAACTATGTAATTACAAAACACTGAACGGTGGCTCATACTGCAGCCACTGAGTACTCTTATAGTTAGTACCAGATATTATACGCGACTGACTTTCTGGACTCAGGGGGATTGCTTCTGCTGACGTTAAATAAAAGAGCTAGCTGTGGCTAACGCTAGCTCCAGCTGATGCTTTAGCGCGTAACCTAACCTAACATTACATTAGTCCATATCAGTCGAAGCACATTGCACCGTATGCTACCGCAGCCTGGCTCTTGTTGGCCGTTATCAGATGATACAGCGACAGCCAGAAGCAAGGAAGCGCCACACCAGCGACCCTGTTGTTAAACAAAACACAACACTGACATGACGTGTTTGAGTTAGACCCAACACAACAACACACACAGGCTGATGAAATGAAGGGAAACAACATAAGGGCTGTAGACATTTTTTTGTTTTTGATTTGCTAGAAATAGCTATTGAGTATACACACTTTTCAAATGAGTCTCACAATGATGTCAACCTGCATGAGAGTGACAGCAATCAGGTTTGGGTCCGGAAGGGTCAAATTACACACTAAATGGTATTACATTCCCCATAGATTACAGAGTTGCATGAGGGAGGCGGTCCCTTGGTCACCTTTGGCTGCTGTCAATTTCATATGTCTGTCAGCCTCTGTTAAGCTGTGTAATATACTTTGATTTACCTCTGTAGATATCATACCCAGTGCGCCTTTTGGCACAATGATAGTGAACCATGATATGCTTCTGTAGCACCACCAATTTGTTTCCAGGTGCATATGTTTTAGCATAACACTGTCGTAACCTTGGTTTCCAGGGACATCGGCGGTGTCGTTTGGCTTAATAGTGAAACAAAAAAGTCACATCATACACCTTTCCCATGTAAAGTAAATCGTTTTATTTAATTGTAGCTTGAATCTAATGTCATAAAGGTGACAGGTATTTGCAGGTAATACTGCTTAAACGGTTTTCATTTGTAACACATGGTAACACCACCATAACATTTCTCACATTTCTCTACATTTTCTACAGAATTAAACGCAGAGGGCAATGCTTTTGGTCGTATTTTACTTGTTACTACTAGGGATGCTTTAATATATCAGCCTACCGCCAAATAATACAGTATTCGTGACGTCAGTGGCTGATGTTTATCTGTTGTGTCACATCTACTTTGCGCTGGCTAAATGTTGTGGTGGTTATTTCTAACTTGGATCCTGGAGAAATAATCACATCCATTTTCCAGCGCTGGCACAAATTACACACAAACACAGATGTGCCCCGTGCAGCAGCATGGACAGTGAGCAGCTGTTCACCTCTGCATCTTACATCTTGGAAGAGAAAAGAAACAGACCAAGCTGCAACGAGGCAGAGATGCTTATCTTTGGATTTCTTAATTTCCCTGGCACAAAAGGACAAATGAATAAATACAGAGGTGTAAGACATCGGCCAAATTGTTATTTTATATAGAAAGATCGCAATTTATTAACAGTATGAAGCAGTTTTACTGTGGTACTGGCATAATGGAGCTTTTTAGGTCATCTATATCAACAGCCATAATAGTATTGTGCTCACATGTAACCTTGATGTGTTTCATGGGAAAAGACACAGCTGCATTAGTGTGTAGAGAGCAGCCTTTGAACCTGCTATTGCCTGTAGGTTTACTTTCTACTGGGCTCACATATAATAGGAGAGTTGTCTTAACTGAATGAAACATGTCCCTGCTTACTCTGAAGTCTGCAAAGCAGCCACACTTGGCGCAGTCACCACCAACATTGGAACAGCTAATGATTCACTGATTGGATAAAGGATTTGTTTTGATTATGCATCTATTATGTAACAGTCATTCAGTCATGGTCGTAACTCCAACAATAACCAATTTATTTCTCTGTTTTCTTTTTCACCCCCACCTGCACAAACCCAATAGCTGGCACTTGTGAGCCCAAATGGAGAGCAGTATGACTCGTTACTTCGCCAGCTACGGGACAGGATGGAAGAGGGATGTGGAGAGACCATCTATGTGGTTGGCATGGGCTCAGGTATGAAAAACACAGGCCGCTCACATGCTGCGATTACTTAAACTATTGATTATTTCTATTATCTTGAGCTGTTTCGGACAATTGCTCCCATTTCTCCAATTTTTTTTTGTCAATCTGTGCCAAAGTAAACCCCGGACAAATCATCATGTCCACTTGTAAAATGCCCTACTTGCCTTTTGTTCTTCTCCCTGCATCTTTGTGTCGTAGATGGTGGTGACTGGGGTCTGGATGAAAAGGATATGGAGGCCTCAGTAGCCACGGTGCACTCTATGTGTGAGCAAGTGGACGCTGACCTTATTCCGCTGCGGGAGCGCAACGAGTCCGCCGGTTTGGTACGCGACTATCTGATCCGCCGGCGTGTGGGTGAGCTAGACTTCCTGGAGGTCAGGTGAGTGATCAGAGATATGAATAGAAAGGGGTCACGGGTATGATTCAGCATTAGATCTCACTCACAATACTTACAGCTTTACTGATTGTTCCTTTCTTTTTCACTACATTGGTGTTTTCTTCAAAGAGACATGAGAAAGTTTTGCTCTCCTTGCACAGCTTTGGTGATATTTTGGTACCCCTCTATCCCTCAGGGTTGCAGTGGTGGGCAACGTAGATGCCGGTAAAAGTACTCTGCTGGGAGTGTTAACGCACGGAGAGCTGGACAATGGCAGGGGCTTTGCCCGCCAGAAGCTCTTCAGACACAAACACGAGATGGAGAGTGGCAGGACCAGCAGTGTGGGCAATGATATCCTGGGCTTTGACCAGGAGGGACAGGTGAGGGGTAGAGAGGAGGCGGAGCAGAGAAGTCTACTGGCTGTCATGCTTCTGAGAGAGTAGATGTTATTAAAGCATTAGATTTGTTTACATGATGAGGTGTTCAATACATTGACATTCTGAATGAAATACTAACAGTAACTAATGAAGTGAAGCAGGTTTATCTGTACACGAGGTGAAGGAGCAGAGGTAATGGGACTGAAGAGGATGGCATCCAGAAAAAGTAAAGTAGTGAATGTAGCATGATCCAAGTGCACCAGCTATAGTAGCACATAATAACACCGTTATAAATTGGAGTTTAGGTGCTCTTGCTCAGGGGCTATTGACCAGTACTGGATACTTTAGCCAACAAACAGCCGCCCTCAGAAACTGGCAACAACCACGAGAGAGATGGGAAACAACAACTTGCTTACAATTTGTAAAGCAGCACATAGAGGTAGAGAGGGTATGGATGCTGTGGTTATATCTCCACCCCTCTCTGTCTGTCCCTAGGTGGTGAACAAACCAGATAGTCACGGAGGAAGCCTGGACTGGACCAAAATCTGTGAGAAGTCCTCCAAGGTCATTACTTTCATCGACCTGGCTGGCCATGAGAAATACCTCAAGACAACTGTATTTGGGATGACTGGACACCTGCCAGACTTCTGCATGCTCATGGTCAGGAGGGAGGAGTCTTTTTTTTGTGTGTATTTGTGTGTGGTTGTGTGTGGGCAATGTGAAATTGGCATTATGCCAGTAAATACAATGAATGGGTGCCATATTAGAAAAAAACAACTACGAAAGTGTTTTTTTTCTATATCTATTCATATGTACATCTATAAACTTTGGATTAAACCCTTATCTGTTGTATAGCTTAACCAAACGTCTACAGCATCCACAATGTAAAACAAATGCAACAAACAAAATTCTTCCCTGTTTCTTTAAAATTAAATTAAGTTAAATTATCTACACTTTTTCTTCTCTGCCTCACCAGGTGGGCAGTAATGCAGGTATTGTAGGGATGACCAAAGAGCACCTGGGCCTGGCCTTAGCCCTGAATGTGCCTGTGTTTGTAGTGGTAACCAAGATAGACATGTGTCCAGCCAACATCCTGCAAGGTCAGTCCTTTGTAGTCCCTTAACTCCCTCAATTATATTTCTCTCTTAAATGTGAAAACAATCTAACGAATAACAATAATACAATTAATAATAACGAAGGCTTCCTTTCTCCTGTTAATGTATTGATATTTTTTTACTCAGAGTTGCACCACGTGTCGATGTTCTGTAATTCTTGTGTATTTCCTTTGCTCATAACAGAGACACTGAAGCTGCTCCAGAGGTTACTGAAGTCGCCCGGCTGTAGGAAGATCCCTGTCCTGGTGCAGAACAAGGACGACGTCATAGTCACGGCTTCAAACTTCAGTTCGGAGAGGTACTAACAGTGCTTATTGTCTTGGGGACAAAACAAATAGCACCAGGGACACAAAAATACAGTGTCTGGGACAATGGTGGAAATTGGGGGTTAGCGACAAATCTAAGGACTTATTCAGTCCATTAGGGAAAAGACGAGAAAAATATATGATTATTCCCATGTGTGCTGCTCAGAGTAATCTCAGTCTACGGCTCTTCTGCCAATAGCACAGGGGTCTCTCCCTCTCCTCTTGAGCCATGCACAGGCACTCAGTAGGTGTGGCGTTTAGGTTGTGTTTGAGCTTCTCTCCCACTGTTAATCTCTGGATTACTATGCTCCTTTAGTTTATATGTATATAGTTCATTTGAGTTTGTAAATATTTAGAGAGTTTGTTTGATCTGCTTCCTCCTCTGTAGATTTTTCTTTTACTTCCCTGTAGTGAGTTTGTGTTAATTTGGCTAAATAATAACAGTGTGTGTATGTAAATTGCCAGTGCTGTATACCAATCAGGTATAACAGGTTTGAATCCCCACTGCAGTTTCCCCTGATGCATTTCTTGATCTAACAGTTAGAAATAAACAAGAAACAAATATAAGATATAATAAGCCAAACACATATAAGTGCAGGGAACAGAGTGAGTCAATTAAGTGATCCGAGTCAACAAAACAAAGTTATTGAACTCTATTCATTATGTAGAATGAAAAAAAAAAAAGGTTTCATTTGGGACAATGGTTGTTAAGTCTGAGACAGTTGAACGTAGAATTTGGGACAGTTGGGGGACACAGAGAAAAAAACTAGATATAGATTACTAAGTCTGTCCTAGCCCGACTCAGACTGTGAATAAAAATGCTACTTTGCAAACCTCTGCGTGTGTGTTGTGTCCCCGCAGGATGTGTCCCATCTTTCAGATCTCCAATGTGACTGGAGAGAACATGGACCTGCTCAAGATGTTCCTCAACCTGCTTTCCTCCAGGACCTCCTACCGAGACGACCAGCCCGCTGAGTTTCAGATAGACGACACCTACTCTGTACCGGTACTCTAACCAGTGACAGACGCTTACCACTAAATGCATTTTACTGTGTGGATTTCTTAAGGGTCCACTGTGTAACATTTAGGAGAATCTAGTGGAAGTGGAATATACTATTCATAGGTATGTTTTCATTAGTGTATAATCCCCTGAAAATGAGAACGGCTGTGTTTTTGTTACCTTAGAATGAGCTGTTTTTACATGAAGAAGCAGGTCCTCTTCTATGGAGTCCTCCATGTTGAATCAACATTTTTCACTGTTTCACGGCCTGTTTCTACGACATGCTTGGAAGACGAGTGGTATTCAGTTTTTAGTAGTTTCTGTATTCGGTTGTAATGTGCAGCTTTACTGCAAGATACCCCTAAATCTTACACACTGGTCCTTTAAGTGAGGAATATCACGCTACAGGTACAAACCTCACACAGCATACAGAACAGATCCCACCAAGTGCTATCTAAACCACCGGATGTGTTGTGTTTACGTCTCAGGGAGTGGGAACAGTAGTATCAGGAACTACTTTACGTGGACTCATACGTCTGAATGACACAATGCTACTAGGGCCGGATCCCTTGGGCAGCTTCATCTCCATTGCCGTCAAATCGATCCACCGCAAGAGAATGCCTGTGAAGGAGGTCAGAGGTGGCCAGACCGCCTCGTTTGCTCTCAAAAAGGTAGGAAGAGAACAGAATCTAGGGGGAAAGTTTGGGACTGCATAACTGTTTTGTGCATTATGATTAAATAGTTAATTAACTGTCTCAAATATAGTAACCGGTATGGTTAATCATTTATACGACAGTATTTTTTAAGATTCTTGCGGTTTTACGATATTTCACGGAATGACTGGGCTTATATAGTACATAGAATATATAAAAACATTTTAATGCAGTTGTGTTTGCAGAATATAAATGATTTTTATTGTGCAACCGGTAACAAAAACAAAACCTTAAAATTAAAAAAAGTATACCAAAAACTTTAATGTAAATATATTTGTATAAATAGTTGTAAAAACACTATAAACTAACATACACAAAATTAACACCAGTGTAACGGTTCATCCGTTTTATTGCCCAACACTATTTTCCCTTAATCCCTCTCCACTGATCTGATACGTGTCCATCCTATCACGACTCTTTGTAGATCAAGCGTTCGTCCATAAGGAAAGGGATGGTGATGGTTTCCCCAAGGCTGTGCCCACAGGCCACATGGGAGTTTGAGGCAGAGATCCTGGTACTGCACCATCCCACTACGATATCCCCCAGATACCAGGCCATGGGTAGGTAACAATGACATGGAAAGGTGTCAGGGAGTTGGGGCTTTATATTATTGATTGAACATTTGAGTGCCTTGAAGATTTGTGGCCAACTCTCCAAATAATATTTAATATTTCTGAAGAGTTGCTTGGTTCAAATGATTAGAGGTTTCTCGAATAACTGTGTACAATTTGTACAAGATCATTTTCTCAAGAGTTGTACCCTCATGAAGTTTGATAGAAGTACAGGACACTGACCAATGGTGCTCTCAATGGTCAAATTCGTTTTTCCCCAGTCTTTCTTTTGCTCTATCCAATCACCTTTCTGTCCTCACCCACCACTCAGTCCACTGTGGCAGCATAAGGCAGACGGCCACCATCTTGTCTATGAACCGGGACTGCTTACGGACAGGGGACAAGGCTTCAGTCCACTTCCGTTTCATCAAGACCCCTGAGTACCTGCACTGCGACCAGAGGCTGGTGTTCAGGGAGGGACGCACCAAGGCTGTGGGCACCATCACCAAGGTAACAGAGCCTTCTGTAAGATCAAGGACTGTTTGAGTGGTGGGGGGCACGGTGCTGACCAAATTGAAGTTCAAAGACGCGTACTTTTGCTTTACAATGTGCCAGTGTCTAAAGCCTTAATTAAATGGAATAATTCATTTCATTTACGAGGAATAAGCCAAGTGAGGACACGGCTGGTAGAATCATAGTTGGTCCATGATTGTCCCCCCCCCCCCACCGGCGCAGCCTGAACACACTAGCCCCATTCAAAATCCGGCATCTGATTTAGTCTGAATCAGCACTAAATGTTACACACTTGCCCTTTAAGATCGGTAAAGGACCAGAAGAAAAAAAACATTATTACCTTGGTCAAACGCAAAATGTTTGTAGAAATTATTGACCATAATTAGTCATTATAGGGCAATCCATGGTATTAATTACTCTACATAGTCCCCTGTGAAACATATCCTATTCAGAAAGGGATCAGGCTGAGATATGCAATTTGCTGTTGTAATGAGCTTTTTAATTAAGCATAAATCTGTTTTTTTTTTAAATCTCACTGAGACTAAAGTATTGACTCACATTCCTTCCAGCTGTTGCAATCCACCAATAATTTGCCCTCAAATTCCAAACCTCCACAAATCAAAATGCAGCCTACCAAGAAGGCACCACTCCGAAAAGAGGACGGCACCGTGGCAGCCGGCGATGATGTAGCAACGATAGCACAATCAGCAGGCCCGAACGCGACACAGCCGGTAAGCCAATGAAAATGTGCCGTTTAGTCTGGTCGTGCTCTTCTTGTGTTTCTTTGGTTTTTCCTGCCTTTTACTGTGTACTTGCCTTAACATTGCCGCTCTTTTCTAATGTATTAACTTCTCTGTGTCCTCCTTCTTTCCTTTGGTCTTTTTTCCATCCTAAACTTTAACTGTGTCACGTTACAACACTTCTTCTCACACTCTCCCTCTCCTTTGATTGCGTGGCTGGCTTCCTAAGGGAGAGGGAGATGAAGACCCTCAGATAAAGGAGGGCAACAAAGAGAACAAGGTAAAGGGTTAAAGATTGTGTTTTCCTTAGCAAGATAGCCTGGCAGTCTTGTTTCTTGATACATTTAGTCAATGTTTTCTGGTCATGGTCTTTTTTTCTTTTTTGGTTTTTTAAATAGCTGTTTGGAATATGAAATACTCCAAATGCAAGTTTATCAAGTGTTTTTGTTCCCTCCCCCTTGCAGCCAAAGTCTGGAGGAGGTGGAAGGCGAAGGGGTGGCCAGAGGCACAAAGGAAAAAGCCAGAACAACAGCACCAACTCCACAGCAGCTCCCACCTCATCGGGAATAGGAGGCTGCTGAACTACCCTCTCTTTTCCCCTGCAAACCTCCCTCTCTGCTATCACTCCACCAAGTGTCTTCATTCCACAAACCATGAAGGATACAGATGTTTGGAGCAAGACACTCCTCACTCTTATTACGCCTTGCCTTTTTACACCAGGGCTTACAGTTGTTTTTTTAAAAAGGGAACACAAAGGGGTATGTCCCAAACCAAAGGGCATACACCCGTAATGCATTTTAATGTCTCTGCCTTTACCACTTGGATTGGTTTGTGTGATGGTAAGCAGTGTGGTTTCTGAGGTTAGCCTCACTCAGGTTGATGATTTAATTTTATCCATAATTTATGTGTATGAAATCTACAGTTCAGTCCTCTGGCTTAATGTCAGTTGGAGGGAGGGAGGCTAAACCCGAAACAAGGGTCCAGTACCAATATGAGCAGCTATAAATGAAACTCCCCCATGCATTCCCTGTGTATTTGCAATGAAAAACATTTAATGTACTATTTATACTGCATATGTAAATTAGCTGTTAGTTGTGCTCTGATTGGAAAGATGCCAATATTGTAAAAAATGTATGCAAATTATAAATGAATGTAGCAGAGGGCACGTAGTAATTTCAAATTCTAGATATATGGAAAATATGAGCTGTTGCAATTTATAATTGTCAGTTATTTATTTGGCATACATGCAGAACGTTCACTCTTGGATGGTCTTAGATCTTTCAACCTACTATCACTTGCACTCTTAGAATCAGTAGTATCTACCATGCTTCCACTGTCAGCCATTTTCCAAACCTTATACCAATAGTGTTAGTACAGAGAAATACAGCACAGTATCTTGTCACTCCAACGGTTGCTCATGATTATAAGACATGCAGTACTTGTGGTGCTACTTGTAACTCTAGTACCCCATGCGTTATGGCCTGTTGCTGTTAACATCTTGTGACATTTTAAACACACTTTGCCGCTAAAGAACTGACCATTAATAAACAAGCTTTACTGAACAGTTACAGTACTTTTAAACAGTACTTGTCTTTCTAAATGTCAATTTGTCTCATATTTCCTCATTATATATTAAAAATCTTAACACTGTAATTCTTTACTGTGGAAAAATATTTGGATGGGTTCTCAGTATGTTTATTATTTTCTTTTCCTTCAGTATACGTCAGTATTTGCTGTGTACTCTCAGTTTTTATGAGTTCCACATGTTACAGTGTCAACTATTGGCTGGATTGAGTAGACACCAGACGGCAGAATATTCTTCTGCATTTCGATTGTATATTATTGACAAATAATGTATTGTTATTTACACAGGCTACAATAGCTACAATTATGTAAAACCACAAAATTAATTGATTATGTTTTCTGCACATGGGAAAGTTACAGTTAACAATACAAGTCCAAATAATTCTCAACAGTTTCAGAACATAACACCCACCGGCACGATCTAATTAGCTTGGCAGGAATAACAACCAAAACAACAAAACCTTTGCTATCTGCAAAGTTTTCAAAAACTACCCTGTTAAAACTGTAACAAGTGTACATAAACTTAAGTTGTAAAAAAAAAAAAAAGAAAAAGAAAAAATTTGAGCACCACAATATACTCAAAGTAATTCAGTTTTGTCAACATATGAACCTTCAGTCTCCACATACAGGTCACCATTATGAAAAATGAACAGTTATAACAGACTTAATAAACAGAAAATACCCTATTTTCTAATGTATGTGCAGCTTAAAGTCAGAACTAAAGGTCAGTTTGGACAGTCCTATGCTGAATTGCTCTAACTTACAAGGGCACATTTATTCACAAGCAACAGTTGTGTTTACTTCATATACAAAAAAACATTACAAATTATATTTAACATTTATTTACTGTAGATTCTAACACAAAAGTATTTATCTGCTTCATTTTACAATATGTCATACAAGTGCAGACTGTTCACTACCACTATTAGGGTAGCACACATACCCATAGTCTTGTATTACAATTTGAAAAGGCTTTACTCGGTATAATAATATAATGAAATATTTTGTGGAATTCATGATATTGAGGTAAGTAGCAGTCCTCTCAAAAATAATTTGTAACTTTATAGCTCCATATTTAGGAATGTTCTGTTTTGGTCTAAATATTTGGGAATATACAGGATAATGTGGAATTTAGGACCATGTTAAAAGGTCCAGTGTTTATCTTGGCGATGTTTTTTACAGACACAGAACTGACTGTATATCTCAGACACAGAGATGCGCTCGAAAAGCACTTACTACTTGTGTATATATAGTTTTAACCATGTAGTGCAACCCCCTACAGTGGGTCTGAATTAAGGTATGCACCTTAATCCACACGTATATGCTTCAGCATATACAAACTGATCGACCTTTATGAGGACATGAGAGTCTCAGAGTAATGATTACGGTGTCACCATTGTCCAATGCTGAAAGGTGATGTGATGGATGGGGTCTGTAAAGTAGTCACTTACAGTAGCAGACAACTGTCTTATTCATGATTGACAGTGAAAAAAAAAAAACAGGTGAAGAGACATCGAATACACACGTGATGCATGACAGGATAGGATTCAGTCGTCATTTTGCTGTGTGTTTAACCATCGATATCCCAGCTGAAGAGGTGGTGTTTTACCAACATATCCTGCACTCCCTCTTTAAGGGGTCTCTGCTCCTTCTCCTGGAAAAGAGATGAAATATGGACAGCTTTTACCAAAAAGACAATTGTTACCAGAGAGACTCAAAGGAATCGCAAAGTATTGAATGGGCAATAGCAACTTGAAGCAAGGCGATGCTATGACAATCGTAATTCTATTGAAAATGTTACCTTGGTGAGTTTATTTGTGTGATAAGGTCACTCTATATACCATCTATATACTAGTATGAAATCAGCCCGATAAGTAAACTAGGAACTATACTAACTGACTAAAGCATCTACAGTCTATAGATGACGTGTTACCTAGAGGTCCCAACTAAAGAGGTGATGCTTAACCAGCACATCCATAGTTTCTGCTTTCAGAATGGTGGATTTCTGAAACAGCATAAAGTCATAAAGTTTTTCTCCACCTGAATACTAATATGCTTTCTTTGAATAGTTCAGACTTGCTTACTACTGCTCTATATGCAAATGCTAGAATAATCTGCTTGGCTCACCTCTTTCTTGTCAGGTAGTTCACAATCTTGGGAGAGGCTGAAGGCAAACTTTGACAAGACCCTGAAGAGAAAACAACAGTAGAATGGTTATTATTCGTTTTATTAGTTTCTTCCCTTTTTGTTTCATTTTTGTGCTTTAAAAAAAACAACAACTTAATATTGCCAGCCAACAGGAATTCAGTACTGAGTTTGTAAGCAGCTTATTCCATTTAACCATTACCAGTAACCAGTAAAGTGTTTCTTACCTGAGCTCACACTTGATCTGCACCCATCCAGGACTGCGGAGGAATGACCAAGGGTGATACCACTTTTCTACAGCAGCCATGCTGGAGCACAACACTTCCAACCACAGGTGCAGCACCTGCTCACTGGTGGGTTAGAAATATATTAAGATACTATGCTCAGATTGACTGTATTGATATCAATTCTGTATCAGTCTCAGTCTCAGAAACTCACTTGAGGCCGACGCAGACAAGAGACCTAAACTTGATATCCATCTGAGCGTGTGCTGAGTCGTGGCTCATGTTGACTGACTGCACCGCCTGAAAAGAGCAGACAGAGGGCACTCATGCACTTTCAATAATATTCATTCCGTTTACAGACTGCTGAATTTAGGCAAGGCCTCACTGGGCCTTCCAACTACTCAATAAAACAGATTTGTTTTTTGTTTTTTACACATTTCTATTAAATGCTCACTTACTCTGTATAACAGCTCCTCTGGTGTTAGTACTTTCCCATCTTCATCTAACCTGGTAGATACCGGGACAAATTGAGTTGTTACCTTATCATTCCGGCATACATATTAAAAGTGAATTTCTCATTCATCTGCCACAAATATAACCATATTTCTAACATTTAGGTTGTAATTATAACCCCCAGCACCCATGTTGAATAATCATGTGAAGAGAAAAAAAAGAAATGGAAACACAATAACGGTTATACCTGTAGGTTTTACAGAGCACCAGTCTGGAGTAGACAGAGTTGAAGTCCCTCTCTACCTCTCTACTGGCCGCCTGAGAGAAAACCAAAAGGACAAAGAAACGATTAAATTCCTTGGTGAATTTGTGTGCAATATGGTGCCATTTGGAAAAAAAAAAAAGCTTTCCTACCTCTTCTATGAATAACCAAGGGTGACAAGGCCCTCCCAGGATAGATGGTTTCTTGAGACCGTGCTGAAAGATGGCCTTTAGGGCCGGACAGAGTGTGCCCCTAGCCAAATCTGTCACTGCCTCTGTCACAGAGTCATCACCTGCTAATGAGTACTGGGAATAGACACAAAAGCATCAATCACTGGTTAGGATACTATGAATTAATAATCAGGATACTAGAAGGGCAATGTGAAGAAACAAAGATAAAAACTGACAAATATCATTCTAATGGGCAAATCAAAGTCCATAGAAACACTTATGTCTTATTAAGCTGATTATTAACTGCTTCCATACCTCTTTGCTTCTTTCATCTAGGATCTCCACAAACTTAGCCGGAAACCAACCTGTTACAAAGAGCCACAGATAATGTATGTCAAATGAGCTGTAAGATTATAGAAAAAGGCAATTATCCAGATGGCAATGGAAGCAGATACATAAGAACACACCTCTAAGGCCATTGAGCTCTCCAACCCAACAGTGTTCATCCTTCTGTGAGATGATCTGAAAAAGAAAGAAGAATCAGAGGTAAGGGAGTACAGTGTGTGTACATGGTTGCAAACTTTAAAAGGAGTTCAGTCTAGACC
>NW_023339696.1:9448628-9450002 GCF_004916995.1 Morone saxatilis | reverse complement strand
AATTGAATTGAATTAAATTGAAAACTACAAGAAACACTGTTTTGTTTCTGCGACTCATTACTTACAGTGATAATGTCATTCTTCCTGAAGCCCAGTTCATCGTCATCGTGTCGCTCAAAGTCCAGCAAAGCCTTTGCCCGTCTCCGTCGGTTGCGAGACACCACAAGAAAGTTTTCATGATCTCGCTGATGGCTCTCCATGGAGTAGTCAGGAGTCAGTTCCTAGAGAAACAAGATGGGAGAAGTAAGCTCAAAATGGATGGAGGTATCCATACTGAATGCTGTTTTTGGTTGATTTATAGTCCACAGGGGACATATACCACACTGTTCCTTGCTGCAGTGTGTGAACTCACAGAACTAGAGTGACGTGGGTCCAGACAGTGGAAGTGCTCTGCAGTGCGGGCAATGGCCTCTCGCAGGGCTGCCACCAGCTCGGTCTGTTTAATATTCTTGGATTTCAGGGCCTCTGCCTCATCCTCCCCAAACAGCAGGGAGCTCAGGGTGGACTTCCTGCGGAGGGACTGTCTCCTCACCACCTGAACATATATAAATGCAGGATAAATGATTAGATTTTTTTTTACTATTTTAATAAAAACCTAGGACACATAATTGATACTTCACACCACTTTCAAATTTGACAACAACTGACCTTATTGAGATTGGTGTTGAGTGTTGTGTTGTTTCCATTGTTGAGCTGCGTCTGTTCATTTAGGATGTAGGCTAAGTGCTTGTGTCGGTGGGCTTCCAGGGTTTCCTGGGATAGCGTCCCTGCTAGTCTCATAGCCTCCCCGAGAACTGCAGGCCCATCTCTCAGCTGGCTTGGCAAGTCTGATAGAGTATTAAAAATGGACGCAGAGTTCTCTGATGATATGAGCTCCTCCTCCTGGGGTCAGGGAGTACATTTCACAAGGATTAATCCTCAACATAAGCAGGTTTTTTTAAATAGTAGAAGTAGCCAATCAATATTTGGTGTGGGATGGTTTCTAGCTGTAGTAGAGAATAAAGTCTGTTGGCATTAATTGCTGTAACATGACCTTTAAATAAATAGAAACTATCATTGTCATCATCTGCTATAGAAGAAAAATCAATTCAGCACACACAGAGAGACCAAAACAATAAAATAAGTCAGCATTTCAGCAAAGAGTAAACTGTATCACGGAGTCAAGACCTACAAAATACTGTAGGTGGTGTAGTGCTAATACCTTGATCTTGAGCATGCCCAGCGTAACCTGGAAGAGCACCAATGAGCCCTGGTAGAAGAGCAGGTCCCAGATCCTAAGGAGCAGGCGAATGTCCACGACACTGGCAAATGATGTCAGGAACCAATGCAGTGTGATCAGCGACAACTCTGGATGGGGGGGGAAAAAAAAAAAAA
>NW_023339696.1:9443007-9448617 GCF_004916995.1 Morone saxatilis | reverse complement strand
AAAAAGGGGGGGGGTTACATACTGTAAATGTCTTTTAGTCATTTTAACACCCACATTGATTCAGAAGATGTGATTCACCAGCAAAATGAGTCACAAGAATTCTCTTTTTTTAAATTAATGTAGAGCAGAAGGCTGAAAGGTGGTGGGTAATATGATGTTCATTAAATACCCATGTTGCCTCTTCGACCCAAAGCTCCACACTGTCACCATCTTTCCTTATAGCCATCCTTACCTATGTCGTGCTCCTGCAAAAGGCGGTCGAGGGCTGGCAGGTACTGAACAATGAGCTGGCGGAGAACCCTCTGGTCCGTTTGGACGCCCAGCAGAGTGGAGGAGAAGTAGGATGGAGGAAGGAGGTCTTCAATCAGGGCGCACATCATCCATAGCACATCCTCCTCCTCAAGAAAGAGCAGCAGACAGGAAACCACCTGGGGAGATGTGTGGGGGTGGGTTGTGAAAATGTAATGCACAGTGCTACTACAACTGTGTGTACATGTGTGTTGAGCCAGCTGGCTGGTGTTGTGCAGTTGTTTGTGGTGACATCAGTATCTGTGCATATTTGTGTTCTCACCATGCCAGTGCCCTGACAGTACCCAATGTCTGGGTAGAGCCAGGCCAGGCCTCTCAGTACCCGTCTGAGCCTCGGCACTCCGACACTGGTTAGGCTACAGAAACACACATTGGTTGGCATAGTCCGTAACAGGTCCTTCTCTATCTGAGAGACAGAAGTTAACGGAGAACAGTCTTTTAGTGCTTTTCTTCCATGTAAATATGCCAAATGAAGATGATTTTATTCCATTCATAATGTGTTATAATTATTTATTAACAATTATTTCTGCATGTTCTCAAGAAGTAATATTATTATGCTAACAGCAATAGGGTTGTATTTGGGTACATGTTCAGTAGCTATGGAGTTTACCTGTTTAGCTGTGGAGGTGTCATCGTTGGAACTGTTCTTAATGATTTCTCTGTAAGAGATCTCAGAGGTCCTCTTCTTCTGCAGTGCTCCAGACAGTCGCATCCATAGCTAACAGACAAAGTATATTTAAAGCACTAAAGCTGGAGAAGTAAGAATTATAAATATTCTGAGGGCAACTGTATCACTATAATGTGTCAATAAATTGACAGGCCACTTCAGGCAGGCTTTTTATGGGCAACACTCTCATCAATGACACAAATAGTTCTCCAATGCTGAGTCTACTTACCTGTGGCCTCATGCTGTGAGGAATGCCACCTAGCACCAAGGAACGCAGGCGCTCAGAGCGTGAAAGGACTGGATCAATGAGCTCCCAGGTCAGGTCACCCACTGTGTGGTTGTGGGTAAACTCCAAGTGGGCTTGCCAGCGCAATCGCTGCTGGGGGTCTTCACGCTGGGGTGAGCCTTCAGTGCCGAGCCAGGACCTGGACTTCCCACCGTCTGAGTAAGGAGAGTGTAATATATCAGGATTAAATAGTGTTCGTATTTTGATTACAAAGAACGCAAACATAAGTAAGCACCATGCCACCTCCAATTATAGTAATACAACCAAGCATGATAGGAACATGGAAGGAAAGTGGAAGCAATCTTTAGGTGGGAACACTTGAGAAGAAAAATTCAGGAAGTGAGTGAGGGGAAAAGTGCCTGGATAAGAGACAAGTGATTAAATAACAAAGCCAAAAATAGAATGAGAGACATACACTGTACTCCTAACCATTGACAGTTTTTGTTACGTGCATGTAAACTAACTATTAAGCAAAAATAACAGCCAACATTAAAATCGATCAACAATCAGCTGATTGCAGAAAATATACTGCTGCTGGACAAGAAGGATCATTAAAGTGCAGCGTTCCAAACGACTACAGCCGAACAGTCCTTGGCAAAACTGGGTAGAAAAAAATGGTAAGAGTAACCCAGTTAGTTGCAGTCACTGCTCTGAGACTGACTCAATTTGTGTACATAATGTAGCCATTGTGCCCAGACATGAAGATGTCTATTTATGTTTGCTGACTAGGATTCAGGAATTTTACCAGAGTGGGAAAAATGGAATGAGGACAGAAGAAGAGGCATATGCGTGCGTGTGTGTGTCCATGCGAGTGACGACATTACCTTCAGTGTCCACTCTGAAGCCAAACTCATCATACTGGAGTTCAGGCTGTTCTGGGGAGTCTTTCTGTAAAGACAAACAAATAACATGCATTTCATTAGTAGCGGAGAGGTGATTGTGAAAGGCCGTACTGAAAATAGCCACAGCGGCTTCTCTGAGCATTTTTAATTTCAGTTAACACAACAGATCAGCTGTCACATGAGGACAAAGCTCCTGCGGCATTTTTGTTGTTTGATTATATGAGCATTTGTTTCTCATTTCAAAATAGTCATACTCAATACATTCTCTGCTTATTACTGAAGGTTCAAAGATAAACAACTTTTGAAGTCACATCCTCACTTGATGGTACTTGGCCAAAATGTCCTGGGGCCACATGCTTGGGGTGAGAGCAGAGAATGGCCCACCAGGGGCTGGTGTGTAGGTTCCTAAAACAGAAAGATAAAATTGAATAGAATTAATCACATATTAAGTATTCGTGTTATTTCAGTAAGCCAAGCTCATTGTGTATTTGCGGACATGAATAATACTTGCTGATAACTAGAATACCCCTCTTCTGACGGAGAGCTTTTTGAAACAAATCTTTACCTGACATTTTGTTGGTCGTAGAGCGAGCGGCTTCTATGTGCAAATATCGCAGTCACTCAGGAGAAAGGACGTCAGCAGATAGAGCCCGTTCTGTAAAAAGGACAAACGGAGGAAGAGAAACGGTTAGTGGTTCGACTCTAGTATTGTCTCAACAGCAAGAGGAAGTGTCCTGGAGAAAGACACTGAACCGCAAAGTGCTCCAGATGTCAGTGCTCCATGCATTTGTGGGTGAATGAATGCGAGACATACTGTAGCACTGCTCTCGGGATAAAGCTTCTTTATAACTGCAATAAAGACATCTGATTAGTCAGCATCAAGACTATGGTTGACTTAGTTGTTGCATAGGCAATCCGGCCAAGGCAAAGTAACACATTACATGCAATGTCCTTTTGACCAAGTCCTGTATTTTATGCCCCGACTACTTTTTCTCTTTTTCATTTCAAATTATTACAGTACATCTTCCCTACACCCGCCTTTTGTCGTTTTTTTCCAAAGAAATTGTGAAAAGTACCTTAAACAATGAGGAAGTCTAATATGTCCAACATTCCTGTAATGTAATCCTGTTCCAGCATCAGTGAGATTCTACACAATGACAGAAAGTGAGAGAGGAAGAGATACTGAGAGAGACAAAGAGGGGCATTCTGGGGTTTCTTCTCGTGGCCATATGACTGCTCTGCTTATCAGAGGCTAATTACTTCTATTTTGAGACAGCACATTTGCTGGGGCAAAAAGAAGGACACTAAGAGAGCTTTCATTTAAGAATTCATCACAAACGTCTACTGTTTACTTTTTTTTTTTTTTTAATCTAGTGAACTGTTTTTTTCTTTATGAGAATTCCATTTCTAATATGACCCTAAAACATAGGAGCCCTAACAACATCATCTATTGTACACTAAAACTAGCAATTTTTATTTGCAGGGTTCTTAATGTTCCTTATGTTTGATATTGTATTTAATAAACTAGGTTTATTGTAGGGCAAACCCAATGTTAAAATGTCTCTTCACAATTCCAATGACCTATTTAAAAAGGTCCACAAAACAATGACAGACAAAAGTATGTGGGATGCTTCATACTCCCTTTCAAAGCGCAAAAGAAGAAGAAATGCAGAGAAATGTGTGAAAGATGTGAACATTTGGTTTGTCCATTCTGGGCTAATGTAGGTGGCTCAACATGGCAGACTTCATCGAAGAAGACCAGCTCCCTCTGTAGATAGGGAGGTTACACTCGTGCAGCATACAGCGTGTTTGGCCACATACATTATAAACTTATTAACATAATGGAAAAATTGAATTTTATTTCATTTATGCAATTTCAGCCCAGCCTGCTGGTCTGCAGGCTATTATACATTTGAATGACCATTTAATTTAATAAAACTGTAGCTTTACAAACATGTGCTGCATATTAAAGCCGGCAGTCTGAGCCAAAGAACGCAGATCCAAAATGCCAACAACAAATGTGCTGCTGTCCAAATATGTTCTGAGCACATACACAAATCCCCTGATTATTGGATACTCCCTACCAATTGTTTGAGCAAGAGCCAAAGTTTCTACATCAATTAAGGGGGCAGGACATTTGGATGCTCATAACTTCGTGACATCTTGCTTTCATGTTCACGTTCAAGTACCCTGAGAGGGGACATTTGGCATGTAAGCACTGATTAACCACATACAAAAAACATACACAGACGAACACTACAGCACAACAACCATAACCTGCAAAAGAGGCTCTCCAGCATGCGAACAACCTGCCAAAATGATTCATTCCAGCAGCAGGCTCGCGGCATCTGAAGAGGGATTTAGGACTTAAGAGAGATGAGAAATCAATTTGAGGTTTGGAGGATGGCCAAGTACTTTCAGGCGAGCTCTGTGTGTAGCTCGGGGGAACACTGGGATTTTGGAGCTGCTCCTTTACAAGAACACTGACAGTTTAATCACCTGCCAAGAAAACCAACACAACTGAAGCCCTCCTGCAAACTGTTGCACATATTGACAATCCAATTGCAAAACTGAACTGGGCAACCACAGATCATATTGGAAAATATTTTTGATGTTATTATTATTTCTACTTTTTAATATTGTTCAATTGTTAGATTAACCGTTTCAGTGTTCTGTCTCAAGTTTTTTTATAATGAACTTTTAAGGGGGCCCCACAGTAAAAGTGTTTATGGATTGAAAAGACAGGCCTGCACATTGTCACTGCTCACTAATTCCCACAATGGCCGAATACAACCAGAGATATTGAAGAGACAGCAACCACAGTGTGGACAGAAAAAGCTGACATGTTTCAAATGTATGTCATTTCAAAGCACATCATCCAACCCTAATACAGATTAGGAAATTTCAAATACACAATAACAACGAAGACGCTGAGAAAGCGTCAGTTGAACTTAGATGGAGGACTGATATTTGCTGGGACATCTAAAAGTCTGCCAGGCACTGGTCAGCATGGAGAGGTACAGTAAAAAAAAAAAAACTATCAAAGGACCGGTTGCATAGCAGACATTCTGTCTTGTCTAAGCCAGAAAAAAAAAAAGATAAGTGGACACAGTTCAATTCCATCAAGTGTCTCAGTTACGGTGACAGTGAAATAACACGCACAAAAGCAGGAAGTGGAACGCAGCTATCATTAATACATCTGCTAGTTTCCTGCTATGAAGTGTCTGCTGTGCAACCAGTCTTTTATTGCAAGCAAGCACATCATCTGGTACTGGGATTTTGTCACAGGGATGGATGAAACACCACGAAGAAACCAAATCCCTTTTGGTCCTTAACAGAGGACTTGGCTGGGTTTTATCTCACTGTGAACACAAGGAGCTCTTTCCCCATTAGTGAGGTGCGGCTGTGCTCACCTGTGTTTGCACACACTGGTCAACACCCGGCTGCAGGTAAAACAATGCGTAACATCCTGCAGTACAGACAGGGCAAGTGTGTGTGTGTGTGTG
>NW_023339696.1:9424388-9442907 GCF_004916995.1 Morone saxatilis | reverse complement strand
GTGTGTGTGTGTGTGTGCAGGGTAAAACCTTTCCTCTTACAAAAGCAGAGGAAGTTCTTGTTTCTACCATGAAAATTGAGTTTGTCTTGTCGGGCTGCCCCACCGACCCGGCCCTCCCCTCCCCTTCCCATACACTTCCTCCAGTTGCTCCTCACAGTAACCACAACAATGGTGACTCATGTTCCCCTCTTGTGAACACGCCCACCTACACAGCCACGTATGTCAGACAATCACTGCTTCGTGCACCGCCAAGGTAGCTTTGTCTGAATGATGATAGACAGTCCCTCCGTTCCCTTTGGCAGACAGCACGTTTCTCTCTCTCTCTCACTCTCCCTCTCTTTCATACACATCCACGCGTCACATCTATCCATTCGCAGAGCCACTTACACACTGAGGCGTGTGCCGATGTGGTGAACGGGAATGTCACTTCCTCCGGACATTGGGGGAAAACTAAAAAAATAACACACATTTGTAAGATTTAAAGAGCATTCTGCAGGGGACAGGAGCTTTAAAACAACTTATAGCTCTTGATCATTCTAGTTTATGGTTTATTGGGTCCAAGCCATAAGACATTAGATTATATACAGCAACAAGTGACCCACCTGGATGTGACATTTGTAGTTAAGAGTACACACAGAATAGGAGTAAGTTTTAAGGTGGAACATAAAGATAGTTTCTGCAGCTTCCATCCCATTTGGAGGTGTCACTGTTAAACCAGTCAGCAGAAAGTCTAAGGCTTATTATGAGGTTGTTCATTGGACCCACGCGTTACAAAAGCAAAAAAAATATCACTTGATATGAAAGTATTCGCCTTACTTGCACGTAAATGCGTATACATCGTGTGACTCTATAGATAGCTTCATGCTCGTCATAAATTAACGCTACGTCAAACCCAAGCTGACGTCAGGTCCAGTCAACAGACTAGAAAATGAGCAAGAGATAATTTTTTTTACAATGGAAACCTTACCTGGCTGACAACATTCACATTTATTTACAAGTGTTTGCGGCATACGAATGCGCAGCGTGATAATAAGATACGCTTACGAATTGCTAAAACTCCTAACATCCGTCTCAGAGAGCAACATAACGTCAATGTGTCAGTGAGTTGTCAGCTGTTAGCTATCCACGCTACCTCTCGCCTTAAGCTAACAGCTGCACACAACGATAGCCCGCTCGCATAACTTACCGTGACATTATTCTCGTGAAAGCACAAGGTTACGGTTCGAGGCGGACGTGTCTTCTGTCAGTGGGAACGGGGAAACGCCATATGCTCTGCCATCTTTCGCCTCGTATTTGTTATTTCCCTGCGTTGTGCACCTGCTAGCGACGTGTAGCTCCGCTGTATCCTTACACCCTTTAAAGGTTTTTCCCTTTGCAATCCTGGGAAGTAGTTCCAGATCCCGGAACTACGCTTCTCACTGAAAAATATCCCTCCGCGGAGGAATATATGACGTAGGTACACGACGCGTGTTTGTTCAATTCATTCATCAGTTTCCTCGGCGCCCCCCTCCCCTCTTTTGCTCATTCATTTCGGCTCGGAAATCAACAAGTCACGATTCACAGTTACATTAATCATAATGAGAAATGAAACAAGAGCACCATAAAACACTTTATAACACCTGGTCATGGAAGCCTTGCTGATGGTTGTTGTTTATGTTTATTTGCTCTATGTTTATATGCCCTTTTTAAGTAGATGGGTCCCTAATAAACCTTGCAATAAGAGGGGGAAAAAAGTTGGATTTATCAGTCTTCTTTTATCATCTTTAACATTTCATGGAAATGTTTTTACTTACGTACTACAATTAAAAAAACAATGTGATTATTATTGGCATACTTTTTCCTTTACCCCTAAGCATGGGTAGACGATCTATAGCCTGCAAGATGAACTGCTATATTAAATTACTTTGGCAGTTGTCTCTCCTTTAATTACACAGACTTACCCTGAATTTCCTCTAAAACTGTTACACTGATGATTCATGTTAAAACAGAGTGCTATTAGACAATTTCTCCACAAGATGTCTCTATTGCAATGAGTGCACAAGCCTTTTCACATTAGCGCATTCATTATAGCTCAACCGTTGAAAGTAAGACTGTTCAGCAGACTGTATGTTCTCTTTATTACAACCCACATAAGCCCCGTCCTCCACACACCCACCAAAGCCACTCGCCCACAAACACACACCTAAGATTAGACATTATAATTGGAGTCGTGTGTGCTCCTGTAGTGCTACTTGGCCTTAGGGGACAGTACCCTGTTTTAACCACTTTAGTTTGTGGAAGTCAGGCTAAATGGGCATCAGGACCAAATGATCAGCTATTGATTGATTGCTGGCACTTTGCTGGAATTTTTGCAGTGAAGGTCTGCATTTTAATATCTTTGTTCTAAAAAATGAGATTGTGTGTCTGTGCATGTGTGTGAAAGCATATCCTCTTAGTGAGGAGCCAATAATCCTTTAAAATGCAAATCTTACACAACAGTTCATCCCTCAGTTCCTGCATTACTCCTCCATTCCCTCTATTCTTTATTCTTTTATCTTCCTTTTGCTACTGACAGGCATACATGGAATGGAAAGTTAGTATCCCCTGTTCCCTTAAAATCACCTTATATACCCTTCCCTCAGTCTATCTCTTCTTTTCCCTTCTGCCTCTGTCCTGTGGCACATCAGTATAACGCTCTTGTGTTCATTGTAACCCTCTTGCGTTGCTTGCATGCTCAGTTTGCTGCACCATGCCAGAGTGAGTCACATCATTAAAAATGCTGCAGCCTAAAGCCAACCTTGCCCATAGCTTGCCGGCCAAATAGCCCTACTAGTGCATCCACCCTACTTGTCACAGTGATGTGGGTGTGGCTCAGTCCATTTTTGCAACTTCTTTCTCCCCACTCCACCTCCTCTAGTTCTCATCTGTCTGGCCGTCTTCGTCATCCTTCATAGAATGATGGGCAGTGTCAAGCAAGCCTCTGGATCTTACACTGCAGTTGCTATGACGTCAGACAGAGGCAGAGAGAGGTGGAGGGAGATGCCAGGGGAGGAATGAGGAGACAGACACAGATGAAGAAACAAGGAGAAGGGTGGGAGGACATGTGGGAGAAGGAGGGGAGAGAAACAAAGCTGCGATAGGTGTTAGTGGAAAAATATAGGAGAAGGAGCAAGAGATTCAACTACGAAGGCGTGTGTGTGTGTGGCTGAAGCACAAAAAGAGGGAATGATTAAGGGCATGGGTAAGGTGAGGATTAAAGAGAAAGCAGTGGAACACAGTGGAACAGTAGAGGGGGAGAGAAGACGTGGGCTGAAAAAGGCATTTTTCTGATATATTGTTCATATGTAGCCACAGAAACCTCACAGCCTCAGTGTATATGTGGGTGTTTTTAGTCAGCTCAAAAGCTTACACACACACACACACACACACACATAGAAGCACACATTGAAGTGTTATTGACATGTTCATTGGATCAGATGAAAGAGGTTATCGATCCAGATGAATCAGCAGGTTGCCATCAGACAGATGAGAAAAGAAAAGAAACAGAGAAAACCACTTGTTCACACTGAGTCAATTTGCTGCAGTCTTGCAGTTTTTCTTCAGGACAGAAGATAGCGCTGTTGCTTTACATCAGACGGTATACAAATAAGCATGTATGTGGGCCATATTTTCAGTAGATCATATTGTAAATGTAAATGTGTGTGTGCCCACATGCGCGCATGCGTGCTAGCATGCATCGATGCATATGATAATGGGCTTGTGTGCCCACATGTATCAGTGCTGTTCATGCGTATTTATTTATATATGCATGCATATTTATCTTAACTATGTCATAGCCTATGTTTTTCTTCCAGCAGGCATACATCCACATTTTATTTTTTTTCATGTGGATGCAGCCAGGACTTGAACTAAGTTGAAACCACTGAGCCAGAACATGATTAAGTCTACATGTCTCCACTCTGTCATATCAGAAATGCATAGGGCACCCCTTAAGCAACACAGACTGCACAGGTTTATGTAACCTGCATGATGTGGCCTCTGCCTTTGGGATAATTTTCATTTATGCATATAAGGCCATGATAGACTGATCCAGGCTGGGTCTCTTGGGCTGGATCATGGGGCTTTAACGCAGCTGTTCCCACAGTCTCAGAGGACCTCTCCTGTGATGAGGAGGATTGAAGGTAAAGGGCAGGGGCTCTGAGGCTACACGTTCCAAAGGCAAGTGATTTCTCTTGGGCGTAGTGATGTGAGTGGCTGCTTTTTGTATTTATGAGTCTCTGATGTTAAATCTATACTGTATATGGGGTGAAGCACATGCAAACATGTTTTCTGTATGATGACATCTTTAATACACTTCTACACAAATCCTACATTTTCTCTTTTCTTTTTCTAAGCTTGTTGTATCACATGTGGCAGTCCTGTCATTTGGGAAGTGATGCACTGAGCTGCCACAAGTGCACATATCCAAACACATTAACACACCCTGGGAGTTGATGTGATGTAAAGGAGGTGAGTGTGATGATGGACACAAAGGTCGAGAGGGACCAGAATAGTGAATGTTGGAATGAAGAAGAGGCAAGCAAAAGAGTTGGATTTATGATGTGAGATATAAAATACAGAGCCAAAGAGGGAGAGATAGTAATCATAAAGCCACAGCAGAATTTGTAGATGTTATTTTCACTGCAGCATATAAAAGACCTGCATTAATGCATCACTGCAATAAAAACCTTTGTATTTCTGCCTTAATAAAGTGCTATAAGAAACCTTGAACAACATAAAAGGACATTCCACAATATAACAACAGAACTGCAGTATGTGGTGTTTATTACAGCAATCACTTGATTACAGTTTGTAATACTTAAGGTTATGTAAGAACTGCTTACAACAATAGAAGACGTCGCATCCAGCGATAGTAGGCATCCTCTGTGCTTAAATATTTCCTTAGTGTATAGTGATGTGCAATTATGTCACTTCATGTCCATCTGCTGTGGCCATTTGTGTGGTGGGAGACCAGTCATTATTTGTCTTTGGGATAGACACAGATTAATGGATGTAGTAGCTACATAAATCCCTCTAACCTCCTCTTTCCCTTCTTGTTTTTATGACCGTGACTGTAGTGCTTGTTAACCCATGAACCCCTTGCTTAGTGTGTTAAAGTGTCTGTGTGTGCGTGTGTGTTTGTGTTTTAGCATGGTCAGATTAACTCACAGCTGACAGACAGAGACATCTAAAAATAGTGCAGATCACAATCCATTATAAACTAGCAGATTAGTGTACGTATTCCTCAATCTATGTCATTCTACAGTATGTCAATACTAAAGCCATGTGGCACACGAGTGAGAACTGGGAATATGTAATCTGTATGTTCACTCACTGCACAAAATTGGTTTAAATGTAAGAAATTAAACTGAGCAAATTACATGGAATGCCACACGCTCAGTCTCTCCCCCTGGGAATAACTCTTCCTCAATAATTGTAGATTACTTCCTGTCATGGTTGAGTTTATGCCTGTCTGCCCTGGCTGTTGTTTGGCACTTGCATTATGGTACTTTCATGATGCTCATTTATGTATTGGTAAAAAGTATTAGGAATGTTATGGTGGTTGGTTTTGTCGCAGCTACCTCCCTGCCAGCAGTTGTTTAAGGGTGGCGGGGAGTCCTTTCAGCTCACTGTAATTCATAGAATAATATTGTATATTGGCTTCAGAGATTTGTCTTGCCCACGGCCCTTTCATATAATTATTTCTCTGTAATATTCGAATCATGGGAAACTCAGCATGCACACATCACATTTGGTCAATAATTCAAGAAATATTTCCACTGAAAGCACTGGGTTTATGTCATAGCTTGCTTTACTATTGTTCATCTTATAAACTGCTGAGCGCCTGCTCTATATGTGTACACTGCTGCTACACTTTATATAGTCTGTGCTTACCAACGTTCAGCTTCAATCCATAATGGTCAATTGCTGGATCAGTCATAACATTTCATAAAGCCTATATAATGTCACTATCTGCAGTGTAGCTACATGTCTTTGCCTTTATCCTTATATCAGGTGAATTACTAGGTACTATACAACAAGAGGTGTCAAACCCGTTTTGTCGGAAATTAACATTGTTTGGTTTTTGCTGAAAAACTTTGATCAAACTGAAACGGCAAGAAACATCTGAGCTTCTCACTGCAGAAAAAGATGTGTATGCTAATTGCGTCATTTATTGAGATGGATTGAAATGGCCCCCACTATTGCTTGTCTTTATCTCTCCCATTAGTTTCTGTTAAAGAAAGAAAAACGGAAGAGAGAGCAACAGTCTCAGAGAAAGTAAAGGTCTCCGGGAAACAAATAAGAGGACAGAGACCATGACTTATGTTTACACATCTGTGTGTATTTGTGTGTGTGTGTCTATGTGGTGTATATTTGTCACTGAGTGCTACCTAAGAGGATAAAAGAACAGTGTGCCCTTGATCCATATGCTGACTTATATTACACAATTATTATAATAATGAGTGCACATAGACTCTTCAGCATTGCCAATAATGACTGTGATCATATATTTGGCTTGTAAGGAGAGCTTGATACAAAGCCCTAATATATAAAAAGCATGATAAACAAACAAAGGATGATAAAGATGTAAGATAAAGACTATAAGTCAATAAGGATGTTATAAGTTAAATGACTAAATGCACATTTGTGTGTGTGTGTGTGTGCGTGTGGCAATGCAGCTGTAAACAACAGATGGTCTTTTGTCATAGTGTTATTGCTGCTGATGGTGTCTCAGCAAAAAATACTTAAAATACAGTTATTTTTTATCATATATTTAAGAATATAATAATAATGTTTATTTATACTAATATATGTCTGTAATATACACAAGCAAGCCTTCTTTACCTGCATATGTTCCTCTTTTTCCTTTTTATTTAAAACTACAAGCAGGTTTCAACTGGCTATGAAACAGCCTAAATGTAATACTGATGCTTCTTTATTACCCACATAAACAAACAAGACCATCAGCAAGAAGATTGGCTCTTTCTATGTAGTTAATCTTAATGCTTTTTACCAGGTTGGATTCCCCTTGAAATGAATGTAATGAGGTGGTGGAAACATTAACTCTTTTGTCCACAGGGTCTGCCAGAATAATAACAAATTTTTCCTTGTTGCTGCTTTAAATTTCCCCGTATTTTATTATTTGTTATTCAACCTTTTTCTCTCTCTATCACACTCAATCTGGAAAAATCAGTGTGCATAACCTATCTGACTTCCTGGGAGATGGGTCTGAATTATGTCTGATGTGCATGAACAATGATGATAACATTCATGCATAAAACCCAAGACAATTTCACATTTTCCAGGACATTTGCAAACCCTGTCTATTGATTGTTTTACATGTGTGTTATTTTATGAGGTGACCTGAGGGAGGATTTCACTAACAAGCACGAATATCTATCTCTATCTATCTTATAACAGTTAGCCATTCATTGTCCTAGGCTATCAGTTAAAACTAGCTTCTTACTTAAGTGTTGGATGCCCTAGACTTGTATATGTTCAGATACACAATATGTTTCAGTTGATTTAGTTTGAGAACAGGCTTGCATTACTACATTATTTCATATAATCTTTTGTGTGAATGCATTTTAAAGGTGAAATAATCCAGATACTAATTGGAACAACATGTGCAAAAAAACTATTTTTAGGCAAGTTCTGACAGGGGCAAAAATTTCCCATTTCAACAACATCATCACCCACCCGATACACCTCATTCCCTCGCTGAAACTATAAATTAATAACAAATTATGGAAATATGTTTGTACCTTTAGCGGTAGTTACTGTAGTGGCTGATCGTTTGGCCTGCTAGTTCAGATAAAAATCAGGAGCAGGAAGTGCACTCAGTGGTGGTAATCACTGATAATGGGAATGTCCCTGTGGCCCTGATACACATCAGCTGATAGAGACAGTGTTGTTTACTTTCTGTCAACATTCTGGCTAGAGATAAATGCTGTTGGGTCTTTGTGTGTGTTTGTGCATATATATTTAAAAGAAAAAAAGATAAAGCGTGTAGTAGACAAGGGTACACGGAGATGTTATGGAGTGTGTGTCAAGAGCTGAAGTGTCAACAACATCAATAGTTTGTACGTATATAGTTGTGTAACTGGATAAGAGGTCATGGTCATGTGTACGGTATGTGTTTGTGAGTGGGAGTATAGGAGCAAAACAAGGTTTGCAACCTCCAGTTAATAGGATATGACCTTTCTCTTCATCCAGATTGACCCATGATGACAAAGTCCAAGCAACAACTCATATATCAAAAATGTGTGTTATGGAAATCAAACACTAAAGATAAAGAATAACAATATCAAAAAGAAACAAAGAGACTAAAATTGTTCTACCTAAGATTCAGTTAAAATGCTGGCTGCAATTTGGATGCAACTACTGCGTGAAATGTTACCACTGAGACTTCATTAAAACCAGTTTTCAGTAAACAGATCCAGCGGGGGAATCTGAACCAAACACACAACACTAATGCCTCCAAGTTTTCACTCCAACTTCATATGTGTGTAAAAATATACAACCCTGCACAAAAACACAGATACAATTCAATACCTAGATTAGGTTAGCATAAAAATGTGCAAATATTTGTGTGCTTGAGGGCATGTTCATGAATAGGTTCATAGACACGTATAGCCTTTCAAATGTCTCTCTCTGCCCACACACACTTACTGCATCAGAGAATGTCCATATATGCACAATTTGAACGGCATATGAAATGACAATATGAAATCAAACATTTATTTCTATGTAAATTGTATACCATGATGTGCATTACCGATTTAGCACTCTAGACCTTACCTATCCAAGGACCCTTTTTAATTCAGCTTGTGCAAATCTATCGAAATAGAACTTAACTTAACTTCCAGGCTCAACACTCAATTGACAGTGATGTAGCTTCCAGACAACTGGGCTCATCTGAGTTTTGGGATTAAATTTTGCCAATTTTAGGTCTGTTCAAATGGTAAAAGGGAGTTGGGGGAACTGTGAGCGTCAATTCATATTCAAATCGCAGGAAAAACTAGGGAGACCGGGAGGCAGAAGAAGAGGCAGTAGAAGGTGGACATGGAGCAAAAGGAAATGGAAGAAGACATTTCATCAGTCATCATATATTCATAATGTTATGTTAACTAAAACCGCAAAGAGTAACATGAAGGACCATAATGGAAAGACCTTTTCAAGACTCATTTTTAGTGGCATCAATTCAAATCTCAGGTATCGGCAACATCTCCTTCATCATTCTTCGTCAGCCTCCTACAAAACCATCCTCTTTAGGTTCTGTGTGTGTGTATGTGTGTGTCTGTTTGTATTTGTGCATGTGGATGAGAAAAACATGGCAATGAGCTTTGAGCAAATGGTTTATTTATGGCTGTGAAATGGCCCTATAATCTTTGCAACTCGCCACCAGTCTGACTGAGTGGTTGCAAATTGAAATATCAACACAAGGTCCAGACACCAGAAACGAGCCCTCATCTTAACATTTATATATGTGTGTGTGTGCATATGTTCATGTGATGACATTGCATGCTGGATGTGAATTGGTCTTTCCATTTTAACATCCTCAGTGATATGCAGGGGAGCCAAGTTCTGTTCAAGTGTATACTCAGAGAAAATCAAGTAAACACGAGCTGATTTGAAGCCAATAACTAACTTGTATGTACATAACCATTTCTTCTTCTGTTTTAATGCTTTCTCAGTATTGTTTTATCATTTTATAATTCAGGATTTAAGAGTAACTTAGTCTCATGCTGAAAAGCAATGTTTCACTGAGGTCTCTTGTCAAGAATTTCTCTTTATTCAGAAATCAAGCCTTCAGCTGGTTTACGCATGCTCTACATGTTAACTAATGAATGCTAAAAAGGCTTTTATTTATTTAATCTCCTGATGTGACCCGGCTTATATAAATATGAATAAGTGCATATTGCGATGCACGTCCATTAGGCATATCATAAACTACCATAGCTGGTCACCATGTGTGAATAAGCCACGTTTATTTTAAAATCTTCCTCCAACATGATGTTGTCAACATCAAGAATTGTTTTGGGTTTCATTATAAGCAGAGGGTTTATTTGGTTTTCACTGCCTAGCCAGTTGTTGACCTCTCTGCACTTAAGTGCTTTGCACATCAAATCACTGGGACTGGCTGAAATAGCTTTCCATAACCTGCATTGCATGGGGTCAATGTAATTAGTTTATCAACACAAGAGCATAGTAGTCACTAGGGCTCATGAAGTGAATGTAATCATTGCACTGCATTTTTTCTTGAAACAATCTCCTCTGTATCTGTCTGGTGGGGTGCTGATATGACTAATATATAATTTAAAGAAGGGAAGAATAATACAAAAAGAGATGTGTTTTTGTTGCACTAAAATGTGGGCAAAACTAGGTATTCGAGATAAAACAAATGAGTATAAGTAATACATCTTATTTATTTTATCTTAACGTCAGTATGTGTGAATAGCCAGCCTGAAAATAAGGTTTAAAGTTTTGACATTATTTTCAGTGAAACATTGAGCCATTCCTATTTTTTCAAGCAGTCAGAGTACGTTTTTTTATGGCAGTATGTGCTACCTGGGTTTGATCAAATATTTAAGATACTCCTTTCACCTCAGTCATCCTTGAAGCTTCAGCACAGGAAATCAAATATTGAAAGTCTGTGTTTTAATAAATAAGTTTTGCATGCTGCACACAAATGGAGTTGCAAACGTTGACTTTTGTGTGCACATGTACAGTCATGCATGTAAAAATACATACATACATCTCTCTCACACACACACACGCCTACACACACAAACCAAAAAAATACAATATAAAATGATTTCGAATTACCCCCTTTTTTTTCTCAATAGATGTAATACCCCTTGGCAAATTCTTGTGGAGAGTGTGGAGAATTTGTACAAGAAGAGGTCCACCTAAAGTCTCTGATTACATTTGTGGCTCTGTGTGTTGCCTAGTTTTCCCTTTCCTCCTAAGCACTTTATAAGGGAGCCCACGGGGATTAGAACAGCAGGGGGACATAAATACTCCTCTTCCAATTGATATGGGCTGACAAGTGTATGTGTCTATGGACACTGTATGTGTAAGCATGTGTGTTAAAGATAAGGAAAACACTGTACATGTACTGGGATGACACATGCACTCAGGGCACTGTACATTAGAAACACATGTGACATGACTGCAACCGACTGTTTTCGGACACTGGACAGTAAGGAAAGGACAGATATTCAGTTTTGCTGTAAAGTATATACAGTGATACGATTACTGCAGACATTTGATCCCTAAACTGTTCTGCTTTCCGGCGGCTCAGTTTATTGTCCGTTCAGAGCTGTTGGACATTTGAATAACTTGTCCTCTGAGTGAACCTCCTGGAAATCTTGGACTTTCCTAGCCGTTGCAGCTGACTTTTTGTGAGACATTTATATTAGTGCATTTTTCCCTCAAATGTATCCCTGTAACATACTACAGCACACAATATTTGTGTTTCTAGAGTACCTGTACTATTTCCAAAATTATATTTAATTTAATTTAGGGAATATAATTTCCCTCTGGGATTATTAAAGTATTTCTGATTCTGATTCTGATTCTGATTATTTGCAGTGCATTATTAAATATAGTCCTGCTTTTTGGTATATGCTATACATTATATTATACATTATTTTTTTATGTTATTATTGCAGTGGTTAGCACCTCACAGGAAGTTCTAAGTTCAAACTACCGGCTGGCTGGGGCTGCGCTGGTCCAACGACATGCAGGTTAGGTTAATTAATGACTCTAAACTTTGCCCCGTAGGTTGGTTGAAATGTGAGGTGGTGAATGAATTTGCCTCCTCCCATGCTTAAGCCAGTTTTGTCATTTGAAGTACGACCCTGTCCCGAGGGCCTCTAAAGGACAAGCATTTATAGCTAATGGATGGATGGATGGATCTGTGTGACTTAATGCAACTTTTAAAAGTATTTGTATTCACATGGACATGTGAATGTCAAGCTGTTCTAGTAATGGATACATCTCTGTTATATATCTATCTAGCTAATCTATGTTATTGCTCTCCTCCCATTTTTTTCCTCCTCTCTCCTTTCATCTGTCCACAGTTCCCAGACATGCACGCATGAACACACACACACACACAGGTGGCTTAAGGCAGACCGACACACAATCACACAGCGGTGGAATGTAGGAAGTACTCATATTCTCATATTGTACTCATATTGTAATTTTAACTCTGCTACATTTGTCTGACAGCTAAAGTTACTAGTTACTTTTTAGAGATTACAATTGTTTATACCACTCTTGTCCAGGGAAAACCATGTATCTTACTAGTAGAGAGTATTTTTTACGGTGTGGTATCAGTGTTTTTAAGTAAAGGATTTGAATACTTCTTCCACCACTGCACACTAATAAATGTATCCACTGTATCTTATTTCTCAGTAACAACCCCTACTGGTTGTTCTCGTTAGTCTTGGCATTATGCTGTCTTAGCAATGTGATGCAATGTGATGCAACATGTCTTAGTGACATCTGTTGTGTCAATGTATTTGTTCTGTTGTGTTCTCTGTCAGTGTTGACCTGTTGCATTGTGCATCACCAATAAAAAAAGTGGGTCATTTATATAATTTTATTTCTACGCTGTGCAGTTCTGTGTGTTTGTCATTGTGTGTACCAATTAATATTTTGTATAGCTGTTCTTTTTGACACTATATCTCTCGTAACCCATCTAATGTTTTTCCTTCCGTCCTCTTCCTCTCATTTCTCCGACTCTTCATTGATGTCAATCCTGTCACAGTGGCTCTCGTCTGCTCTCAGCATAGATTCAAGTGTCACTCTGTCTGCCTCTCTTCTCTCTCCCAGTCATTTGTTCGTGCCCGCTGCCCTCCATCCTTTCTCTTTCTGTCTCTTCAGTCATCCGTGCCCTTCTCCCTCATTTTTCTCAATCTCTACTCATTCCTCCATTCACCTCTTTCCCCCTGCTCACCCACCCCGTCTGCCCACTTTCTGTCCTCGTTTTCTCCACCTGATAACAAGCAGGGTAGTGCAATGCTACGCTTCGCTGGCTCCCCTCCCTGCTGCACACGAAGAATGTGAATGGTATACAGAGAGACCCAGGAAGCACATGCACACACACACAAACACACACAGACACACACGCACACAGATATATATTTATATATATATTCACAAGTGGAAAATGTTCGATTTATCCATTTTCACCATGAGTCATCAGCTTGTGAGAGGAAGTAATGAAATTTAAAGCTGTCTTTCACTAGCTAGCTTCACTTTCAATAGGAGTGCTGAAGCAGCAAGACATGGATATGAATAATGCCATAATTTATGCCCAGATCATTAATATTCCTGCCTTGCCAGCGCTAGATCCCTGTGAAATGTTTCAGATAGATCACGTCTGCTTTGTTGCCCTTGTGGTACTCTAATAAAGTTATAATGAAATATATACTTTATAAAGATACAAGTGGAGTTTGGAGCCAACTGACTTATGGTAGAAGCAAAAGAAAGTCTGTATAATGATTATTAATATTCTGGATTACAATATTGGAGAAAAGTTTTATCTAAAGAATGTAGGGAAAAGATTTAACAGAATTCTAAAACAAAACATGAGCAAGACTGAAAACTAATACAGTCCATTAGTAAATAATATATTTGCCCAAATATTTGCAGAATATGTAACCTGTTTTTGTGAGTCCCCACCATTGCTTCTGTGTTGAAGAGCTGATGCCACTTAAGATATGAATAGGTGAAATCAAGGGGGAAGACTGACTAGAAGCTCCATAGTATCACTGTTGGAAAATAAGCTTTAGTGATTGTTGAGACAGTGTAAACCACTGCACCACTGTGCCTCCAAACCGGCTGGAACCTTCCTGTGACTGGGGAGTTTGTGGCTATGGCTGGAGTCTTTCTGTGTGGAGTTTCCATGTTCTCCCTGTGTCTGTGTGGGTTTCTTCGGGGTGCTTCGGATACCTCCCACAATTCAAGGACTTGCAGGCTAATAGGTTAATTGATGACTAAATTGCTTGTAGGTGTGAATATATCTGTGAATGGTTGTCTCTGTGTTTCATCCCTGTGTTGAAATACCAACATGTCCAGGGTTTACCCGGCCTCTCACCCAGTGTCAGCTGGGATTGGCTCCAGTTCCCCGCAACCCTGCAAAGGATAAACGGTAATATAGAATGGATGGATTGCTCTTAAACCAATCAGAAATAAGTAATTAAAGTACAATGAAACTGTTGACTACACCACTTGCCACAGATTTGCACGTGGCTTTTAAAGGGGCATTTATGACTGGTTTGGATTACCATGTGCAATCAATAGTGACATGAGAACTAAATAAAGGAACTGTAGTCTGATTAGCAACAGTAATCAACTAAAAGGAATTCATTCTCAGTCTTAACACATCACTCTGTTACCACCATACTGTTGCCTTAAAGTTGATGCTTGGGAGAAGGAGAGCAAAAGGGAAAGCAGATTACTAATTAAAAACATACAAATGATTGGCTTAATATATGGCTTAATAAACAGCCCCATATTGTTTGTTTATGAATGTGAACAGTGTCACTTGCCTACTTGTTTGGGCATTAGGTTACCTGCATAGTTTTTTTGTTGTTTTTGTATTTGTGTCAGAGTTGGCCAATCACATATTGAGCTGCTGAGCTTGCTTGGGGCTGTTTCAACGGCCATGCAGTTTTCAAAAAGTATTTGCCCAATCACTGGCCCAACATTCCTACTAGATCTGATTGGGTGAATCATAATCGACAGATGCTTTTGGCAGGATGATGGTCTGAAAAGGGCAGGCTTTCAACTGCCCAGCCAGGTCATGCTCACAGGACAACAAACATCCGCTTTGTTCAAGTGTTGTTGAGCTAACAGTGAACTTTGACCTTCCTGTAGAAAGGTTGCAATACTTCCCTAGAAGGATTAAACCAATGTTATTGTGAAACAAACAACAACAAAAAAGAGAGCCTTCAAGCCTGAGATCTGGTCAGCGCAGAACTCAACCCTGTCTCCTAGAAATTCTCCTAGACGGTATATTACTAAATTGTTTTCATAATTATGTTGTGGTGACAACATAACGCCTGCCAGGATTATTTTCACAGACAATGTTTTTTGAAACACTACATTTATGTAAAACTGGGGAGTTGCTAGAAGGTGGTTGGGGTGGCTGATGGCTGTACAAAGTGCAGGACTATCTTGGATTTGCGTCCCTGACATTTGCAACAAAGCCGGTTTGGTTAAGGTCAGGGAAAAGATTGTGATTCTGGTTAGGTTACGGCAAAAAATCTACTTTGGTTAAGGTGATTTGGTTTGATTAAATGTTATCTCATCTAATAAAATCTCATGTCCAAAGTTACTGCTTACTTTTGAGTAATGCTGTAGTCACTATGACAGGATAGTATTGCAAGATTTCCTATTTTGCAGGAAAACAAATGATATAGGCTATGTTCACCATCAGCATTTTGTGACTTACCAGGTACGTTAATTAACAACATTTCCTTATTATGTTAAAAGAAAAAGTAATTTGCTCTGCCTAATGTTTTCCTCTGAACTTATTTTCTGTTGCAAATTAGTTGTATATAAACATAATTTTTTACAAGACAGCGCTACACAACTGTAAGGACAGAGTTTCATATGCTGTATAAAGATTGTAAAGCCCCTTAGGCCAATTTGTGATTTGTAATATTTGGCTATATAAGTAAAAGTAATTTGACATCAGTACAGAAATCAAAAGCTAAAGACAAAGAAATGGGAAAATGCAACAATGCATGGATCAGTGACAGGCCAAGTGATGGACACCAGAATCGATGCAAGAGAATATATATAAGTGTACAAAAGGAGCAGGCAGAGAAGGGAGAGTGAGGAAGAACAAAGGTAGCAGCAGTGAGGACAGAAGAGGAGGATGCTTCTCTGGGGTGTAATTAAGGCTCTGAATCCTGTTCGCCATTGACCGCTAGAACTTAAGGGAGATATGGGGAGAAATGTGCAAGTGAAGATGCAATAAGAAAGGAATGAATTCAAGGGAAGGGATTCCATTCGCAAAAGGCAAAGTAAAACAAAGAAAAAATGGACCAATGTGAAAGAGTAGGATGAAAAATTGAGGACAGTGGAATAAAAGAAAACGCTAACAGTAGAAAACATTAACATCGGAATTTGAAAAAAGAAATTGAAAATCCCAGATAGAGCATAAAAGAAACTATAAAGCAGAAAGAAACCAATGAAAGAGAGGGAAAGCAAGAACGAGTGAAATGTGAATGCATATGAGGGTGAATATGGCGTAAATATAAACCGCAACATGTTTTTAATAGTTAATGATGGAAAAACATATTTAAGCCCTTAGATTTTAGGAGCTCTTGTACTAAAGTTCTTGGAAATCAACCACAGAGACAGTACATCAAAGTAGGCCACATACTGAATGCCACAAGCAATGCTGTCCAGCGTGACAATCCTACTGTGGACATGACAATCTCTTTTGTCGGACAAATTGATTGACTTCTAGTCAACCAATATTTTTCTTGGTCGATGACAGACCCTGAAAAAAGACAGACGTTGGTGCATTTCTGCTCATGGCACTGGGCTGTCATGAGGCTCTGCCATCAGTGGCACCAGGGGATCAGCTGTCGGTTGTTGGCTGTTGTTTTCATTGGTCGAGACTTTCTGATAAATATTTGGCTCCTGTATTTAAAAAAATAATAATTTAATAGTAAGGTACTCTCAGGTTTACTGCTATCTCGAGGGGAGGGAGTAACAGAATGATTTTGATCTATTTTGATTTTGAGTGTAATGCAAGTTGGGGAAAAAGGGTTGAATTTTTTAACTATAGGCTACATAACACTTCATGTGTTTGAGTTGCCAAATTTGAAAATATCAAAATATATCAGTGATCTACAAGAGTCTTGGTTATGGATTGACTCAACTATTTCAAGAAAAGAAAACACACCTGGAATGTGATTTTATGTTAAAATTCACAACATCAAGCCCAGCTTAGTTTGTGAGGTCCACAGAGATTTGTTCCGCCTGTATCAAGCTTGTGACACAGTAACATAGGACTGTTTCAAACTTTCATACCAACTGCTTTCAAAGTTAAGTCAATATGTAAAGTTCCAGTATGTGAGGCGGTGGATGAGCTGCATAACACAATGTAAAAGATTTACAAAATGACATGCCTTTGAAACTGGCATGCCTTTGTAAGAATTTCTCTTGGGAACTACTGGCTCCCACAGGACAGACAAGTTAGGCCTGCAGAACATCTATGCTCTAACATGTAGGACTGATCCTATTGTAATTTAGATGAGTAACACACACAACTGACTGGCCCAACAAAGCTGTTAATTGTTTTATCTGATATGTGGCCACAGAGGGACATGCATTAAGATACCTTTATAATATAAAATGCTATATTCCATCAACAAAGAAACCCTGAACCTGATATTATGTCTGATTGTAGAGCACTTTCACTAATCCCCTGAGCCCATAACGGATGATGACAATTCAGCTCCAGTTCAGCAAGATGAACTGAAGCATGAAGATGATTTGAAAAGTCACCGTAATTGACGCTGACAGTCGTAGGATGACTGTGTGTTGGGTGCTGTTTCCTTTCCGAAAGGAGGTTTGGTGCTGCGAGCGGTTGGCTGCATAGGCTTGCCGCTGATGCCGAGTTCCCTCGGGTGCTGTGGTGAGTCAGGTTCCCTGTCGCAATGCATTCGCTACAACACAGATATGCTCTGGGGAGTCCATGACTGATCATTCTGCCCTGCAGTGTGTTGTTTGTGTATTTGTGTGTCTGCCTGACTGTGTGTCTTAGGGTGGGCAGGAGTGTGCACATGGCATGTGTCCTGCAAAACTACGAGCTACAAGAAAGACTTTAGAGCTCATTGTTGATGTCAAATACCATGACCCAGTAGGCACATGGCAAACACTCATCGTAAGTGTTGACATAATGTGTGTCTTTGGACTGTAAAAGTTTGCCTTTACTTGCAGTTTGAATTGCTGCAGTATGTTAAAGCTATAATATGTAACATTTCTACATTCAACTGTCTCAAATCACTAGACCTTTACCAGTCATATCCCCCTTTGCATGCGTCAATATCATAAACTTACTTTTTATCTAGTTTTAAGCTTCCTTTTTCGCTAAACAGCATCAGAGAAACACCTATTTAAAGGCGAAACTGCTTTATTCAATCTTTTTACTAGTTTTAATCACCTGGTCTGTTTGTTCTGGAGAGAAGGAGACCTCTGCGGATACCTCGGCTCCTGGTAGAAACCTACTGAACAATAAATACTGAAGGAATTCTAACCGGGAGAAGCTGACTGCAATAATGGCAGTGGCGGTGAAGACAACAGCTGCCATGATCCTACACTACATCTCCTAGCAGCAGAAATTATATATTGTATGTTTAAAAAATCCTAGAATATTCAACTTTAACATATCAGTGTCCTGACGCCGAATGAGAGTAAAGGTGTTTTTTAAACTTTCTCTCTCCGGAAACTAGACTAGCCTAC
>NW_023339696.1:9416687-9424288 GCF_004916995.1 Morone saxatilis | reverse complement strand
ACATACATCTTACATTGTATATATATATATATATTTATATATATATATATATATAGAAGGACTACATAATACATAACACACTTTTAATACTTTTAATCCCATGTGCTTTGGGGAAATAAATGTGTTTTTGTTGCATGGAATAAAATGTCTGCATATTGAAGATTTTTACAGTCAAGAAAAGGCATGCCATTATTCAGGCATAAAAGCTGTTGTTATCACTACAAAAGCTTAATTGGAGTGTGTTGATGTGTTGTGTCAATTTGTCTGAAATACACCCATGGATTGTAAATGTTTTACTGTAATGCTGCATGGCTGAGCCTAAGTGGATATTGTTTTAACTTATCAGCATTGTTATAATCTTGAAAGTCTCAGCGTAGAACTTCATTGTTCTGTATTTTTTAATGACTCCCTTTTCTCCTACAGTCTTTTCATTCCTGACACTTGGATGGACAGAGTGATGTGCACTGCATGAGTTTAGATGAGTCTGTTTCATCCTTGAATGTTGCTTTTATGCTTGTGATCATTGATTGTAAGATTGCATACAGCTACTTTTTTTTACAAAGTGCAGCTTCTTACTGTGATTTTAGTTGGAAAAAATGGGTCTCATATGACAGTCTTACATCCTTATATTCATTCCATTCTAGCTTGTACCTGTCATATTGGTGACAGTTTGGGTCCCAGGAGCTTGTTGTCAGCTCCTCCTGTCATATGTAATATAATACTAGCAACAACCATCTGGTCTGGTCCACCAGTTCGAAATACTGCACTGTATTAATTTGAGATTCATTCCTGACTTTGCTGGGATCTCAAGATGGTGGCACTGAAAATATGCACTCTTCCTATGCCACTACCTGATTATTTGAAACATATATAAATTGTGACCTGTCGTGTTGGCTGCTCTCCAGCCAACTTAGTCCAACCCTCAGGCCTTTAAACTTTCAAACCTGGTGGATGATTTTCATACGTGAAAATATGAAGTTTGCATCAGCGAGTCAGCAATGCAGTGACTGAATTGCTGTTTTAGGCAAATTATATTTGCCCTGAATGAATAAATCATGTACAATCACGGTCTAAACAAAGTATGTTCAAAGCAGCTGTAATTGATATTCATAATAAATGACAACATGAAAACAATGTAGAAGGGTTCACTCATAGTGATGACTTCACTTGATTGTATGGAGCTTCAGTGTGAGTTTCAGCATATTGTTTATCTGTCTGGCGTACAACTTAACTGTTCTGCTACAGTCTGACCGCTGTCATAGCACTGTTTTTGGCTGCAGCCAGTAGTGGTTTTCAGTGAAAAAGCCCTGATAAATCCACTGTACACTAACTGCTCAGCACCAAACTGCAGATAGACAAATCTGATCTCTAACTGAACATAGTGGAGGCCATATATTACCTTCAGAAGTTTGTAGAGACCAAAAACAGAGCTATAAGACAGTGAATATTGAACTTACATTTGCTGGGTGACCAGTAACATGACTCTAAAATGATAATGTCGCTCTGTAACTGAATGTGAACGTAAGCAACTGTTTGCTAAGAATCAAGGAAATGTATTTATCATTATACAACACAAGGGTGTATAAAAAAATTAAATGTATAGCTCCTTCATGTTACAGACAAAGTTCAAATGCCAAATTCATAGAATAACACAAAAGAATAAAATAAATAAACAGGTATTCATATACATATATACATACACGTACATCCAGGAAATAATTCTGCAGTGAATCTTTTGAATTTGAGTCTAGGGGAATGTAAACAGCAGCAACAAGATAGTATAGATAATATGGTTTTATCTTTACATAAAAAGAAATGTCCAGTGTTTGACCAGCTATAGGTGCCATTCCGTCCAGACTGGACATTAGCCATGAGAAGCCTTAAGGTCAAGCTGGACCAGCATGGCTCCTCCCTTTCTTTCGTCCCTCTCCTTCTGGAGTGAAAGCACCCGCTGCGGTGGAGCTGGTCCTGTCTGGTTGATCTGGCTGGCTGGATCGTCCTCAAGGTCAGCTGCTCTTTAATCCACACTTCACGCTTCCTTTTTCAGTGACTGTAAGCTATTCCTGTCATAGGTAGTCTAATACGTGTTTCTGCAATAAAAACAAAAACAGATACCTAAGTTTGAAGGTGCTAACCTTTTGGTCACTGCATATGAACACACAGTTCTTTCCATAATCAAAATCTCCTGATTTGAATCGATTTGAACAATTTTGGCTTAGCCCTTAAAAATCAAACCCCATCAAACATCAGTTTTGCAGAAGCTATACCAGCTGCTGCATCTACCCAGCCATTGCCATATTAATTTAAAGGTGATTATTTGTCAAAGTCAACTTATTTCTGCTGCCCCCAAATGGTCAAAAATTTGTTATTGTAAGATATGACCATATAATATGATGCCAATATTCACATGTAATCCTTGCATGCTTTCCAACCAATGCCATCTTCTTAGGTCTGTAGAAAAACCACTCAAGTGGTAAATTGTCTCTCAAGAAATGGTTATCTTAAGATAAATGAAGGAGTGCAGGGGTGAAGGAGATAAACAAGAGGAAGAAATTTCACAAAGGAGGTAATATTCAACAGTTAGGTAACCTCCATGGCCCTTTTATGTCTCCTTTATCCCCACAAATCCCAGGTTACATTTCCTATGCTCCATCCCTCCTCCTTAAACCAGCTTACACACCCATAGTGCGACAAAGGCAGAGAATGCGGACCCTAGCGCAGTAAGTAGACACAATAAATGGAGGTAGTTTCTCTCTTCAGGATTCTACTTAAGGTTAGAAGCAGGCACAAACAAAACTGCATGGGGGGACTGCATGTGCTGGTGTGTCATCTTCAATGGCCCTGTGAATGTATGCTAAAAATGACCTGTTGTAACAGTGCTGTGCAAATTAAAATCAACAATGATTTAATGTCTGAATAGAGCATCCCTCGTCCTCTCTCTTTGACTCATGGACCTAATTACTACCCTGCCTCAACATTACTGTAAGTAGGCATATAATAAAAATGTGTCATACATACATGAAATGTGTGACCACATGTAGCATGTTATAATAATATACGCAATGTATAATCATTGCTAGAACTACTTTCTGTGGTGAATTATAGGGATACAGAACAACCCTTAGAAGTGAGCTACAGAGCAATTGTTTTGATCACAAGAGTGAGAGAACTATTTACAAGTTCAAGAACAACAATTTAAAATATTAAAAGTTGCCATATTTATTGTATGTATGAATACTGTATGTAAGTATGAATACTGACACATTTTACTCTGATGATACTCATACTTAGTATCTGTACAGGATACTTATTTCATCCGAGTACTCACTCAACCCTAGTATAAACTCCATAACCCCCCATCACTCTGACACTATCAATTGGTCGATTCTGGGCTATACAAATCTTTTTAATTTATGTAATAACAGTTTACAGTGATGACAAAATAAAAATGATCTCAAATCTTTGGAAATGAAGAATCATCTATTCATGCAAATATTATCGACTTATCGATCGTTGCTTTAAGTGGATTACTATTAGTTGTAGTACTCTGTCTTTACCCTTTGTTGTATTTTGCTATATAGGAGATGAAGGAAATCCATAATGACAAAATATTTTGATTCTCGCAGTCCTTTGATATGTGCATCATCACCATGTAGTCTTTTCAGGTGATGAGTATTTGCATGTATGCGTGGGTGACTTTGTTTCATTCCTAGACCAGTTTCATGTGTCTTGGGGCCAACTCAAAAGTTACTTGCCCAAAATCACTTAAAGTGTAAAGTGATTATGTAAAAATCACATAATCTGTAGTTTTAGTGTGACAATATGAATTCTTGTGGATGACTGGCATCATCTCTCTGCAGAAAGCTTTTTTACCCATTCATCATCTTAGTCTTTTGACTAATCTGTGTTTTTCAAGTCATCCACAGTTTTTCATCTACGTTGTGTGAAACAGGGAGACAGCAAGAGAACGAGAGAGCCTTATATTTGTGTGTGCGCATGTAGACCCATGGGTGCACACGTGCTTCTTTCTAATTACAGTGCAAGGGAGCTGAAACCTTTACAATGCCCCTTCAACAGTGTAAATTATCATAATCATGTTTTTCTGAGTAGTCTGACTTTTTACTCTCCCTCACTCTGCCCTCTCTTTCATCCTCGCCCCTTCGCTCTCTTCCTCTATTGGTGTTTTTGCAGCAGTGAGGTAATTACAGTCTGCACATACACACACACATGTGCACACACACTCTGGAGGCCTCGCATTGAGAAATAGAGCACATTAAATATTTATGCAGGCACTCTGAGAGGTTATTCCTCCCTGAAATTTTAATGTCTCTTCCATGGTAGGACCGCAAGAACATATATACATACATACACACAGCCTTAGGCCAGAATTGGGTGAAAGGTGCTTTGATAGGCTATACGAATGTGGGAGAGTCATCTGCCACCATTCAAGTATGTCACAATGAGTAATTTCTAAAACAGTAATGTAAAACACTACCACTGAAGCAATACCCATTTACTAATCTATTAACCTGATATGTTAAGTGTTTGAAGTGTCTTAAAACACAAAATATAAACAGAAGTAATTTGTTTATTTGAGTTTGAGTTATAAGAGTTATTACATTTTGCGAAATTTATTCATTTATAAAACAGTATTCTCCACTGCGTTTGATTATTTTTGTTGAGCATCTTATGGAAATATCTAAAAAAAATAAATAATCTAAATAAATGAAAAATAAAAGCTATTCATTGCCTTTACCTTGGTTGGCTCTTTTCTGATTAACATTTTCTTTAGTTAAAAAGAGCTGGCACAAAAATGTAAAGTGTTGCTTGTGTTATTTTATTCCTTTTTTTGGGGATTACCATCATGTCCCACTAAGAGGACAACAAGGTCTGCGGCCAGGACAGCCTGTCAGCTGGGGTCCATAGCGTGATGAGCTCCAAGTGGAGCATGACAGGCCTGGCGGTGGGCTGATGGTGCACAGCCTTCTGGGAAGGTCAGTTCTCCAGGCAGGGGGAGAGAGGTAAAGGTTAGTCATGATGCAACAGGGAACAGTAGGATTTAGGAGAGGTTTAATCAGCTCATGGGGTGCAAATTTAGAGTGCTGCCTTACACAAAATGATGCCAAATCCTACGTTGTATTAATTGATTAATGAGTATAGAATATAGATACAGTATAGAATGAGGAGTAAGGTACTATAAATATAAAAAATATGGTGAAAACTGACTGCTGGTTCTAAGATTAATTTTTGGATATGTGTAGATCTTGTAGAAAAAGGTTTCTTTAGGATCATTAATGATTGTTTTTGATGTTGACTTTTAATATTGGCTTGATACTCTCAAAACTGAATTTATTGATATGGCATATAACATATAATTGCATCCTTATTACATAAATATTTGTTATGTTATTTAAAATGGCTGTAATAGTTAAAAGAGTTATTCCAGCTTTTCAACAATGTGTCAGTGGCTGCAGCGTTTTTCCAAACTTAATCCGGTGTTTTGCAAAATGTGCATACAACCTATTTTCTATGTGGAGTCGATTGGGAAAGTGTCTGAAAGAGTGTAGATAGAGTCGTAGAAAAATGGAGAGGAAAATTATTGTTCTCAAATGTATCTGTGTTATTGTAGACATTGCCGGTTATAGCAGCACAACTCAGCCAAGCAGGTACAATATGTGATTGTGGTACTCACACAAACACATGCACAAACACACGGCCAGGAAAGACAACAAATTGACTGTACAAAATAAAATTATCCATCCATACACAAAATACCACAATATCCACACACAGCGAAGACATTAAAACTTCTATTTTTGATCTATCTTTGTCATAAAGTCAATCTTTCAGCAGATCCACCGTATACTGTAACTAGAAATAGTCTGTTGCATGCATTTGCAGCATAAAATGACTAAAGAAGCTTAGAGAACTGAAAACAAAAGCCTATAGACAATAACAAGCTTGTAGCCTAACACACGCACTGAATACACAAACAGTACACACATGCACACACCTAAACACACACCCACAATGTAATTGATCAACTGCAGCCCTTAGCTGGAGAATGTTTCACAGAACGATAACCCATGTGGGATTAATGGTATCAGATATAGAACACAGCACCAAATAAACTCAGGGTTTGTGGTAGTAGTGGTTGGCTGTGAGTGTATTAGTATACTTTATTACATATACAAAATGGATTAAGAAAAGGATGAAAAAACGTATGATGAAAATCCAATAAAGGCTAAATCAGAAAAGTTTAGTGCAGTGTGTGAAAGGAAAGGAAAAATATTTGGGAACAAATTTTAATGGAAATCACCATTTGAATTTGCATGAGGAAATCAACCTTTTCTTTGGTTCAATTGGTTTGCCATTTTTAAAAAGCCTGTTGAACAACTGCAAGTAGACTAGCCCAAAAAAAATCTACAGTACAATTACAAAAAAAAGAGTACAATTGCATATCATTTTACTGTATAATAAATGCTAGCTGCTTCTTGCATTGGCATTTGATTTGTGATATCTTGACTTTGTGACAGTATATTTTACTTTATGACAAATTGCTGAAGTGTTTGGTTTATTTATATCTAATTTGAGTTACTGGTGTTAGGACGATTATTTTTGTTATTGCCTTGCAGTGAGTCATTGTTGGGTCAGAAATGAAGTGCATTTCACTTGAATGTTTAACTTTAGTACAAATTTGCACGTGGTAGGCAAAGAAAATTTACTTTTAGAGAAAGAACTCACAAACTGATGACAATGTTTTTGTTTATAACACTGCATGTCACTAGCAGATAGAAAGCAGATTAGAGCAGTGATTCTACCTGGTCTGTCTCTTGTCACCAGTTTTTACTTTCTTCCCTTTCTGGTCTGTTTCCTGCTCTTGGGGCATCGTACCTGTCTCCGCCCTGATTGTTTCCACCTGTTGCCCTTACCTTGTTTATATATAGGCTCCCGGTGCTCTCCCTTTTTTTCCCCTGTTGGCAGTTCGTCTGTCCCATGTGTCAGAGAACCAGCGCTTTATCCATGCCACTGCCACTGCCACTGGGCAATTGTCAGGTCTTTGTTGTTTTGTCACTTTGTTTTGTTAAAGAGTGATTTTCTGCTTTGTTTCATTAGACCTAGTATCTACCTCGTTTAGGAGTGATTCTTTTTGTTCTAGTCGTTCGTTTTTTTCTTAGCTTTTTTTTTGCATTTTTTTTTGTATTTTTCTTTTTTTTTTTTTCATTTCGACTTTTCTTTCTTTTTTATATGAGCTGACGTTTTTTTCTTTTTCGTCAGCCACAGGACGCCACCGGACACCTGGAACATCAGAGAGTTTCTAACTGCCTGAATCCTCTTGTGTGTGTGCGTGTGCTTTTTCCGTGGTGTGTGTGTCTCTGGGTGTTCTCTCTGGTGTGTGTGTGTGTGTGGTGGTGTGTGTGTCTGTGTGTGTCTCTCTGTGTGTGTGTGTGTGTTGGTTGTCTCTTGTGTGTGTGTGTGTCTCCTGTGTGCTGTGTGTGTGTGCTGTTTTTCTTCTCTGTGTTTTTTTTTTTCTTTTTTCGTTTAATAAAAGCGCATATTTTGGAAAACTTTCGTCTGAGAGTTGCTGCATTTTGGCGTTC
>NW_023339696.1:9381932-9416662 GCF_004916995.1 Morone saxatilis | reverse complement strand
CAGGAAGTGGAACCAAAATAAAACAGGAAATCACAAGACAACATAGACACGAGACAAAACTGAATGAATTAACTTAACAAAGTTTTCTGGACAGAGGTTTAACAATGACAATGTTGTGCTGGAGAAGCCATTTGTATAGAAAGTATGACAGTTTAGGCTAAAAAGTATTAGTTAGTTACCATAAAATAAAACAAGCAAAAGATGTTGATGTGTTGCAAAAACCATTGTAAAGTCAATCTTAAATTACATTGAGGTACCACTGATTCTGTAAACTAGGGTTACTTTTCACACACTATATTACTGCTTGTAGCTCCCTGGTGGCAAAGAAACTAATGTCCTGCTCATGGCTGAAATTACTTTTAATGTGTATTATATTATTGTATATTATATTGCATGACAATTTGCCCAAGGGTTTGACATGAAAACCACTCAAGTGAACAGATATCTCCATAACGCTTGCTGCAATGTGTGTAGTTAAGCGTTCCTCTGCCACAAGGGTTGGAGTGTTGCTAGTGGATATATGTGTTAAGCTATGTAGTATTTATCTAGTGTTTTCTTAGTCTTGAGAGACAGTATTGAGATTTCATTGTTTGTTAAAGGTCTCACATGTACACTTATGTACTTGCCTTTGTTAATGGCCTCTGTGTGCAAAGATGTGACAAGAACAGCTGCTACTGGGTGAACATACATAAGGTTTCAAGCAAAGCTCCTGGGTATGTGCATGCCTTTTGGTGATTACTTAGAGCCTGGTGTTCATAAGCCAGGGTTGTTTAGAGGCTGACCTGAGGTCTGACATCGCCACACTTGAGTTAACAGCTCAGAGTTCCTGATATATGTTTGCGTATGTGTGATTTTTATGTGCTTGGTGATATTCTGTGGCAATAATAATGTGACTGTGTCAGCACTGAGAGAGTGTGACTGCCGTTATTTGGCTTCAGAATCTGATGGATCACTGGAGAACAATAATGCCACTGATACTGGGGGATGAACAGGTCTCCAGCCACACACACAAACACCCCCACATTTAACATACTGAATCATAATGTAGTCCCCTCTCTTCCATTCATCCCTTTTATGCTCCTCATTCTCTGTCAGATACAACAGACGCAGAGCAACAAAATCCACCAGGGAGATCACCAAATGTTATTTTATAAAAATAGGTTCAGAGGGGTTTATGTTTTTATTTTAATGGTGTCATATAATATTAGCACCCCTTGCAAAAAACTCAAGTGCACATAGACATGCTGGAACTCACATCAAATGACACCTGGGTATCGGTACTTTCTCAATTGCTACATACAAGGGACACTGACTACTTCATCCATTGGCATTAAACAGTGGTATTGGATGTCTTATACACTGACAGTATATAATTAGTGTAGCTTCTGAGTCTGTGAAGTGAAGCCAATGCAAAAGTGTTTTAAATGTTTATCCTTTCTAATGGCCAGCAGTGGGCATCTCCATTGGCTGCAAAAAAAAAAAGCCCAATAGATTAAGTCTCATGAGAAAATTACCCTACTTCTCACTTAATTTATCAGCTCAGAAAACAGTTTCCTACTGAGTTTATGGTCCTGGTCGCTATAGTTCGACGTATTCTTCCATGCAGCACGATGTTCATTTTGTGAACGATTTATATATTTGTGTCACATTTATAAAAATAGATTAGAGTAAAATAGACGATAAAGCAGTGTATGCTTGAGGGCATGGCTAACTTGTGATTGACAAGTCATTCTCAGTGAGTCCGTCCAGTACAACTCACAAAACTGTCAAAATATGAATCAAGATTCTGTTTCTCAGAATTGTGTGTGGCCAGGGAAGCCAGAATTGTTTCCTGCTATGGATGACTTGAAATAAAGTCTCTGCTGGCTCCAAAAAAACAACATGGTGACAGCCATAATGCCAAACCTGAGGCTTCCGAATAATACTCCACAAACCACTGGGCTGGGCTGGGCTGGGCTGGGCTGGACTGGGCTGCGTAGACCCAGCACTTGTCCACAGTTGACTTGTACATTTGGGAAATTCAGCTGCTCAACTACTCCGTCTGCCCCAGATTGCCAACATCAGTACAGATACTAAGCAGAATCACAGTTAAAGCAGAAGTGTCTTTACAGAGTTTTCACCTGTCAAATAATTAGTAAATTTGCATGCTAACAATAAAATGCAGAAAAATAAATGTAACATTGATTAACGGGATTAAATTCTGGAAGACAGAGGCTTTGGATCACATCAAAAGATATTCTAAGAAAGTCTTAGCCCAAAATAAATTATGACTACCAATGCTGTAACTAGTGCTACTACCAGTGCAGTAGTTCACAATTTGAACATCAGCCAACTGACACAGAAACCAGGTGGGCACATGCATATATAATATATTAACTTTCTTCATGCCTTACTACATTCTATTCTGTCTTGCATAAACACAGACTGGCACACACATGCATACACACTGAACTGAATCAAATGCAGCCAGCATTACTCTTGCATAAACAATGAGCAAATATGTCTAAAAACACATTCAACATTCATCACATGTCATTTATATTTAAGCACAATGAATAAAACATCTGGCAGAATCCAGAATGTTCACTCTGCATTAAAAATGCAGAGGACCCTTCCAACAGGTTTTTAATAAGCCTGATTGGTTGGATGTGAGTGAGTCTCGTTTGTTTGTGCTATGTTGTTGGGACACCTCAGCTCCAGTTCATGACATATTTGCATTCAAACGCTGCTGCCACTGCACATTTGAGATCTTGGTAGCACTGTTGTCAGCAGCAGCAGGACTCTACTGTGATTATCAAAAGTACAATAACAACGCATGACAATTATCTTTACGATGGTGTGGAGATGTATTATTGAAGCTGCTATTATTGCTTATTGTAATTAGTATGAATGAAGTGACACAGCAATGTGGTTGTTGTTGCATGGCCATTGGGAAATTATTATAGAGAAGCAACACCTATTCTCAGGTGCTTATTTGTCTACTGATAATGTACTAGACATTCACACATTTACACATTAGAGGGCTACACTTTGATGGTTATTCACTTAGATGTGTGTGCACATGTAATTGCTTCCAATGAAAAACAGCAGAATATAATGTTCAGTTCTCACATAGAGTACATTACCAGGCTTGTTAATTCCCAGTGGAAGTTTCCACATCCCTCTGAAAACAGATAAATTGTAATGTTAGGTGACATAATGGAAATTGGCTAAACAAGGTCAAGTACAACAACAATGAAAACAAATCCCAGTCAGCCAGTGTCGACACTAGTGAGATTGAAACATGAGTATAGTCAACAGCCATGCTAGCCGCTCTGTGAGGCTGTAGGTGCAGCAGTGATTTGAGCTAAATGCAAACAGCATTTTGATACCCACAATGACGATGATAATGTTATTACAAAGGTATTGAACTTGGCCCATCCATTCTTGGTTTTTATTCCATTTATAGTTTCTCATAAGTGGTGGGTTTGCTGAAAATGTTCATGTGCTGTTAAACACAGGATGCAAACAGACAAATTGACTGACGGCATGGATTCCCCATTAGCTGAAGCTGAACGTACGAGAGGCAACCATGCAAGGAGTGATGAACTAAAGAGAGATAAGAAAGGATTATGGGATGGGGGAGGTTTAAAAAAGTGAAAGAGGGTGGAAAGGAAGGATGAAGAGACATTCAAATGAGCGTTAATAGTTTTACAACTGCACAGGGTGATTCCTGACATGATTTTTAATACGAGAGCTAGGATGACACATAATATTCAGAGTAATTACATGGTACCATGGAAGGCTTTTAAATCCCTACCAGCAGTAGCTGACAGAGCTGTACTTGTTTGTTAGACAGAGAGAATATCAGAGGCAGATACTGTTCATTTACACTCACTGCAGCAGGGGAAGAGACTGTGTGTAGTTGCATTATTCCAAAAATCATTTGAAGGTGAGCATTGATATATGCATTTCATATATAATTGATATTCTTTCTCCTATAAAATTATTATTATTTGGAATTGTTATGTATGTAGATGTTTCAGTATACATTTTTTTTTAAAAAGATGGAATGATGCATGTTTATACTCCTTGCAAGTACAAGCAGAAAAGCTCCAACAGCTGATTACCGGCAAAGAGTGTGTCCCAAAGGTGGTGTGTGTATCCTGTCCCTCCTGACCCTACTACCCCTGATGTTCACCTGTATCCAAGTGTCACTCTGTTGTACCACAACAAACTATGTATGTTTGCTTCATGCAAACTACTAGACTAGTAGAGCCCCTTTGATTATTAATATTGAGATGCATATTTAATTCTGCAGTGTAATTCACTGTTTTTCCCTTTTTGCTCATGTGAAACAAGCAGGCAGAATTTTACATGACATTACTCTTCTGTTAAAGCTGCAGAAACGTTTATAAAAATAACTTTGTGTCATACTTGAAACTTTTACTATATCCTGACAGTATGCATAAGACAGATAATCTGTGAAAGAAATTTGGTTCCTCAGACTCATCCTAGTGCTCCTAATGGCATTTGCAAGAATCCACCAAATATGACAAAAAGTTATTTTTATAAAAGTCACTTATTACAGCTTCAAACGTCCAGTGTGTAACATTTAGAAGGATTTAGGAGGAAATGGAATATAATATTTATAGGTATGTTTTGATTGATCGTTCAATTCTCACCAAATACACTCATAAACTCATATTTATCAGGGAATGGTTGTTTGCATCATCCTACAGGCTGACACTATGTCATCATGCTCAGAAGATGGTGTATCAGGTGTTACAAAATATCAAAAAATATCATGTCGCAATATTTTGTTTTATGATATTGTATCAATTCTTAAAAAAAAAAAAAAATTTTTAAATCCCCAACCTCTACATAGCAGTGTTGTGAACGTAAACTGAGGGCTATAATGTTGGATGTTATAGGGACTATGGTAAAAAATAAATTTTAAACTTTTTCAAGTTTGTTTTGTAATGGTGGTGTGTTCTTTATATTATGACTTTTATGATTTTCCTGAATCTAGATTAAAAAAAACCCGCAATATATCACCTTGCTTACATTGTCCTAAAATATGGCAATATTTTGAATCATAACCCCTGTAATGTGATAAGTATTGAATCACCATATTCTTGCCAATACACAGCTCTATGGTGTATCATTTGATTTATCATGTGGCTATCCCTCTACCTTTGAAGGGTCACTTCTCACTTTGTGTGTGTACTGAGAGCAAAATTTGTATGTTCCCAAACTTCCATCTCCCCAACCTTCAGAAGGAACCATTTTAGACTCAAAATACAGAGAGGTCCCCAGGAAAAGAGAAATGGATACAATTAATTATTAATGCATTGTTTTTTGAAAGATGATTTTTTTTTCCCCTTCTTTTTTGGCTTATTTTTGTGGATACACGTCATGCCTTGCTTACATGTGCTATGCATAAAACATTCAAAGGCCGTAGGTATTTGCAGAAGGAAGAACAGGCTTTAGCTCTTAGAGCCATGTTTGTAGGCAGACATCTTCCTATGGCATCTCTTCCATTATAGTCGGTCTTGAGTGCGAACATCATTAACATAAAGATTCATGAATATGATGCACTATATGACCACGCTAACTCTGGACTCAAACAGTAAAATTTTGCTTTCCACAGAACATCACAAAACTAGAGAGTAAATTGGTATAGAGTATAGTTTGTGAGCAAGTCACAAATTTTGCATCCAGTATGTATTGATTTGCTATTGTTATTTGTGATGATATAAGATATTCATATAATTATTCTTACTAAATTAACTGATTTAGCTGTGAAATGCTGTAAAGCCTAGTATGTCTTTAATTGAAGCCATGACTTAGTTCCTTCTATAAGAACAAATTTCAGCCTTGAACTGTCAGACTTGTGAAATTCCTGCAGCGATTTAGTTTCAGAGCACATAGTTTGCTGTACATCCCTTTTGAAGTCATTTTCTGATCAATGTTTTGGATTTTTGAAAATCCATGAGGTATGCAGCTCACAGTCGCCTCTGTTATTTGGGGGAAGGCTGCCACAAAAGTTAGCTTTCTTGCTTCTGTGTGACTCTTGACCTTTAGTTTTCACACACAGATGTATAATTCACAATTGTTAAAAATTTACAAATGTTTGGGTGAAGGTTTTCATTACTTTCAGCTAAACATTGAAAATTCTGTTTCTCTCAAGATTGGAGTGAAATGGTGTTTCTCGGTAGCTCACTGGGTAGAGCGTGTACCATGTCAAGGGGTTCGAGTCTGGCAGGCCCTTTGCTTCTTTTCATCCCCTCTTTCTCTCCTCCTGCCTTTCCTGTCTCTCTCTGTCCTGTCGAGTAAAGCAGACATTCCCCCAAAATATATATTTAGATTGAAGTGAAAGCAAGCTTCTTACCGTAGCATTTTAAATATTTTAGTCCTAACTAAACTGGGTTTTTGGGGGTTGGACATGGGTGTGGTTTCCACAGATCACCTTGAGATAGTTTTCATATGAACTATTTAGTTCCAATGAAAACTGCTGACATTGTCTTCTGTAGATGTGGGTAGAGCAACAGCAGCACTGTTAAAAAGAGATGTTGCCATTCAATTGTTGTAAATTGCTCTGTATACAGTACAGCTGAGTTACAAGACCAATAGTTAAAAAAGAAAAGTGAAATACTTAATTTTAATTAATAACTTAATTGATTCTCTTCTCATCAGCCCTCACCACAACACAACATGTGCTGATTAAAGCTCAGGGGGTTTAATAGCCAAATTAAAACAGACTAAATAAAAATAAATAACATAGGACTCAAGAAAAAGGCTGAGGAAACCCTTTTTTAATCACATTCTGAAACATCTCATATACTCATGCATGTACTAAAACACACACATTCCTGTTTATCCTCTTAACTTTGATCACTTTTAATTCATACCATTTTGATGCTCATATTCTTGTGCACAGTTAGCCCCTGCTTCCTGGGGGCTTCCGTCACTCCTTCCAGCTGTGTGTGCGTGTGTGTATATATGTGTGAAAGACATGAGGTCAAAGGGAGATTACAGTAAGTCTCACATTCTCTGGTCAATAAAAGCTATGGAGTTCCCACAGAACTTTGCAGGTCAGCTCTGTTCTCCCTTTTTTCTGCATGGTACTTTGATCATCTGCTTTTTCATGTCTTTTATTTTCTTTGTGTCTGCCTCTTTTTTACATGCACAAAAACAAACACACACACAATGCAGTAACACAATGAGAGATATGGGCGTGAAAGGGCACACGCTGATAGCAGGCAGGATTAACTATAGTTTAAAATGCAAAATGGATATTCAAGGGTTAATCCAACCCTTTAATCCTCAGGCGATAAAGAGCTTAACATGGATGGTTCGGAGTTATGGATATTTAGAAATATGGGATATTTCTATAGCTGCTGAGTTTGGCTTACACAACTCTCAGCGGGGAGCTGACAGTGAAAAGGCAACAATGAAAGAGGAGGACATTGGTGGTGGGAAGAACAGGGTCAGAGAAAGGGAGAGGAAGTGTAAAAGATGAAAAAACAGGAAGAGATGATGAGAAAGATGAGCGAGATGGTTTAATTTCATAAAAAAGGACAAAGCAAAACAATGGTGTCATGCACTCAAAAATATGCAGTCATGCATATTTTATAGCATTCAGGTGAAAGATTTCAGAGTGTCTAAAGACAGTTTTGTGTGGGCAGCGGGAGGGTGTGCCTCAATGTTCCATATCCACTAAATCAAAGAGGGGCTGCCCCTATTAAAGTCTTCATAGACTGTAGCGGAATGAAAGTGTGATTGAAAGGTTCCACCTCTAATCATATAACTAGAGTTACAGCTGCTTGCTACTATGATTTTTCACACATGGTTTCACATAAAAGGGACAAGGTCAGATAAATACACTCTCTAACCCTCTCATGACAAACAAAAATGACAGTATAACAGTTTAACAGTTTAACTCTCATGTTACTGGTGCCCCCAAGATTGAACCACTATTCCCTACCCTTCCAACCTGCTCTCCATCCTGTGTTGTGGAGTTTGGTGTAGCTGCTGCCACAATCAGCCATGTTGCAGTCTTTTTTGCTAAGCAGAAAGAGGAGGTGGAATAATAAATAAAAAAAGTAGGCATACACTGTGTGATTTTAGATATATTATTGTTTAATTCCTCCTCCACCTGTATAAGTAATATATTTGTGATATAAAGGCAATGCTCATGATTTATATGTTCCCCCTGTATGGTCTGATCATCAAGCCACGACCTGTATGTGTATAATCGAAAATAAACCCTGCAGACCATTCTGGCTATTGACAATTGACAACAAAATTTAGTTTTTTTGCTCGACCAGCCTCCATATATCTTCCGTCTACATGACGCGTTAAGGCAGCATGGCACTCTGAGACTTTGTGCTGGTGCAGTGAAAAAAAAGGCAAAATTTCAGACATGTCAAAAATTCATCCAAAAGTCAGACGGACAATTGATCGGTCATCGCAACCAAAAGTTGCGGTTGTTATTGAAAGTTTTAAGTAACATAAGTTATCTATGTGGTGTGGTTGACTAGTTGATTAGTTAAATTTATGCTTGAACATTTGTGTCCTTTTCAAATACAAAACAGTTCAAATAGACTGTCTTTGTTTCCAAAAAAACATTTTGTGTTTCCCACCTTTCCTTCCTACCTTTTTGTACATCTAATATGGAGAGTAAATACAACAATTCCTCTGTTGTTAAAAGGTGTCCAACCAGCACTTCGAATGCTACCAGCAAAGCCCAGTTCCCTGGCCCTCTCTGCCTTCAGGTTCAGAAAACTCCCCTGTTGTTCTGTTGTTCTTCTCATTAAATTTGTATGTTCAGCAAAGCGGTTGCTCACACTAGACTCAAACATCTGCCTCCCTATGGAACCGTGACTGAGGTGGACGTGTTTGTCGTTTTTGTGAGTCATCAACATTTGCTTTTTTCGCCTCTTTGAGAACCCATCTGTGACTCTGTACCAGGGCCCTCAACACACTGAGAGGTTTTAATAGAGAGTACAAGTGGCCAGGGGTGTACGTGTATGTGTGTGAGTGTGAGTGTATGTGTGTGTGTGTGTGTGTGTGTGTGTGTGTGTGCGTGTCTGTGTGTGTGTCGTAAGGGAATTCCCTCAGTATCTCACCATAGACAGGTTTTTTGCAACCATCAGTGCATGAATCATTTATTTACACCCAGCCAAAGTATAGAGTAGCACATACAGTGTATAGTAGTACGCACCGCATACTAGCATGCACACGCATTTCCTGTTACAGTGCAGTGCTATATGTCAGCACATATTGACCAAATGTGAGTGACAACTTAACTATGAATCCAAAAAAACAAATCAATCCCAGTCAATCAAAGAGACCTTGTACACATATTTCATTTTTAATTATAAATTTATTGCAAATATAGAAATAGATCTTTTGTACAGAAATCGCAAAGGGAAAAAATGTCAATATCAGCAACAAATAATTACAGAAAGAAAAAAAGCCAAGAAATTTTCCCATCATCCAAACCTTTGTTTTGTCTTTCCCTTTTGGTCTCTAAACAGCAACAGTAAGTGTAGAGCTGAAACCAGAGGGGAGAGTCACATTAGATTTGAATAGAATATGACCATGGGACTTTTAATTTGATACAGTGATGGCCCTTTTAGCTCTTGCCTTTTAAGACAAAACAATCTCCCAATACTGTCAACCTGGCAAGAGCCGTATTTTGACACATATGTTACATACATAGCCGAATAAGAACTAAAATCACATGATATTGAATTTGTTTTGGCCACTGGCCTTAGGGATCACACAGATGGTGGTTATACTTTAGCACTTCAGTACATTTCATGCAGTACATTACATGGTTGTGTTGTACTGGGCAGGATTACAGAAATACTGTTATTTTTCAAAGGGGCGATTCATACTATTTATATTTATTCTCAGCTGGCATAACCTGCAACTCAGTGAAATGCCTCTCCTCTCAATTCCTTGTGAGTATGAAAAATAGAATGACAAGGGAAAGGGGAAATGAATATATCACTAAAATGAAAATCTCTAGCAAAATAAATGCAGTGGTTTAACTGCTGAAACACATTGTATATCAAAAATCTGCATTGTACTTTTCCTAGGTGTGGTTTTGGTATCAAATCACATTGTCCAGTGACACACCAAAAAGTTATGGAAAGTTGTATCTAAGCTTCAAGGGATTAGAGCTAAAATCACAAATTCGCTGAAGGAGCAGGTTTTGTTATCCCTAATCCTCACTGAATAATAGTTTGATTTAGGTGCAAAGTTCTGCATCATGTCTATTTAATAGTAGATCTTCTAAGTTGTGTGTACATGAACCTTGAATACTTGTGGCTGCAAGGCCAAGACAGTATTAGCTTTTGAATAGATCAATCCTCTGACATTTAATTTCCTCAATGAGTCAGGGATGGCCCTCTTCCCTGCCTCTTCTCTCTGAATTGACAGCCAGTTTTGGAAGCCGCTGAGTTTTTAGTGTCTGGCACTGACAAGGCCAATCATTCTGGCTTTGGGAGTACCACGAGCACTGGCTTGTGTGTTTGGAATAGCAATGGATGCTCAGACTCTGCTATGTGTGAGCACAGAAAACATTTACACTGATCAGAATCATGGGCTTCACACACTGAAATGTATCTGCTCTCACTGCAATGGGACCTTTTATCAAGTTTCACATCAAGTTTCACTGCTCTGTATCTGAGTTAAGAGAAATGGAAGCTCTGAGTTATAGATTATATCAGATTATAGTGCACTTTTACCCAATTAAAATATAACTCTATAAACTGGCTAATAATATAATATAGCATGTCCATGTTGACAAGCTAAGAAGCAGATTTAGCCTAGAGGTTTATGCATTTTAGTTTCTCTGACACAGGGAGGCTTCTTAAGGTTTTGGCGAAGGCTGCGCCACAAAATTGTCTATATATCACAGTTGGTGAGTCTTGTATTATCACTGCAGAATGTAAACATGGCTATGACTTATAGTCTGCTGTCATTGCATGGATCCTAATGCTATAAGTAATGTATCAGCAGAGCTCCAGTAGGTGTTACTAACACATTATTGGATGTGTACCAAATTAAATGTACTCAAGCCTCTGGGTCCTTTTAAGGCTCTACCAATTATACTTCATTTGTTTATCATTGGTCATACTTATTCATTTGAATTTCATTTATCTACAAACAAATGAATATCAGATGTTTTTGAATGCTGTGAATTAGAAATTATAAGGATCTCAGTTTTAGAGTTAAAAACAGTGGCACAGCTATCCATTCCTTTCTGTGCACATAAAAAGACTGTATAATGAAGAAGTGTGTAATAGAAGACAGATGATAAAAGGCTGATTTACAGTTGGCTGGATATAAGGTGAATTCAATTAACTAGTTGGATAGAAAACCCCTAGTCTCTGAGAGCAGAGGATGGGGAATGACATTCACTGATTTAGCTAACAGCGAGTGGGCTGAGGCTGAGGGAGAAGCTGCTGATGCTCATTGATTTGCCTGTGGATTGGGATTGGGTTAAGACCATTAGACATTCCACGGTGTGTGTGATTGTGTCACTTCAACACACTCGTCTTTGAACACGTATTCCCATGTGTTATGTCTTTAACCAGAAAAACTTGTATGGCATCTTTTCTATAAAGGAGAAGGCTGAGTTAAGAGAAAATACAACCACAAACTGTGACAGGGCCCCGCCTCAAGCCAAAGAAGATAGCGTTGCATGTCTGCCATGGAGAATAATCTTTGTAATGGAGGAAAATAGAGTGCAGTTTCTCATAACTGATGAATGTAAACACCCACCAGCCTCAGACATTTTTACCCCTCTGCATGCTCTACCAGCCTGTGGCTAGAAGAGAAGCAATGGTAACTGCAGTGTCAGTATACAATACAATCACCCAAATGAAAACTAATATGTAAGAATGTAAATATAAAACGTCACAGAGAATAAAAAACGGCTAAAACCTAAATGTTCAAATCAAAGGTACTTGACAATACTGTATTTCAGCCCCTACAGCTTTTGATTTCAATGTACGTCCACTCATTGTACACAACAATATATTTTTGTCTCTCAAAAAATACAGGGAATCATGCAAATATAACAACTTTTCTTTTATGTAGTACACTATGTTAAGCTTTCTCTGTTCTTAAACCTTTTATAACATATATCATTGCAAGTACTAAAAGTCAGTCCCTTGGTTCCAAATAACCTCCCCAACGCCACCCCACCCCAAAACAAAATAAACAAACAGCCAACTGAAAATAGAGAAACACACAGACATAGCAAGAGATCAGGCTGAGTATAAAACATCCATAGAAGCATTTTTTAACCTTAGCATTTTTTTTTTATATAGTGTACAAAATTCACAGATATTTCACAGATTCTTTAAGTCCTTTGTCCATCTTTGGAAACTAAACCTTGCAGAGTTAATGCATATTGTGTCAGTGTAAATAAACTTTTTTTTTTTCCTATTTTTTTGTGTGTGTGTGTGTGTGTATGTAAAAAGATGAAACAGGCTCCAATCAGGTGGCAAACCCTTGCCCAATTTGGCTTACTTACATGATTTTCAAATGCTCTTCTGCTCGGAAAACTCATTATTTTGAAGTACCAGAGGTTTCTCAACCTTAAATGCCTTTCCAGCTCATAAAAGATAATGAAATTCAAAATCCACCCTTGTGCAGACTACATGTGCATTTTTTAGCTTAGAATAACTCACAGGCATGGTTTTCCCAACATGGTAAAAACACATTACAGATAAACATTTGTAGTTTGCTACATTCTGATGAAGACTTTTAGTTGTCAGCGAATGTTTTCAGCATAAACATACAAGACTAATCATTTTGAGATTTTTTAAAACTATTTTTTAAGAGTGCTTGGCAGTTGAAAAGGCAGTGTTGGCAGCGCTCAGCCCGCCTGAGCTGCCTCATAAAGTGTGAAGACTGACCAAGAAATCAGTCACGCCGAGACATATTTCATTTGTCTCTACTGACTTCCTTTTTCATTCTTTAGATAAATACAAATTCACATTAGAGCAAAATAAAGAATGGCATGCATTTAATTTTCATCACTTAAGCCCTTCTCTGGCTATTATAAGGAGACACACAGTATAGTTGCCTATTTGTCAAATTTGGCACATTATCCACACAAGCTAATCTCCCACACCGTAAGCTAATGGACTTAATAGACTATTAGACAAAAGGTATAAAGATTCCAAATGAAAGGATTTGTATTCCACTGTCAGTGCTAATACCTGCCTGTCACCTGCCTTAAAATTAAGTGGAAATGAAGCTGCCCTCCTTAAGGCTTTAAAAGGAGGGCTGATTACAAATGTGAGAAATGCTGAAGTTTCTGAATGTTTTGTAAGAACTGTTCCCACAATATGCCTCTGTTATGTGTGTGTGTGTTGTGGTTCATTTGAAGCAGTGCGCCAATACATGCATCATAAGGTTTAGTGTAGCCATGCTTCCACATCTTCAATCCAAGACGTCTGCCTGTGTTCAGCCAAATTTTTTCTCTTATTGCTGTTTTCTCTTTGTAGACCTTGCCCATTACCTGCCTGTCAGGAATTTTTTTTTAGTTAGACTGTGACTCATTCTGACTCACTTTATGTTCCATTTTTGCCCACTACTCTTGTGGTGAGTGTGTGTGTGTGTGTGTGTGTATGTGTATGTGTATGTTGGGTAGGGAAAGGGAGTAGTGGGAGTAAACTGTCAACCTGAACATTTTTTATTTTTTCCTTGTTATGATTGATTTCTTTAATTACGCGACATTATTCAATTCTTTACAAATCGCTTTTTGTACATATCATTCTCATGTTGCATCACTCTAGGTCTTGATTTACTTTGCTTTTTGTTACTATAATGTAGGAATAGCAATAATGTGCATTGTAATACACTGATAGGACTGGTGGCATCAGTGAATATATATTATAGCTCATAGTATCCAGTGGATGTACTGTATGTATGTATGTATGTTATGTATGTTGTAATACATTGGCTGCAGTGACACTGTTAGAGAGCATTGTTTTACATGTACAAAGATGTCTTATATCTACAAATCTGTGAACATTTTTCTTATATATTGTAAAAAAACTTGTCCAGTAAACAATCAAGCTCATTTTTGTGTATTAGCCATTGGTATTAGTACTGCATCCTTAAATTACCTTCAAATGATGATGATGGCTCATTTCTAACTTTGACTGAGGGTGTTTCAAGGACAGATCACATGGTTAAAAAGTGCAATATGTCATGGGAAGACTGAAACCTTTTTTACTGTGGTCTTTACTAATGCATTACTAAGTATTTAACTTCTTTGGTAATTTTGAAACTGATTAGATATAAACCCACATCCAATTTTGGTCTCTGATTCATCATTCAAGAAACTACAGTTTAGTTTAATTGGGCCAGACTTTAAATATAAGAGAGCATCAAAGGATTAATATGTTAGAAACTGAAAGCGCCTGTGATTTTCTGGGGTATACAGAGATAGGGGAAGCAACCCGAGCCAGCCTCCCACAAAAGGATTAAACATTAATAGCACATTAGATGGCTTTCTCATGTCTGGCTTTCCTGTGGCTCTGAGACAAACAACAAGGACGGTGCAACAAAAAGGACCATTGATCTCCGAGTGAGCCCCCTTCCAGGGGTTCAACAAGGATATGAGCTGAGAAGGAAGAGAAGGGTTTTTTTGTTTGATGCTAGCTTTGTGGGACAAAAAACAGGTATGATGACAGTGCTTATTTTTTTGAGAAAAAAATGTGTTTTTTAGTATTTCAGCTTGAACTGGCTACTACTCAAGACTGTCCTCTGTTTTATTGAAAGCTTCAATCCTGTGGAGTGACAATAAACTGATTTTACAATAACCACAACATAAAAGTGTACCGTATTAATTATCCCTAAGCCAAGTCCAATTGACCCAATGGTTTGGCCTTAACCACCAATCATTGCTAAGTTTATGGGGAGCAAGCAATAATAAACAGCAGGGGGTTTATTTGGGAGTGCAGAAATTACCACTTTAAAAAAATGTTTCTCTGCCTCTTTTTTCAATATGGGTACCTGTTTTTAAAGTTATTTGGAAATTAATTGAAACACTGACTTAAAGAGTGTAAACTTCTCTTCATTTTCATTTGGAAGACTCTCTTGTCAGTACTTTGGCAGCAGGCTTTCAAGTAATTATTCATGATGAGAAACAGAATAGCCCCTGCAACTACGGCAAGCACTCATTTGAATGGTGAAAACACCAAATCAGTAGAAAGATTGGCACTTCTCACACCAGCATTAACAATGTTCTCTGTTCGGCCAGTAATCAATTATCATCATAGAGATTCATTCAAACAAACCTTTGAATGAAATTTGAGCAGAAGAGCACTTGATCTGAACGTACATCCGTCCCCTGAAAATCTATTTCCTGAAAAATACATTAGTCTGTTAAATGTTATTTAAAATACAAAATATATGAAATTAAATGTCATCCATGAAAACAGTAATAATCAGGATTTTCTGTCACATTATACATTATCAGGTAGATGAATATAGATGGCAGCTGAAATCATGAGCAATCCTGATGTTACTGAACATTTATGAATTTGTTGTTATCCTCAATGTCCATTTCTGTAAACATGTTATGGCAGTTGAGGATCTGGGGACTTAAACACACCAAGTTCCCTCTGTGGAATTTGGTACTCTTGGAAGGTACCAGCAAAAAAACTCCTTTCCTCTGATTTGGTGGAAGTCTGAGTCAATCACAGTAACAAGTTCCTTTGGAAACCTTCGTATCTCAGATAATAAGAGATCAACAGGGAACAATTTCCAAGACTGTATGTTCATCACATGCTGCTTTATCATATAAAGAAGGCGGATGAGGTGATGCATCTCAGACACGGTATCACTGAGATGAAGATCTTGATCTTATGTGGTCCATTCAATTGTAGACACTCATGGCAGAACACTGACTTCAATGTTTATGACTTCTGACCTGGATTGTTACACATCTTAATAAAACAAGAAAAATAAGACATAGATAGATGTTTTATGAAAACAAAGAGGAAGAAATAAAAACATCGATCAATATTGGGGTACCATTACACACCACCATCTTGCTTTGTATACTCATTCCTGTTTAACCTTATTCAGAGGAGTCAAGTGCATGCTAAAAATCAACTGCTCAAAAAACCATGGAAATCAGTGTCGATATGTGCTGTGCTGACCCAAGCCCTGACTGCAAGAAAGGCAATTTCTCACTTTTCTCTTTTAATAAAACAGAACAAGTCATGTTCAGTACTCTGCTCATGCCAAACCCATATCTTCTTGGACCTTTGGGAACAGGAGAGGTGGTGAGAGGTTGGCCAAATAACATCATCCACAGTAAACAAGTGAGGATCAAAAGAGAGATAAAAATGTTCTTGAAATTAAACTTGGGCTTCTCTAACTTCTTTTTCTCTTGAATACAGCCCTGAACAAAAAATGTGGAGCAAGGACCACTGATTAAGTTTTCACATTTTTAGGGTAGGATATCTAGATTGTGTATGTTTGCTGATGATGCAAAATGTCAACAGCTACACAGCACTGTGGGTAAGAAGAATGACATTTTTCAGAATGTCAGGCTGTGACATTATTTTGGAAAATCATAATCATATAATTTTAGTAGAAGAGGCCAGGTGGACAGATAATACTATACATAAATGGAGATTAGATTATGGCTGTGTTAGCAAGAGGCACTGCGCTACTGTGGTATATCTGAGCATCACAGTCAATGTGATGTATGTCTGGGAAAATACAATGAACATTGTTGATATTTGTACATTTGTCCATGCCATTAATAATCTGGTATTGTTTAAACTCAGACATTCAGCCAATGGGAAAGATATTGACAATTAATTTAAGTCAATTTGGGCATATACAATATAATCTGACAAGGCATGCCAACACCCATTTACACTGACCACTGTAGTATACCACACAGCCACACACACAGTCATGAGGCGTAAAGTGCAAGCAAACATGCCTGTCACAAGTTGGCTAATTAAATTATCAATAGACAACAATAGTATTAATTTCCAGAACAGAACAGACACATTGGCAGTAATTGTAAGTGTCCTTTCCCTCTGTGCCTCATTCAGTTTTCATGTTAGAGAAAGGATTTGGAATGTACTGTGGTGCTCATATTGAATGATGCAAATAGAATTCCCCTTAACCTGCTTGTAATCTACTTACATTCACAGTGGCTGCAGAAAATTATTTATGTCTTTGCCTGTCTTCCCTTTTTTCTTTTATACCCCCATCTTCTATCCTTTCTTATTGTACGGGGAAAGTGTGAGCTCACCTGTCTATTCGCTAAATTTCCCCACTGTACAGGTAAGTAGCATCTGATTGCCTTCAAAAATGGGAGCATTATTTCTCCCCATTACGCTTACAATTTTGATCATTACTTGGGGAAATGTTGTTTAGGACAGTTTGGGTCTTGTGAGACAATATTCTTTACACCACTCATTGAATCATGTAAGATTGTTACCTTAAAAGAGGTGTCTACATATCACGGTGCAATCAGAGCAGGCTAAGTTTACACTTTTAAATCTCTCTCTCTCATGATTTATTTATGCTGCAACTTAAATGTTTTTTTTTAAATTAATTTCTTTCCAATGTATCCTTTCTTTCTCTGTAACAGATGTTATTCAAATACAAATACCTTAGCTGCATCAATGAACTCATGAAAGAGAGATACGGTCTACATTTGACAACTCTGTTTGCTAATTGGCATGTTGTCACCCCGTTATGGTCTCCCTTCACTTAGAAGTCTAAACATATCGAAGTGCACACTGCAAATTGATACAGCACCAAATAAAAAATTTGACTTGGATCACACAAGCTTAAAATTAAGGACATCAAGAATTACCTTCTGTGATTACCCATAGATGAAAACATGGCACTAATAAAGACAGTCCATATGATCACAAAACGTGATCATTCAAAGAGTACTAACTTACACAGTTGACATTTGCTCACTGTGCTATAACCAACAAACAAAAAATAAGAATGATCCAGAAATGGTGCTACAATGAAGTTTAAAACAAAACACCATAATGACTCTCATATCCCAGGCACAGTTTCACAGTCCTTGCTCTTAGCACAATATTTTATACACCTAACATGCCAAAAATAACCCAAAGGCAAAATTTTGTCCTATGTGTTTCTTCCCATTTTTCTCTGGCCCACAGGCCTATCAGTTAAGCAGTATCCAAACTCTTTCCCCTATGATTATCTCTGGTCCACCAGTCACAGTTTCTGCTGTGCTGACACACCCTTCCAATAATCAAGGATGTCATGCAGGTCCTCGCCTTTAGCGAACTGCACCTTTTTTCGAAGAGCATTTCCGGCCGTCACATAACAGGCCTCATCCCGCTGGCCTTTTCGGTAGGGACGAAAGCGCTCCCAGATCCGCAGTGAGCTCTCTGAGGAGTACTCTGGGCTGGAGGAGTAACCAGAGTAACTGGAATGGTGGCGGGCAGGCGAAAGCTGGGAATAAGATGCTGCATCCCTGCGGGAGCGCGTCAAGGGCTTTAGGAAGGAAACTCTCTGGGCTGGGGAGCCCTGGTGGGAGCCTTCATAGTAAAGAGCTGGGACGGAGTGGCGGTGCTCCGAGCAGTGGTAGTCCTGCTGCACCTCCAGCTGCTGCTGTTGTTGTTGTTGTATTTGTCGCTGTTGATGATAATGGTGTGGCTTCTGGCTGTCCTGATGTTGGACACCAACACCACCACTGTCGCAACCACCACCACCCCCTCCACCGCAGCTCCCACTACCCACTAAAGGCAGCCTCTCAAGGGGCTCCCCACAGCCCACAGGACTTGCTCGGTCCGGGTACTGCTGCTGTTGTTGATTACAGGCATCTGGGCTCCTCGGCTCAGGAACATCCAAGCTATACACCCTAGCTCCTCCACGTTCCCTATCCCGACCCATGGAGCCACAAGAGGTGGTGCTGCACTGTTTTTTGACGGCATTTACAATAACTACAGCTGCATCTGCACTCATTTGTCGCTGAATGGGACGTACAGCAGTGGCTGGTGGAGGGGGCCTGTAGGGGGGACTGACCACAAAGCCACCACCACTGATCCCTGGGCGCTCAGAAAGAGGAGCATTTAAAGCAGGGAGTGGAGGTGGAGGGGGTATTTTGTTGGGAGCAATGACCTGGCATGTCTCTGTCAACCCTTGTGAGAGTGGGATTAGGCCACGAGTAAGGGAAGACGTGCTGGTGGGGGGAGGGGAGGTGGGATTGGAGGAGGCTGTAGGGTTTGTAGATGCCCCCGAAGCAGCAACAGCTGCTGCATCCAATTTCAGTGCATCAATGCAGTTGTTAATGATCTGGTTAACCTTGTCCACCTCCATGGCAATGGTGGAAATCTCTGATGCAGAGCCGTGTCCATCATCATCTGAGTCATCCCCAACATCAGTTCCATCATCATCCCTCAAGTCTGCCCCCCTCATCCCTCCATGCCCACCATCTCCCACCCTCTCCATTCCTGCCCCTCCAGTTCTGACATCCATATAATTTCCTTTACTTGTGGCCAAAGCCTCTGAAAAGGCAGTGGCCATCTTTTCTACTTGTGGAATAGAGGAAAGTCTTGAGGAACTAGTGTTGGCTGAGTGGAGCATTCCCGAGCTGGATGATGCGGACATGGGAAGTTTGCCTCCATGGTGATGCTGATACTGGTGATGTTCTCTGGACTGCTCCTGAAGCTTGTGGACTGCCGATGGATCATTAGCCACTGCTGCTGCTACCTCTGGTCCATAGCGCATTTCCAGAATAGTTTTCTTGACACAGATGGACTTTTTCTTCTCATCATGCATCCGTTTCTTACGTAGACAATAGTAGACAAAGCCTAAAACAATGAGCATGCCAAAAAGGCAGCCCACAATGGTCATTATATAGTGAGTTGTGGTGGAAGGTGTAGGGGGCATGTCATCTAGATTTTGAGCCCGAGTGGAAAACTGGACACAGGTGTGGTTGTAACGTTGAGAGTTGCGGATGGATGCAACACAGAAGGTGTAATTGGTGTGCGGTTTGAGCTTATTGAGGGTAATCATCTCCTTCTTGTTCTTCAAATTCATGACGTCAGACACGTATGTGTGGTTATATTGTGTTAGAATATACATTTTGCTGTAGGGCCTTGGAATCTGCACAAGGAGAGAGGCTGATGACAAAGCGACATGATGGAGCTTGATGCTGGGAATGAAGCTGTGTTCAGTAGATGAGGAAGAGGTGGTAGGCTGGTGGTATGGCCCCACACCACCAAACATCTCTGGTCCGAGCCCAGATGGACCATCCAGATCTGGTGGGAGAGAGGTCATTCCTGGAATCATCACTCCATTTCGGCAGTGATGATACAAAATGTTTTTTGCATTCCGACCAGCATGGCCAGCAGCAGTAAGTAAGGGGAAGCCAAACATTTCACGGGGCGTCTCACACTGGAGGCGGTCATAGGTGTGTGTGACATTGTTGAAGGACTCCAACCAGGTTAGGAAGCTATAAAGGTCACAGCCGCAATGGAATGGATTTGCTGCCAGTTCACACACCATCAGCCGATTGAGAATTGTGAATGTGGATGGGTCAATGCGAGCAAGTTTGTTGGATGACAGGTCAATGCTGTTGAGACTGGGGCACTCCCAAAATGCATTGCTAGCAATAACCTCAATGAGGTTGTGCTGCAGGAAGAGGCATTGCAGGCGGCCGAGCCCTCTCATCATACCCTCAGTTAAGTTCGTCAACTTGTTGTAGCCCAGCTGAAGAACCTGAGAAAAACAAAAGGGCATTTTCATTTCTTTTCACATTATGGGCCCAGTTTTTGTCATAATTTCTACAGTTGGTAATCCCCAAATCGAAAACATGCTGTGATCATTCAGTTCTAAAGGGCAAGCAACACAAGTATGCCAAAACTTTTTTCCAACTTTCTGGTAAAACTTGTCATTGCTCAGTTGTGCACTGTGCATGAACACACGAGCGCCTTTCATTAAACGTGTTCATGTTTTTGGTAAACATGAACTAAGCGTATCCGTGAGTGTCATTAACTCTTGCAAGAGATAAAGGTGCTTTTTTTGGGAACTGTGAACTTGATTTTTTTACTTTTTTTTTTACTTGATAATTGTTATAACTAAGAAGTGAACTAGTCCATTTTAATCTCTGTAAACTGAACTTTGAGATACCTCTTTTTTAGTGTGAACACTGACTCTTTCTACGCAAAGTATAATTACAACAGATTGTCCTTTCACGTTCAGTTACATCCTCTTATACTGTAAGTGGTTTAGGCAATATGGTAAAAGCAGCGTTTTGTTGACGTGTGTTTGTCACACTGTGTTACTAGCTCAGTGGATTCTGTTTAAACAATGCAACAGATTTCATTCATCAAGTTGTTGAGTAAAATATTATCATGCTCAATACAAGCTGATCTATACCTAGAGCTTTTAGAGTACTTATTGTTAAGCATTCAACCAAAATTTCACAACAATAAAGTGTCCTATTCAATTTCAATATAAAATTAAAAGATCCCTCTGATACAGTTCAATGTTAAAAAAATGCTTGTGTCAAATAAAGGTTTAATGTATTGTGAACAATATTCTTGTGCTAAGCTCAAAGTTTGTATCATTTATTTCTCTATCACCTGTAGGTTGGCTTGTCCAGCAAAGGCTCCATCCTCAATATAGCTGATTTCATTCTTGGTGAGGTTGAGGTCAGTCAGGTTGGTGAAGCGGTACATAGACCCAAAGAGCACAGCTTTCAGCTTGTTCTCATTCAATCTCAAGTCATGCACCGTGTTGTTAATGTGCTGGGGGATAGTCTCGTACGGCGGCTGGTTCTGACTGCAGATAGCCAGCCACACATAGCCTTTGTCTCCCTCAATGAGCCAGCAGTCCCCACTGACCATATTGGGAAAGTGGGAGAAGAATAGGAAGGAGGGAAAAATAAGCAGAAGGAGAGTGGAGATGGTAGAAGCACCCTGCATGATGCCAATTAAAAGAAATGAGGCAGAGGGGAAGCCGGGATTATTAAATAGAGAAAAGTAGAGGTTGTGTTTGCAGGAGAAAGGAAAGGGAAGCTTGCTGCTGGGTTGCTATGAAGGATTTCCAAAGAGGAGAAGGGTGCAGGTTGGGTGCTGAAAAAGGGGTGAAGGCTTCACAATGCCAGTCACAGCTTTATGGTCATCATGGTGATTAGCAGGGGACCCATGTTATGTCATATCTTGTTGGGCTGCAATGTGGGGTGACACAGCTTGTCTTCATAGTCTCTTCTTAGACGGCAAATGTGAATGACCCAAATGGATAGACCCTTGGAATGAGAGAGAATCTGTAGAGAAAAAAAAAACAAAATAGAAGAAATATAAGAACAAAGCAAATACAATATAGGGTGATAGATTTGATACATGATGGAGAAGACAAATTATTAATTAGTAATAAGTACTTAATCGTTTCAGAAGGATTCTATTCACTGAACCTGCAGGCATCCCAAAATCTCAATTTTCTTAAGGGCTTGTTCCACACTTTTTTTATCTTCAGCTGGTGTTCTTTCTTATCACGTTAGAATATGCATGCAGAATTGCTTCAACAGGTGCCCTTTAAGCTTACTGCATCTGCACTTAGTCACCCTACCACCCCCCCTCCTCCCCTTAGTTCGCCACCACGTAAGGCTATGAGGTCATCCAGCTTTGGCTGATACCTATGTGCAGCAACCAATCTCTCCTCACCACTCAGAGAGCAGGATTCCTTTTTTTAAACACAAAGTGCAGCATTAATCACCCAAATGCTGACAGCACATTGTCTCCACAGACATTCGTTGTTATGACACTATCCTGCCAAAACCTAAGCTCTCTATCCCATCTGCATGTCATTTGAATAGCAGTCAAGCATTTACATAAGGAGACGATTAGCTGCCTGTTGCATCATAACAGACATTGTCCTCTTGCCGGCTCAGCAACTGAGGAAAACATACTTGTAATTAGAAACACATTACACAGACATGCACACTAAAATGGACACATGCCCTCAGAACAAGCATGTGCATGTGTAGACACTCAAACAAATGCATGTCCTTATTTAAGTATTATTTAAGTATGCATGTGCTCACAGGCACTTGTATAGACATACAAGTCAAGATGGATTATGCACAACACGCTAATGGTATGCTGTTTGCAATATTATACAATAAAGATTGTCTATCTGCGTGTAGTACTGTCTCATCTTATGCCTTTCCCACATCTCCTCAGTTACATTTTCTTGACTTCCATCATTATTCCATAAAAACACCAATGAATATCTCTCTTTCTCTGATGAACAGGCCAGATTTCTTCCTTGTGCTCCAAATTCAGACTTCTTTCTAATTCCAACAGAGATTTGAACTCATTCCAGTCTATTCCAGTCCACGCTCCCTGGAGGTGCTAGCAGAGAATCAGGTCCTTCCTCTTTTTTAATCTACTTATTACTGCAGAAAATTGTAACACCTAAAGCATGTGTAAAATGGTACATTATCATGTATATCTAATGACCTTAGGCACCTGCTAGGTTTCCTCTTATTAGGCAGACAGGAAAAATAGATACAACATGAGGTCTCATTGCTTGTGTTGGACAGATTAATATAACAGATGGATATAGACACAAAGCTGCATCAAAATGGGTATAATCAGTCACAAGTAGACAGCTAGAAAACAGATGTGTATGCACCAGCAAATCACCATGGATCCTTTAAGTTTCAATTGTCAGTGATCTATTTGATTTTATTTGAACACAAATATGTCCCTAAATTTCACTTAAAAGAAAGTTTGTAGCTGAGGTATCAAATTGTTTTTTTCTTTTTAGCTGTAAAAGCATTTGTGGTAGAAATAAAATTAAAGTCCATTCAGAGGCGTTCCTGTTTGAAATGGAATCAGTCAAAACTGGACACTCCTGCAGTGATGTGGATTTAAATCAATATAAAATCTCTCCTACAAACCGGTCAAATAGAATGTATCAATCAATCAAGTTTTTCCATAAGAAATGTCATAAATGGTTTGCAAATATCACAAAATAAAATTTGCCAGGTCAGTTGTGACTAACATTTTACTACTTTGAAATCAAGTACTGCATATATACATTATAGATATTTCATTTTGATTTGGTCCACTGTTCCTGTACTAATCTCTATACAGTCCAGTACACATGCATGTATTGGGACACTCCCTTGAAATTGATTGTCATACTCTCACTCATCATCCCCTCCACATGAGATGTGATCTCATTTGGTGCTCCACATAGTGAAACCCAGAGGGTTGACATGAGGGATGCAGGAGGCACAGTAAGTCTGTATGTGTGCATGTTTAGGGATATGATTACATAATTAGGAATATGGGACATGCAGAACACCTTTCTCAAAGGGAAAGAGCATGACTCATAACACTGATCCATTTGTAACTATGAAAATGTAGGACACAAGATCAGACTTTTTCCTTCACTGCTGCAGACTGCTGCTGTGTGTTGTAAGGTTCAATTCCATAAAAATAATGAGATCTATTTGTCTGTTAGGACATGCACTGCTGCTTTTTATCTGCTTGATGGCATAATGACAAGCTGTGTCCACATTATAGAGTTTCTTTTCATGGCAGGCATTTTTGATTTAGATTATTTTGCTACTATGTGACTCAGATGTGATCTTTTCATGACAATGTGAACAGCCATCCGCAGCCTTTTCAGTTCTAATTCGAAACACTTTCATATGTGGCCTAAATCAGATTTGCAATGTGACCTCAGTATGAATAGTCATTTTAGAATTCATGTGATCACTCTAGACTGACATCAATAATACAGGTCATTGGACTGAGCACTTAGGCTTGCAGTGTGAATGTAGCCCATGAGTAATCTAAGAGCAGGTCACAGCAGAAGAAATTGTTAAAATCTAGGAAAGTAAACAGGTGGTACAATAGCAACTTGTGTCTGACTGTCCTACTTTTTCCAGAAATACATCTAGTAACACAAATCCTCCTTTTCAAAACCTTCATCTTGTAATTGATTCACTGCCATGCTCCACAAAAAGGATACAACTGGATTTACTAATTGAACATCATTCATTGGCACACTTTTACCGCTGACTGTAAGTAGGGTTTTTAAACTAGCAGTACCAGACCCACACCAAGCAAATTCAAGTGCTAACTGCACTGGGACTTAAATGTATAATTACAATACGTCTGTACACATCATTTGGATAATTAAAAGACTGAGTAAAGAGAGCATTCTACATTTTGAAGGCTTGTTCTGCTAAGTGTATCATATCTAGCAAGAGCAGCGGCCAACAAACCTTTGCACTTTAGCCTATTAGAATATCAAAGCCAAACCTCAATAAATGTTATACATACAGTGGCATACTCAATTTCCCAAACATATTAAAAAAACCATACCATCTTTGGAACTACGTTTTTGCAGCAAAACACATTGTTAAGATTTCCGATGCCTGTGTTTCATAAATCCTTGTGTGTTTGTAACACACACAAACCCACATCCACACTCATCAGACCCATCCCTTCATGTGATACAGATCTTGGTTACTTAATGCACATGCTCATATTGATCCTCACTGTTGCCATGGAAACACACTTATGATTGACAGTGCCAATTAAGCCTAATGATAACAGTATAGTCTGTTGTTGGCATTCGCATCAAATCAGCGTGTCTCTTCCGCTTCATTAGCCACAATGATGAAACCCCTCCCTGTATTCTAATAGCATCCAGGGAACACTGACCATGACAGGTGTTGGAATTAGAGAGGGTACATATCTCTTCTATTACCAACATGACTCCTGAATCTGGGCCACTGTTAGTCCAAATGTGAATGTATTTCCTGGGACCCCCTTGTGATGCTGGCTGCATATGATGCTGTCATTTTGAATTGTATCACCTGCAAATCATACGTACCCATTGAACTGACATGCCAAATCAATGACAGTCAGTATTATTCCCATGAAAGTGCAGGACAAATTTGCACTGTGCCTCACAATCTGTGTGTAATTAGCATCTGATTTACTCAGGCAGCAGCTCATTCCAAAATAGACAGACAAGAACCTTCTGCCTTCTAGGTGCATTCTGGAGAGCACTGTCTGAGACCTCTCAAAAAGAGGGGTGACGCTGAAGTATAAACACTCATTAATGAAGTAATAATATTCCAAAACATTTACAGTATTACTGATTAAATAATATTAAATAATAATAATAATCAGTCAGAGGTTTGTAACACTAATATTGTGGGAGTGAACAGAATAGTGCCATGCAGTTTGGTTTATAGAAGTGAACTGGAAGACTTAATGGACTGTTTATATACACAGATAATTTTCAGAATCATGAATAAACTGCACATATTTCTACATGTTATTTGGAGAATGTGAATTTATGTTTGATTTTGGAGTGTTCACACAGGACAATGACATTTCCCCAGGCAGTGGCAGCCACAACATCCCGGCGTTCTGCTGTTGCTGGTGTTTGATTTAGAAATAACAAAAAAGAAAAAAAAAAACATACACAGGGCAAAATGTTGTAACTAAAAAAAGAACAAAGAAAGGAAGGAATGTAAATGCTAAATTGTGAAATAACTGAACTCCAGCAGCTAACACTGAAGATTTCCTGTCAGGCAATCATTTAAAATAAAGCTTGAATGTCACCCGAACAAAATGACAATAAAAGTTTGATACAGTAGTTGTTGATCAGTGCAAGTATCCAAATGATTATTTTGGCAAGTGCTGAGGATTCGGACTGTCAACAACTTATTTTCCACTCATTATTGTTTTTTGACGCCCCTGTGACTGATGTTGAAAAATGTTTATGTACAAAAGTGTGATCTGGTGTAACTAGCAAAACAAACATGCCCAGAGTAGTTTTGGAGAGAATACAATAAATATATGAAATGGAGCAACAATCACAAAAAAAACGTTTAACGTCTGTTAAATGTGTTTTATATTGAACAAACTGTCTGAGGTGATACTGATTGACACTTCATAATTATTTTACAATGAGCCAGAAAACCACAGGCAGATTTAAAAGCCTGATGGGTGTGTCTTAGACCAAGGTAAGAAAAAAGGAAGATAGAAGATAAATAGCTTGGGATGGCTTGGAATGTTTCTGTGGGTTACAGTTATTTAAGGCCAGACACTACAGGTGAATAGAGTAAAACTTTTAACTAATTGATATCACTACAAGACTTCCCCAGTTAATAACTTACATTAAGACAACACTTTTTTGTACTTCAAGTTTTCTGAAACGTTATGTTTAAATATGCAAATTAGGCATTATCTAATGCTAGCCTTTGGGGAATTTATGATAAATTTGCAGAAACAAATCAACAAAAGGTAGTAAAATAAACATGTATATGTGTATTTTGGGTGTTTTCTTTCCACAAGTCTGAAAGGAGACATGTTATGGAAGCAAAACAGGCCAAAATCTCAAAACTGGCCACTTTGACAGTCGTGTCTCACCTTAAACAAATCAATTCTTAGTGGGTTTGCATTGGGCCAAATCTATTGCTACTTTCTCAAACCAACTGAACTTAAATAAAAAAAGGAGAGAACAACCACTCCGAGTGTCCACAGTGCGATGTCTTTGACCTTATATTTTTGTTCAGGGATTTTGGAAAGGCTCAAGTCACTATGGTAACTGTCATGCCAGTTGTGGCACGATGGGGTACAGCTGAGGCTTCAGTGATTTTCATGACAGAAGAATCAACCGTCTGTATACATACACATTCACTTTATTTAACACTGCTATCCACCATCTGTACCCACAACATCATGCGACTCAGTACATTGCTCTTTCTCCTTAAATTCCCTTCTCAGCTCTTCATGTACAGATTGGTGTAAAGTACAATATAAATAGGTGGTAGTACAGGCACAGAAACACACATGGAAATGCAAAGACACAGAGGCACCCACCCACGGCTTATGTTTTCCTGAACAAGTAGGGGGGATAAAGGGACAGCTGTTGGTCACTGTGTGTGTGTGTGTGTGTGTGTGTGAATGTGAAACAATAGTGACCAGTTTGCCTCACTGGCATTTGACTGACAAATTGTTCATCACAAACAACCCCTACAGACAATAATCTCTAAAAACTCTTTGTCCTGCCTATGCCTGCTTTTTACACTTTATCTTTCTCCTCCAAGGTCTCTCTAGATCTCTCGACCTCAACCTCTTTTTGTCTCTAAACTCCTCTGATCTCTCTGCAAGCCTTGATATTTGTTCCTGTCACTTAATTTCCTTCACTTTGTTTCTTCTTCACCTCTCACCGTATCACCCTCTTTCCATCAGTCTGGACTGTTGTTATACTTTCTTCTCGTCCAGGCCAGTTCCCTGGAGTACAGTCAGTGTAGTGTGGAGAGGTTGGGGTTGTGAGCAAAAGACTCTTTCCTCTCCACTTCACACTGGGCTTAGAGATGAGACAAACACAACTACAGACAGATGAGGCTCCTCTGAGAGCTTCACGGTGTGTATGTGTGAGTGGAACAGATCATTTCTCAGTGGCCATAAGAGGAACCCGATAAAAGCAGCAGTGCTACTTTGTTAAGCACTGCTGAACAAAATGTGTGTTCACTCTTGGCAGGGTTTAAAGATATGTATTTGTTTTTCTAAGCGTGCAATTTAATGTACAATATGTATATACATTTTTACAACATCTGTCTATACATCAATGTTTGGACCATCTCGCCTTCCAATGTCTTGAGCAGCTATTCGTTGCTCAAGTAGGATAGAAAAATGCAGGAAGATATGAATAAATGAGGAAGATGAGAAGGGAAAACCAAAAGAGAGGAGAGAGGGAGAAGAGAGAGAGAGGGCAGTGGGAGAGACAGCTTAGACAGAACCACTGCGTTTGATCTTTGATTCCTGCACAATCTTCTTTTTCACAGCTGCAAAGAACAGAGAGAAAGTCACAGATGCTGAAACACAAATCACCTTGGATGCACCGTGTTATTATGAGGATGATCCAGGCTGCAAAAAGCCCAACTTTGGAGAGTGACAAGCAGACAGAGAAAAAAGGCAGAAAGAAATGAAAAGGGATAGTAGGGGAAAGAGTTTTCTAACTGCTCTCTCAGGTTTTGATCTATAATTCATATTTCATCTTCATGTACGCCTTGAGAAGATCTTTTCAACTTCTCTCTTCTTTTTTTTATACACCTGTCTCACTTTTTCTCTGTTCTTTCTGACCCTCTCTGTGTGTTTGTGTCTATATCTGTTTGCCAATGTTTGACTTTTAGACCACTGTCATCTGTGGCTGCTCATGCATGACATCATATCCATTTCCTGGATGCCTCACAGGAAGAAGAAGTGATGCAATAGAGCGTGACAGAAAAGGGCCCAAAGGTCTGGGGCTAAATGGAGCAGAGCACCTAAGCCCCTCAACTGACCACTATATCACCACTACTACCATCGTTTCTTTTCAACCCCAACTGACAGGGCACAAGGCAGGGGACATGGTTCCATATTGAGGCTTGGGCACAGGCGTCTCTCACGTGGGCGCTTCTGTCTCAGGCACCGAGCGAAAATGTGGAGAACACATGGGGAATGCTGAAAAAAATTAATGAATAACTAATTCCAATTTATATTCATATGCTACTTTGGGGTGGCCAGATTAGGAGGTTGGTGGTTCAATCTCTGGTTCCTCCCTCTGTTTGTGAAAGTGTCTTTTAGCAAGATACTGAACCACAAATTGCTCCTGATGCTGTGCCATCGGTGTGTGTGTATGTGAATGGCGTTTGTTAGTTTCTGATGAGCAGTTGGCACCTTGCATAGTAAACTCTGCCATCAGTGTATGAATGTGTCTGAGGGTAAATGTGAAATGTAGTCTAAAGCACTTAGAGGGGCCAAAATACTTTAAAGGCACTATGTAAGTGCAGTGCATTTACCATATGTGGATATTATTTTTGCTTAGGTATTGCTATCTGTATACACACAAGCCACTTAGTGTCATGTTGTGGCCAATTCATATGGAAATACTGCCCCCTCAAGACTATGTGCCGGTATGATGTATCTGTTTATCATTTGTAGCAGAGCACGTTGCGGTTTGTGTCTATGTCTGACAGATGACAGTAAGCCCATATCATGGTAAAGCAAGGGCAATAAAAGTGATTTTGTGACAATGATCATCTTGGTGGTATTCACTCAATTTAGGCACCCACAGGGAGAAAACATAAATTGGCACCTATGGGCTTGGGCCTGTAAAATGATGGAGCGGTTGAAGAGTTTTTAATAGAGACCCAGAGCAGATACCATCCATAGCTGGGGTTAAAGGTAGAGAGAGTTGGGGGTCGAAACTCAATAGTAGTTATGGCAACCATGTGGAAAGAAGCTGATTATTTTTTTTAAACTATAGGATTTGGGAAATAGCTGAAGAGAAAAGCAGGTCTAGCAACACAGGGGCTGAGAGAAAACAGAAATTGGATGATGTGAACTACAAAGGGTGGTGGGGATAACTTAGTGATTGAGGTCAGTGAAATGTCAGATATTGCAGACTGGGCAATAATGCCATTGAGGGCAGAATGGAATCATGATCCTGTGGTAGAAAATGATAAAAATGCACTCTACAGTACAAATATGTGTGTTTACACGCCTTACCAGGTGGAGAGAAGCTATCTTGCTGGCCCTCAAGAACAGCAGTGGTGAATGCATCCTAAATGTAAGGGAATTTTAGACTTGTCTGTTACAGATTCAAGTCTTTAAACCAGTGAGTTCAGATCCATATAATTCATGGTCAGAAAATTGTTATAAATAAGTTACTAAACCTTAGATCATAGCTTTAACAGTTATCAAAGGAAAAGTGTAAGACCCAACACTGAAAACAGCTATTGACAAAGACCCCCATCTAGACAAATAATTATCTCCTACTGCCCCAGCCATCCCCTGGTAATATAACCACCAGCAATACTGTTTTTAATTCCCTCCCTCAGCTCAATAAGTCTGAAATGTTCAGACAAGTCTCTGAACAGAAAACATCAGGAAATCCAAGAAAAACATGATGGATTGACCACTTGAAGAAAACAGGAACTGTCCAACTAATCATTTCTTATATCAGTGTGACTGAAATAGATAAAGATAATCAAAAACCAGTCAATCAGGTAATTGGATTCTAATGTCACATGACAAAAAAGTCCAATAAAATATATATATCTCTTCGTGGTTTCAATGAATATGTTTATAACTAATTAACAAAACCGAGCAGAGAAAGACACAGTCCCCTAACTGTGTTGCTATTTGACCCTGTCTGATTTGTTTACAAAGCAGGTCTACAAGTGCATGCATGTTAGTGTTTGTGAATCTGTCCATGTGCAACTGAGGAGAGCGACTGAAACTGATGTTTATTCAGTGAATTAAGGACCCAGACCTGGTGACTGTTGGAACAGTGGTGGAAAAAAAAAAAAAAAAGATGGTTTTGTTTGAATTTTATTTTGTTTCTTTGTACTTTAAATGAAGTTATGATGATATGCGAGGTAAAATTGATATTTTTGTGCCTGGAGTCTGGTGGTGAGCGATAGCAATTTCTAGTCTGCAGAACTTTCTGGTTAAACAACCTGGTCTACCTCTGTAGGTATCCTTTCCATAATGTTGTCAGACACTTAGAATAACAATCTGAGTAGATCCGGCAGCAAATTATTTTGTATTTATAACCTTTAAATTACAGCTCAATAGACCTAGTTACTAATAGCTAATGAAATGAATAGATAAAGTAAAGCCCCAGTCAGACAGAATTATGTCTCTAGGGGTGGTCGGATGATTTTAATATTGCATGTGCTGATCAGTAATTTTAATCTCATAGAATGGCATAATGTGTATGCTTTTCTCCCCCTATACTTAAGTATTATTTAGATTCCCACAGTTTAATGTCTGTGTATTCGTTGTCCCATACTTTAATTGAGGGATGAATGTCCTCTAGTGAAAAATGCCACCCAGAATGAGTTCAGTTTCTAAGGTGCCTGGAAAATATTTTATTACCCAAATGATTTGTTTTACCCAACTTCTTTTTACCAATTTACCAATTTGTGATGTGTGTGAATTTGAGAGGCTGCAATGACATATCTGAACGATAAAGGATAAAAGCTAAAACCATTTTCTCAGCAACTTTCTAGCTTTCTATCCTCAATCACAAATTTAAGATTTTGCAAGGCATGAAAAAGAAGTTGAGACATTTAAAAGAAACAATGCCCAATGCATGCTGACTGCTAACAGCTGTTTCCAACATGTGTTTTATGTAATATGGTGCCTTGGCTTTCCTTCACAGAGAGCAAGCATTATATATCTATTGGGCATAACTTATAGTCTATTGATTATCTTGTGGCTAGAATGTCCTGGAGGGTTTTTATTTGAAGAAACCTAATAGATTCATGTTTCCTAACATAAACTCTGACAAACACACTCAGAATCTATTACAAGAATATCACACAACACACATGGATATATTATGGGGGAAGCTGTGGGTTTCTCACATACAAGACCACAGGTTAAGCTGTGCTCTCCATCAAAGCACAATATATTTGCCACTATCTATGCCTTTGTTATCCTCCAGCCTGCCCACTCGCACCAGTGCTGTCATAGAAACAATGCATCAATGCTGGAGGCGCAAAAGCACTATCACTTCTTGATCACAGAGGAGCATGGGAACCAGTGATGCATAAAATATAGAAGAAGTAGAAATTAGGATATAGGGGCCAGATAGACCTATAAGTAAATTTGAAGTTGGAAAGGTTTTAAAAAGAGGAAATTGAGTGCTTATGTGAATAGGAATGGTATGGAGAGCAAAGGCACCACAGGATAGATAGATATGTGGCCAGAGTAAATGGGGAATGGATAATAAACAGGCGACATGGGGTGTCGAGAGAAAGAATGAAAAATGATGGGGCTGGCAATGATGAATCAGCAGGAAGTTGCATACAGTGAACTGCTGTGTTCACAAAATAACACTTTCACAATCACATTCATATATCTCTTTTTGCAGTGATTCTCACAACCCCTAGATGGAGGCAGTAATCATTTGGCCAGCACTCCTCCATGACAGACTTGATATGGGTAGAGTGGTGCGGCACTTCCATTGAGATGTGTGAATGCACTGCTAGGCATAATGTGTTCAATAACTTCTGATATTAGATTTTGATTAGTTTTCCCTTTCCTATAACAATAAACTGACGACCCGTCCAGGGTGTACCCCGCCTCTTGCCCACTGTGTGGTGGGATAGACTTCAACTCCCCGCAACCCAGAACAGATTTAGTAGTTTAAAAAATGGATGGATGGATGGATCATAATCAGTTTCGCTTCCACAATTCAAAGAAGGGCTGTAACTATTTTGCCTGAAGGGAAACAAAAATGTCACCAAGAATGTCAGCAATCAAAGAAATCATATTGCATTTTGATTTTGTGGCTGACGTGTGGCTGAAATGAGATGGCAGCTCATTGGGATGAACATAATGAGGATATTTTTGGATGTAACACTTGCCATCTTTTGGAACAAAAGCCTCGAATTAGCATTTCTTTGTGTATGTGTGTGCATTTCCATGAAGGCAGACCTACAAACCCACTTGGGAGAGTGATGTGCAGTGCTGACTATTTATGCGCAAGTCATGAATATTCTAGATGCCTAATTGCATCTTGTAATGTTTAGGAATTCCATTGGCAAGCCTGCAGGTAAACTAACATGCTAAAATAAAGTCAGAGAAGGAAGGAGAGAGAGAAAAAGCAGCACTGTTTGTACTTAAAAAAAAAAAAAAAAAGCTGTTTTCCTTTTGCACCACTTTGCATTTGTGAAATATTGGGTTGACTTTGGCTCTGTGGGTTGATAATGTTGCACTAATATTGCCAAGGTTAAAGTTTTGGAAAATTGGATGCCCTCAATGAGCTTGCATGAGTGCATTTACCAAATTGCGGGGGCATCAATTCATGCTACACTTAAATAAAGATGCATAATTTGCAAATTGTATTGCATTTAATTGCTGTATCTAATATCTTTCTACCCAGGGACTGCAAATGTAAATGAGCTATATAGCTAACTCTGGCTCAATGGTTGTGTTGTGCATGGCCCCTGTTAAATAAACTAATAGGCTAAACTAAACTAGACTAAACACAAACAAATAGAGCAGATGTCTCTCTTCTCGTCTTACTACCCTTCTCCCTGCTCTGATCACTCATGTATATTTCAGTCAGAGACAATTATATTTAGGAATTGAACACTTATTGCAAATGGAAGCCTAGTTATATCTGGTGCAAAAGGCTCCACTCTGAAAGAATCGAGGCAGCAACAAGGATTCTGCTGGGAGCACTAATCCTCCAGAATCACAGAAGCACATTAACTTTAGCATGCAGAATTCAGAGAGAGCTGTACACAGATTTCAGATTCTAGCCACCATGTTTACTTGCTGTTACTTATATATGGCTGCCTCTGTATGGGTTTATGTGCAAGTATGCAAGTATGCAACAGGCTGACACATCTTATTTATTAAAAGGTGAGACATAGAGGGGAGAAGAGGCTAAAAGGGTTAACACAGAGCTGCTTTATAGCCAGGCTGAGGATTGATTCCCACAGGGGCTTCATACGATTAAAATACAGATAGGAAGATGAGAACAGAGCAGAACTGGATAGAGAATAATTTAATCATCATGGCTTAGGTTAGGCAATGTTCTTGTCAAAATCCTAGTCCACAGTAGTTGGATTACAAAGATTGCTCCTTTGAATGTTAATCAAACCTTTTTCAGTCTTCAATATAAAGGTCCAGTGTGTAAGATTT